>NC_041383.1:668940137-669008984 GCF_002162155.2 Triticum dicoccoides | reverse complement strand
TCGCCGGAGCACCACCACCACCACCCGTCGCCGGAGCATCCTTATCCTCTCCGACCGCCTCCTCCACCCCGGCCCGCTCCTCCAAGGTAAGCTACCGCCCCGACCCCTATCCCCTTCCCTCCTCCCATCCCATCTCCATATGTTCATAGTGTGAGATTGATCCAGATTGCAATTATGTGTTGTTGGTGAAGTGTTTTCTGTGTGAACTAGGAACGTTAGAAGGATATGATGTGGTTGTATCAGTTTCAGCATGATGATTCTCATCAACTTGCACCTGGTCATAGTCCAGTAAATGCATGGCAGTGTTTTGTTCAATTATATTATATAAGAGTGACTCGTGTAGTATAAGGCCCCGTTTGGATGCAAAGTATTTTCAAAGTATTACTAGAATACCATAGTTTTTTGAAAAACTGTAGTTTAGAATACTTAGAGGTGTTTGGCTATACCAAAAACTGTAGCTTCATAAACAGAGGTATTATTGATACTGTGGTTTTTTTGGAGTATTAAAAAAAGAGGTCCGGACCTCTTTTTTCTCAAACTGAGGAAAACTCGTTCGTGTCATCCACTCGTTGACTACCGCACATCTTGGTCTGTAACCATAACTAGCCATACTATAGTATGGTTTCATAGTATTGATTCATTCCTCTCCAAGGCATGCACCACCAGGATACTGATTCATATTCTTTGTAATTAGCTACGGCCGATCAAGTCTCCAACTTCCTAGAAAAGATCATACAACGTTGCATGCAGCCGGGTGGTCATTAGTGATCTGGTCGTGTAGCTCGGTAGGTGTATGAAGCTAGATTAAATTTGTGTAACTATTGGTCAAAACTACAGTAAAACAACACCAACCAAACATATCGGTAGTTTTTCTAAAGCTGAGAAAATTGCAGCTTTTTAAAAACTGTAGTATTCATTGCACGTGCATTGCAATATAGATGTTTTGAAATACTACAGTATTTTAAAAACTGCGCTGCCAAACTAGGCCTAAATTGTAATGGTCAAGTAGCTGCATACAACTGCATGCCATTATCTCATAAGAGTGACTCGTGTAGTATGAATTGACAGTGTGATCTAAGTACCATGTGTGTAATTGGGTATGCTTATATGATTTCTGGCACATTTCCTGTACCTACAATACAAATTTGTGAGCATAGCTTCTGTTGTCAATGCAAAAAACTGTTCCTTGTAATGTACATACTCATACTGCATCTTTTGGATTGTTCATTTCTGTTTATCTTGTGCCGATGCTACTTAGTATGTACTCACATCTTCATGCTAGAAGGATAATACTATAGGTAGACCATTTACTATTTTTTCATTTTTGAATATGGCTAACTCTGCTTCCCCCGGCCCAATCTGCATATCCTCTGTTCTGAGCATAATTTTTTTGCCATATCCTTTTCACACCTGGCATCTGCCATTGTAACTTCATACTGATGTAACATGTGAATCTGTTGGTCCTGCTTATTGTCTTTAAAGAAGTCAATGTACCTACCTATTTTTGTGCTATGTTATTATATTTGATCAGTATCAGTTGTGTCTCTCTTAACAGACTCCTACCTTTTCTGACTCGAGTTGTTAACAACATTTCCATACTTCTGTTAGCTACAACATTTTTTTATTTGAATTTGGTACTCCATGAGTTTTTACTACTGCTAACATAGAGTATTTGCTACTAGTAAAACAAGGATTTTGTATAGTTTTTACTACTGCTAACACACAGAGTATTTGCTACTAGTAAAACAGGGATTTTGTATGCACTGCTACCTGATGAGTGCTTTCTTTGTACTATTTCACCTTGGCATGCATATGTTTATTTCACCTTAGACGGAAATGAGTGTTATCAAGGAAATGGTTTTAGGTAAACCAGCACATCTCATCAGTCTTTCTTACTCAATGTTATCATCTGCTTGGTTTTAGGTGATGGACTCATTTCCGGTGGTTGTTCTGCTTTAGTTTTCCTGATGTTGTTTCGCGTTGGGTTCTGATTCGCTTTTCTGCTATTATTTCTGTGGTGATGCAGACTTGTGGTGAAGAAGAGCAAGGCCAAGAAAGACTCCAACAAGCCCAAGCGTCGTCTTACTCCTCATGTGAGCCCCAGATTTGATTTGTTGTTGTGGTTCGATTCACTCAAAAGGGAGTGATAATTTTTCCTATGTTCATAGTGTGAGATTGATCCAGATTGAATGTTATGCATATCTTAAACATAGGAGTGTTAGACATAAAGCATGTCCAGCAGAACCTTTAGTGCATCTTTGCTCTTGTTCATTTAGTTTCAGTAAACAAATATTGCGAAGCATGACATGGCCTTTGTGAGCTCCTTTGTATAAAATGAAATGCAAGGTTGCTGATAATGTAACCCAGATCACACAGATCAATTTTTTTTCAATTTATGCAACTGCTGCTACTGCTGCTGTACTACTTTGTGCCATGGACCAGTGCATGCATGCTGCTGCTGCTGCTGTACTACTTGTCAAGTGATGCTGCTGCTGCTATCTGCGAGCTGCTGCTGCTAGTTGTGATTTTGTCAAGTGATGCTGCTGCTACTTGTGATCTTCTAAAATGACCCCTTTCTCCTGAAACGTTGATTAATTTCCGTTTCGGTTGAGAAATGGGGCACTCCAAGGTTAAGAAAATTAGCAAAGGTCATGCCCAATTTTCTTGACCTAGAAGGTGCCCGATTCTCAACCGAAATAAAAATTAATTTGCTTTAGTGGTTGGATTAGTTTAGTATTTTTTTTCACACACTCAGACACCCTTGCTTGCCATGTGTGTGAGAGAGATAGTGAGAGGAGACAAGAAGAAGGGGGTTAGGAAGATGTTGCCTGCTCATCAAAGCTAACCATCTCCCCCTTTTCACCCCTTTTCCTTTGTCTTTTGTGGGTTGCAAGGAAGCTACTGTCTTAGCTAGCTTAGCTTGTGCACAAATCCCAGTGTTACAATCTAGAAAATTAGCCTGCAAAGATGAGGTCCCATGCTGGCTGTACCACTGCATCATGCAACAGTGCCTTCAAGATCCAAGGCAATATCACAAACATCATAGGCAATTTGACCAAACTCACAACCTTGTATCTTTGCAGCAACCAACTTTCTAGACACACCCCTCAAGAACTAGGTTACCCTGAGAACATGGACTTGGACCTTAGCAACAACACACTAACAGGTTCTATCCCAAAACACCTAGGCAATATCACAAACATCTCTCAATTGTTCCTTGACAATAACCAACTTTTTGGCGACATTCCTCGAGAATTAGGTTATTTGGTCAACTTAGAGATCTTGTTCCTTGACAATAACCAACTTTTTGACCAAACTTTGTTTATATTTAGAGAGAAACATGGCCCACAACGATGAGGCCGGGGGTTCGGGCGGCAAGGCATTCTGGGAGCTGTCCCAGGAGATGGAGGAACAACCTCACTTGTATGAGGCCGCCGCCTTCCCCACCGATCCTGAGACCACGGATGGTGCCGCCGAGGATGACCACACTGATGCCACCACTGATAGTGCCGCCGAGGATGCCACCACTGATGATGGCGGCGCACGCATAGATGGCAGCCAACCGAAGAGGCAACGGAAGGACCGGCGCCCGATCGTGCTCCGCACCCTCAAGGAGGAAGTTACTGAAGTGGACTCCAACGGGAATCCAATGGCGCCCGAACGAATAGTCAAGGGGTACTCGCTTCAGCTCGGGTGCATTGTCCGGAGCACCGTCTCGATCAAGACCGAGAACCTGAGGCATCCTGACCGAGGGAATTTGCGCCACCTCCTCTTCATGAAGCTGCACGAATGATACAAGTTCCCCGCTGAATTTGAAAACACAAGCCTCAAAGGGAATAAAGTGAACAATGCTGCCCTCACGAAGATGAGCAAGGCCCTGTCTACTTGGAAAAGCAATGTGAAGAGAATGATCGAGAAAGGTGAGAGTTATCAGAAGATCAAGGAGAAAAATCCTTCGATCACCGAAGATGACTACAACGACTTCAAGATCAATTGCTCGAGCACCGCAAGCTCCCAATCAAGTGAGTGGGGGATACAAATGCGGGAGCTGAACATAGGGGAACACACACTCGGTCCCGGCGGTTACAGAGTGGCGGAGCCTATATGGGACAAGGAGGACGCGGACCGTGCCGAGCAAGGCCTACCGCCCCGCTTCGAGAAATACAGCGGTAACAAGTAGACTAGGAACTATGTCAGGGCCCGGTACAAGGAGGACCCGATAACAAAGGAGCTTACCACGAATCCGAAGACCAGGGCTCTTGAGCTTGTTCTAGTAAGGAATACACCCCCGCGTAATTAGCTCCATATGGTTGCATTCTAATTAATGAAGCCAAATTTCTAAATGGTTCACATTCCTTCCGCAGGCGACTGAAAGCAGTATCGCGGAGTCGACTAAGAGCAACCCTTGGGACACCACTCTAAATAGGGGGTTGAATGTAATGAAGAACAAGGATAAGCTCAGTAAGCCGACGTCAGCTGGTCGTGTGGCCGGCAAAGGCTTGTCGACAAAATGGGGGTCATACTATACCGCTGGTGTGCGGAAGGAGAAAAAGACCAGCTCGGAAAGCTAGGCGCAAGAGGTTCAAGAACTCAAGGCACAGGTGGCGCGGATTTCGGAGATTGTCCAAGAGCAAGTGGAACAACGACTCGGAGCGACGATCACCGCCCTTGTGCCTACCTTGATCTCGGGGTTGAGTGCGTGGATTGCGGGCGGCCAACAGGGGCCGCCCCCGATTCCTAGCTTCACGGCCAGCAACTCGCATAATGCGATGGCGGGGCCATTGGTGCCTCCGGCGGAGGCGGCATTGGTGTCTCCGACGCCGGCACGGGAGCTTAATGCACCTGGGTGTACGCCGGCCGGCACCTCTTCAGCAAGCGGCCCCTCCGTCAACTGCACGCCCGCCGTTGGCGGTGCCTCGACATTAGCCGAGCTCGACGCCATCATCACGGTAACTAATTAAGCCTCTCTCGGCCGAGGACTTCATCTCCTTTCCTTTGACTGGGCATCCCTGACGCCCTACATGTTTTCGCAAGGCGCCGCCGACGTTCCGTGCACTCTCCTCCACTTCGTGAACAACGAGTTGGTCGATGTCGCCAAGGGCAAAATCGTTCAACCGGGCAACCCCTTGTTCCACGGTACCCAGATGCCACCCAACTTGTTTAGGGTTCAACTGGTTCGGGTGCTGCCAGGCTGCGACGACTTGTTACCTCTGATTCGACCCGTCGGGGCCGACGATGAAGACGTGATGACCCTCAGCGCCTGCCTGAGCTGGCCCCTGCTTTGGCCGAAGAGCCAGATTCGTTTGGGGGCGGGGGACACCACCCCAAAGACAACACCGTCAGTAGTGCCGGCGCCAAGTCGGCCCCATGGCAAGACCGCCGTAACGGTGCCGGACATCCCTATGCCACTGGATCCAAACATGCATATGGCACAGGATCAGAACGACGACGACGACGACGATGATACATTTGGCAACGTCGATCAGTACTTTGCCGAGCATGGGTACGATGGCGACTTCATGGGGCCTCCTTCTCAAGAACCAAACCCAACAAAAGACGTGTGCGATCTAGCTCGTACCGCGGAGAAGCCAAGTTGCAACAGGCGCCGTCTGGCGTTCAGCTCTCAGGAGACGCCTCCAGCTGCCGACTTCACCGAGCCTCAGATAGGCGAGGTGCGAAATATTATCAGCCCCAACACACTCAAGAAGGCGGTCTGTGAGCAGAACTCGGTCCCATAACAGGAGAAGAAGAAGGCACGCAAAAGAAAGACTAAGAAGGGTGCGAGCCAGCCGGCACCGAGTACGATCCGTGCTCAGGACGGGCCACCTTCACTGCAGGATATCTCGAGGAGGGTGCATGTGGCGGGTAGGGCGATGCTACCGACAAATATGCTCAATGCTGCAACCGGTGCTATGCAGAGTCTGCATGACAGTGTTCTTGCTTTGGAGAAGCGGCGTCTCAGGGAGAAGGATGTGGCATTCCCGGTTTTCGCGGCCAAGGTGCCAGAGGGCAAGGGCTTTGTGGATAACTCCATCGGGCGTACGATCGTCCTGCGTTTTGATGACAACCACGCTATGTTGAACCTTCATCCGCTGCACTACACCTTCGTTCGGCTATTTTCGCTGAGTATGGAGATGCGGATCATTCGCGACAAGACCCCGGACATCATGATAGTCGACCCCTTCTACATGCGTGCCAAGATCTTGGGCAGCGCTGGGGACCGGCAAGTCGCGAGTTCTTACCTCGAAGGCGTCATTCTGGCAAACCAAGATAAGGATAACTTCCTCGTGCCTTACTTTCCCGAGTAAGTCCTCCCCTCAACCGGCCCGTAACATATGAATTCTTACATTTCGATCTTTTTCTTTTAACATTCCGTGTTTTCTGCAGTGACACACGTTGCACGCTCATCCTCCTAAGCCCCAAATATTCCATGGCCACGTATTTCGACCCGGACCGTCAGTCGAACGTAGACTACACAAATGTCAAGAAGGTTCTTGATGATGTTCTCCCCGGCTACGCCCAATCTGGAGGCACCTTCACTAGGCCTATTTGTAAGTACGGCAAGCACGTGTTCTCCCACAATACGACGTTCTGCTGCTTCAAGCAGCCGCCTGGCGGTCAGAAGGGTGCCTACTACGCCATCCATCACATGCGGGCGATCGTACGGGACCATCATCAACTTCTGCTACCGAGTAAACTCAAAGATTGGGCCGCGAGCGTGTCGGCAATCCAGGACGCGGACCTCCGACAAGAATTCTTTCGCATCCAGTCGGAGTTTCGGAAATCATCCATCAAGATGTCCTTCGTACCTCGGGGCAGTTCTACCTCAGAAATCAACCGTCCAACAGTGACATCGACACAATGCTACAAATGCAGGATGACAACGCCCGTTCTTTCATGACTCCCACGATAGACGGCGGCTTCATCCACGCTCCGGTCCCTTGAGTCGAGTTGTCTAGTTCTGAAACATCGATTGGCTCATGTTGTAATTAAACTTTAATGAACTTGTAGTATGTCTCTTTGGTTTCGAGAGTCGTTCAACTTAGATGTAATCGATGCTATTAATGTCTTGCTTTTCTCTTCCGATCGTTCTGTTGCATAATTATATATTGCTTATGTATTGTCTGTGAATTGGTACTAATGTTTTGTTTGGCTAGTGCATAGCGATGCCGACGTATGTCGTGTACAAGGGTAAGGTTCCCGGAGTCTACGATGACAGGGAGGAGTGTCAGAGACAGGTTCACCGATTCAGCGGTAACAGTTACAAAGGGTACACCACTAGGGCCGAGGCCGAATCTAGATACGCCCGCTATCTAGCGGGAGAGGGGAGGGAGCATTGGAGGAACCGGATGAAGATGAGTTTCATCGTGATGATGCTCATTGTGATGACCGCAGCTCTCTTCAATGTGATGGTAGTTTAGATGATCGATATCGACTTGTAATGTGAAGACAAACTCGCTACTCGCGGTCTCGAGACTTGTAATATAATGTTCTATCTTTGTTCGGTCTTTTTAATTCGGAGACTAATATGATGAATTGTATTCGGAGACTAATATGATGAATTGTATTCAAAGACTAATCTTCTATTGTATTCGATGAATCTGTTGTTGATGTGTACTGTCTATATTTTGTCAAATTATACATTTTGTAACCTGTGCAAAAAACAGAAAATAAAAAAATAAAAAAAACCTAATATTCATACTAATGGCGCATCACATGACAATGCGCCATTAGTATGACAGTGCATACTAATGGCGCATCACTGGGTAGTGCGCCATTAGTATGCCGCGGTTACTAATGGCGCATCCAGTGGTGGTGCGCCATTAGTATGCCAAAGCACCTGGGTATACATGGCCCCTGGGAGGCATACTAATGGCGCACGCTGGCCTATACTAATGGCGCACCCGCGGTGCGCCATTAGTATACCAGATACTAATGGCGCACCAGGTGGTGCGCCATTAGTAAAAATTACTAATGGCGTGCTGTTAATGGCGCACCACAGATGCGCCATTAATGGCCATATTAGGTGCGCCATTAGTAGGGGTTTTTCTAGTAGTGAGTGGACGACGCGGTCTTGGTAGGCACTCCGGCATGGTGGAGGACGGTGGCGATGGATGGGGTGGAGGACGGCGATGATGGATGGGATGACGGACGGAGGAGGCTGGTGTGGGGATGGTGTTCTAGTGCGAACGGTGTATGAATGGGAAAATGGAGGGAGAGGTACGGGGAACCATGTTTTTGGGACGCGCCTGTCTGAAATATGGGAAAGTTACGAACTTAGCCCCCATTTAAAATTTGGACGTCTCGTTGGTTGGGGATAGGACGGTAATCTCGCATCTCGCCAATATTTTCCCAGAGCGATTTCGGGCAAGGAGAGGGTGGTTGGCGCCCATGATTGGCGCCCACGGTGTATGAACGGGGCTGACGGGTAGGGCGGTTGTGTCACATCTGAGTGAAGTTACGAACCTGCCCCTATTGAAAATATTTGCCTACATCGATTTCGACCGAGTCAAGTTTGTTTTGCCGCCCACCATGTATGAATGGGGAAATGGAGGGAGAAATAGAGGTCTTTTGGACGAGCTTGAATCAAGTGTGTTCTGCCGCCTATGTTTGGCGCCCACCATGTCGGAATGGGCTCAGAGGCGGTCGTGTCATGTCTAATTGAAGTTACTAACCTACCCCTATTGAGAACAGTGGAAATCGGGCCAATGGATTGTCCGTGTAATGGGTAGACAATAATTTTCCTCTCCCTGCTACCTCTTGAGCACTGCGTTGGTTTTCCCTTGAAGAGGAAAGGGTGATGCCGCAAAGTAGCATAAGTATTTCCCTCAGTTTTTGAGAGCCAAGGTATCAATCCAGTAGGAGGCTCCATGCAAGTCCCTCGTACCTACACAAACAAACAAGAACCTCGCAACCAATGCGATGAAGGGGTTGTCAATCCCTTCACGGCCACTTGCGAAAGTGAGATCTGATATAGATAATAAGATAAGATAAATATTTTTGGTATTTTTATGATATAGATTGGAAAGTAAAGATTGCAAAATAAAGTAGATTGGAAACTTATATGATGGAAAGTAGACCCGGGGGCCATAGGTTTCACTAGTGGCTTCTCTCAGGATCGCATAAGTATTACGATGGGTGAACAAATTACTGTCGAGCAATTGATAGAAAAGTGCATAGTTATGAGATTATCTAGGCATGATCATGTATATAGGCATCACGTCCGCAACAAGTAGACCGACTCCTGCCTGCATCAACTACTATTACTCCACACATCAACCGCTATCCAGCATGCATCTAGAGTATTAAGTTCATAAGAACAGAGTAACACATTAGGCAAGATGACATGATGTAGAGGGATAAACTCAAGCAATATGATATAAACCCCATCTTTTTATCCTCGATGGCTACAATACAATACATCCCTTGCTGCCCCTGCTGTCACTTGGAAAGGACACCGCAAGATTGAACCCAAAGCTAAGCACTTCTCCCATTGCAAGAAAGATCAATCTAGTAGGCCAAACCAAACTAATAATTCGAAGAGACTTGCAAAGATAACCAATCATACATAAAAGAATTCAGAGGAGATTCAAATATTTCTCATAGATAAACTTGATCATAAACCCACAATTCATCGGATCTCGAAAAACACACCGCAAAAAGAGTTACATCAAATAGATCTCCAAGAAGATCGAGGAGAACATTGTATTGAGATTCAAAGAGAGAGAAGAAGCCATCTAGCTAATAACTATGGACCCGAAGGTCTATGGTAAACTACTCACAACTCATCGGAGAGGCTATGGTGTTGATGTAGAAGCCCTCTGTGGTCGATTCCCCCTCCGACGGAGCGCCGGAAAAGGCCCCAAGATCAGATCTCATGGGTACAGAAGGTTGCAGCGTTGGAAATAGGGTTTCATGGTGCTCCTGGATGTTTTCAGGGTATGGAGGTATATATAGGCGAAGGAGGTCAGTCAGGGGAGCCACGAGGGGCCCATGAGGGTGGGGGTGCGCCCACCCCCCTAGGGCGCGCCCTCCTGCCTCGTGGCCCCCTCGGCTGCTTCTTGACGTCCAATCCAAGTCTCCTGGATTGCGATTGTTCCAAAAAGATCGATCCCGAAGGTTTCATTCTGTTTGGACTCCGTTTGATATTCCTTTTCTTCGAAACACTGAAATAGGCAAAAAACAACAATTTGGGTTGGGCCTCCGGTTAGTAGGTTAGTCCCAAAAATGATATAAAAGTGTAAAGTAAAGCCCACAAACATCCAAAACGGGTAATATAATAGCATGGAACAATCAAAAATTATAGATATGTTGGAGACGTATCAAGCATCCCCAAGCTTAATTCCTGCTCATCCTCGAGTAGGTAAATGATAAAAACAAAATTTTTGATGTGGAATGCTACCTAGCATATTTCTCAATGTAATTTTCTTTATTGTGGCTTGAATGTTCAGATCCAAATGATTCAAGATAAAAGTTCATATTGACATAAAAGTAATAATACTTCAAGCATACTAACAAAGCAATCATGTCTTCTCAAAATAACATGGCTAAAGAAAGATTATCCCTACAAAATCATATAGTTAGGCTATGTTTCATTTTTGTCACACAAAATACTCCCATCATGCACAACCCCGGTTTCAGCCAAGCAATTGGTTCCTACTTTTTAACGCGCTTCAGTTTTTTTCACTCTCACGCAATACATGAGCGTAAGCCCTGGATATAACACTATGGGTGGAATAGAATATGATGATGGAGGTTGTGTGGAGAAGACAAAAAAGGAGAAAGTCTCAAGTTGACGAGGCTAATCAATGGGCTATGGAGATGCCCATCAATTGATGTCAACATGAGGAGTAGGGATTGCCATGCAACGGATGCACTAGAGCTTTAAATGTATGAAAGCTCAACAAAAGAAACTAAGTGGTGTGCATCCAACTTGCTTGCTCACGAAGACCTAGGGCATTTTGAGGAAGCCCATCGTTGGAATATACAAGCCAAGTTCTATAATGAAAAATTCCCACTAGTATATGAAAGTGACAACACAGGAGACTCTCTATCATGAAGATCATGGTGCTACTTTGAAGCATAAGCGTGGAAAAAGATAGTAACATTGTCCCCTTTTTTTGTGGGGGGGGGGGGTTATTTGGCCTTTCTCTTTTTTTTGGCCTTTCCTTTTTTTATTTGGCTTTCCCTTTTTTATTTTTTATTAAGGGATAATGCTCTAATAAAGATGATCATCACACTTCTATTTACTTACAACTCATGAATTACAACTCGATACTAGAACAAAATATGACTCTATATGAATGCCTCCGGCGGTATACCGGGATATGCAATGAATAAAGAGCGACATGTATGAAAGAGTTATGAAGGTGGCTTTGCCACAAATACGATGTCAACTACATGATCATGCAAAAGCAATATGACAATGATGGAACGTGTCATAATAAACGGAACGATGGAAAGTTGCATGGCAATATATCTTGGAATGGCTATGGAAATGTCATAATAGGTAGGTATGGTGGCTGTTTTGAGGAAGATATAAGGAGGTTTATGTGTGATAGAGCTTATCGTATCATGGGGTTTGGATGTACCGGCGAAGTTTGCACCAACTCTCAAGGTGAGAAAGGACAATGCACGGTACCGTAGAGGCTAGCAATGATGGAAGGGTAAGAGTGCGTATAATCCATGGACTCACATTAGTCATAAAGAACTCATATACTTATTGCAAAAGTTTATTAGCCCTCTAAGCAAAGTACTACTACGCATTCTCCTAGGGAAGGGTTGGTAGGAGTTAACCATCGCGCGATCCCGACCTCCACTCATAAGGAAGGCAATCAAAAGAGCACCCCATGCTACAAATTTGTTACACAACTTTTACCATACGTGCATGCTACGGGACTTGCCAACTTTAACACAAATATTTCCCAATTTCATAATTACCCAACTAGCATGACTCTAACATTACCACCTTTATATCTCAAAACAGTTAGCAAGCATCAAATTGATCATAGCATCCAATTCACTTCCTATGATAGTTTTTATTATACCCAACTTGGATGCCCATCATTCTAGGACCAATTTTATAACCATAGCAAATACCATGCTGTTCTAAAAGACTCTCAAAATAATATAAGTGAAGCATGAGAGATAAATAATTTCTACAAAATAAAACCACTGTCGTGCTCTAAAAAGATATAAGTTAGAGCAAAATTGTCTAGCACAAAAGATATAAGTGAAGCACATAGAGTATTCTAATAAATTCTGAATCATGTTGTGTATCTCCAAAAAGGTGTGTACAGAAAGGATGATTGTGGTAAACTAAAAATAAAGACTCATATCATACAAGACGCTCCAAGCAAAACACATATCATGAGGTGAATAAAAATATAGCACCAAGTAAACTTACCGATAGACGAAGACGAAAGAGGGGATGCCTTCCGGGGCATCCCCAAGCTTAGGATTTTGGTTGTCCTTGAATTATCTTGGGGTGCCATGGGCCTCCCCAAGCTTAAGCTCTTGCCACTCCTTATTCCATAGTCCATCAAATCTTTACCCAAAACTTGAAAACTTCACAACACAAAACTCAACAGGAAATCTCATAAGCTTCGTTAGTGCAAGAAAGAAAAACTACCACTTAAGGTACTGTAATGAACTCATTCTTTATTTATATTTGTGTTAAACCTACTGTATTCCAACTTCTCTATGGTTCATACCCCCCTGATGCTAGCCATAGATTCATCAAAATAAGCAAACAACACACTAAAAACAGAATCTGTCAAAAACATTACAGTCTGTAGCAATATGTAACTTTCGAATACTTCTGGAACTCTAAAAATCCTACCAAAATATGAAGTCCTAGACAATTTTTCTATTAATCTACAGCAAAAATAATCAACTAAAACTCACGTTCCTTTGATTTATTAAAATTATTCTCGTGCGTGCAACAGTTTCTGTTTTTTCAGCAAGATCAAATTAACTATCACCCAAGATGATCCTATAGGTTCTACTTGGCACAAACACTAATTAAAACATAAAACCACATCTAAGCAGAGGCTAGATGAATTATTTATTACTAAACAGGAACAAAAAGCAAGGAACAAAAATAAAATTGGGTTGCCTCCCAACAAGCGCTATCGTTTAACGCCCCTAGCTAGGCATAAAAGCGAGAATAGATCTACGTATTCCCATCTTTGATGTTGGGAAAGAAAAGGGCAAATTTCTTATCTATAGCATTGATCCTTCATTTTGGGAAAGCACATTGCCATTAATGGAGGAAGAAAGATTAAGCACGTTACGGAAATTTGTATCTAAGCTAGCCTTCATTTCTTTGATAATTTTGTTTTGATAAAAGCATAAGAGGGTGGTGGATTCAATTTTATCGTTCATGGGGTGCCCAAATATAGTTTTCATTTTTTCATAGGTATCTATAGCATCTCCCTCAAGAAAACCTTCTTCAAAAATAGAATCTAAAACTTGCTTGAAAGAAGCGGGTAAGCCAACATAATAGCCTATCTCGAATCTTGTGGCACATAGCTAGCTCGAATCCATAATAGCCTATCTCAAGCATCTTTAAAGACTCATCAAGTAAATAACGAAAAATTCTGGAGTCATCTTCATCAAAATTATTCAAACTCTCATTGGTAACCCCGGTAGGTCTTTCCATAACATCATTATTTATGAGCTTAGAGAGAACGGAAGGACTATCCAAAGTACTAAAACCCTGGAAAGATCCCTTAGCTCTTTTCGATTCGGCCATGGCAAAGGGAAGGCAAACGGTAAAAAGAGGGTGAATAAAACGGCAAGGGTGAAGTGGGGGAGAGGAAAACGAGAGGCAAATGGCAAATAATGTAATGTGAGGGAGATGAGTTTGTGATGGGTACTTGGTATGTCTTGACTTGAGCAAAGACCTCCCCGGCAACTACGCTAGAAATCCTTCTTGCTACCTCTTGAGCACTGCATTGGTTTTCCCTTGAAGAGGAGAGGGTGATGCAGCAAAGTAGCATAAGTATTTCCCTCAGTTTTTGAGAACCAAGGTATCAATCCAGTAGGAAGCTCCATGCAAGTCCCTCATACCTACACAAACAAAAAAGAACCTCGCAACCAACGCGATAAAGGGGTTGTCAATCCCTTCATGGCCACTTGCAAAAGTGAGATCTGATAGAGATAATAAGATAAGATAAATATTTTGGTATTTATATGATATAGATTGGAAAGTAAAGATTGCAAAATAAAGTAGATTGCAAACTTATATGATGGAAAGTAGAGCCAGGGGCCATAGGTTTCACTAGTGGCTTCTCTCAAGATAGCATAAGTATTACGGTGGGTGAACAAATTACTGTCGAGCAATTGATAGAAAAGTGCATAGTTATGAGATTATCTAGGCATGATCATGTATATAGGCATCACGTACGCAACAAGTAGACCGACTCCTGCCTGCATCTACTACTATTACTCCACACATTGACCGCTATCCAGCATGCATCTAGAGTATTAAGTTCATAAGAATAGAGTAACACATTAGGCAAGATGACATGATGTAGAGGGATAAACTCAAGCAATATGATATAAACCCCATCTTTTTATCCTCGATGGCAACAATACAATACGTGCCTTGCTGCCCCTGCTGTCACTGGGAAAGGACACCGCAAGATTGAACCCAAAGCTAAGCACTTCTCCCATTGCAAGAAAGATCAATCTAGTAGGCCAAACCAAACTGATAATTCGAAGAGACTTGCAAAGATAACCAATCATACATAAAAGAATTTAGAGGAGATTCAAATATTTCTCACAGATAAACTTGATCATGAACCCACAATTCATCGGATCTCGACAACACACCGCAAAAAGAGTTACATTGAATAGATCTCCAAGAAGATCGAGGAGAACATTGTATTGAGATTCAAAGAGAGAGAAGAAGCCATCTAGCTAATAACTATGGACCCGAAGGTCTATGGTAAACTACTCACAACTCATCGGAGAGGCTATGGTGTTGATGTAGAAGCCCTCCGTGATCGATTCCTCCTCGGGCGGAGCGCCAGAAAAGGCCCCAAGATGGGATCTCACGGGTACAGAAGGTTGCGGCGGTGGAAATAGGGTTTCATGGTACTCCTGGTTGTTTTCAGCGTAGGGAGGTATATATAGGTGAAGGAGGTCGGTCAGGGGAGCCACGAGGGTCCCACGAGGGTGGGGGGCGCGCCCTCCTGCCTCGTGGCCGCCTCGGCTGCTTCTTGACGTCCACTCCAAGTCTCCCAGATTGCGGTTGTTCCAAAAAGATTGCTCCCGAAGGTTTCATTCCGTTTGGACTCCGTTTGATATTCCTTTTCTTCGAAACATTGAAATAGGAAAAAACAACAATTTGGGTTGGGCCTCCGGTTAGTAGGTTAGTCCCAAAAATGATATAAAAGTGTAAAGTAAAGCCCATAAACATCCAAAACGGGTAATATAATAGCATGGAACAATCAAAAATTATAGATACGTTGGAGCTGTATCACTCCCAAACACTTGGATTTGGGCAGCCGACGTGGGAGTGGACATTTTGCCTCTTCTTTCGAATTTTGGGACAATAAGCATCCACATTTACCCTGACAACTAAATTCCAATCCATTTTGTATTCCTATACGAAACTTTATAAATCATTCTATGTGGTTTTATATATCTACAAAAGCACGACAAAGATGTATTCCACTATCATATCTGAATATGATTTACAGATGCTGATACTCAAATTCAGAAGCTAGAATCTAGTTTAAGGTGAATTCTAATATTTGAAACACTTTGTGTCCAACTCAAATGTCACACGCAGCATAATGTGTACTCCCATTTAGATATGTACACAAGCGATGTATCAAGATTTAAATACCGAGTCAATCAACCAAGAATGTACATAACTAACAAACATATAAACACTTATAGAGTATATGGATCAATAATATCAACTAACATACATAAGCCAGGCCGCTGTACTTTTTTTTGCTAGAACAACATCCTTTTTTAGCCAAGCTACTACATCATCTTGGCCCTTTCCGATGCGTTCCACTTATGGAACATCTATACTACTATTATTCCTGAATGCACATTCAACCCGATTGACATATTTGTAGGTCTAGCACAGCAATCAAAATGAAATGTCTCCGAGTCTTATCAATTAACACAGACTTGTGCTCAAATAAAATTACAAACCAAAAAACAAAAGAATTATTACATGATCTCTAAAACAAATGGTTTGATTGATTACATGAACAAACAACACATATGTTATTCAATGATGGAAAGAACATTTCACCTATGATTTACCAAGTGGGAATTTAATTTCCTTTTTTCCTTCAGGACCTTAACAATGCAGTCAGTCTCAGCTTGCTTCATTTTGAAATCCACCAAATATTTAATGGTTCTCTTGAGTACTGCTTGTGATTGTGCTATTTGCTTCCTCAACATGTCAACTTTATCTCTAAGTGCAGAAGTAGAATCTCTTTCTACCACTAGTTTAGCCTCTAGAGCATTAGCAGTTGGCAATTCATAATGCACGATTGGGCCGCTGCCACTTCTGTGGGATGATACAACGTCCATGGGGACCTCGCTCTTTGATCTTGGGCTAACCTGTTTTGCCTTTAAAGTTCTAATTGGATTCAGAAAAGTTGAAGTTAGCAAAACATCTCAACTAGGAGTTATAACAACAAACCAGTTAAACAAACAAGGAATTAAAGAGTTTCAGTTCGATGCTGAAAAGTAGTTATTAACATCATTGTAACCGGTTGTTGCAGCAGCAAAGTAGTTAAACAAACAAGTAGCTATTTAAGTTTAGGCAAACATGTACTTCTTAATAGTAAGTATCAAACACATAGATAGGCGCAGTCTATAATAGGATTAACAGGCTATGGCATTATGTAATCAGTACTTTAGTAGCAAACTAAATTAAGCCAAGCAACGTAATTGAAAATTTTTGCAATAACTGGCTAACTAAAATTCCGAGAAGCAGGTAACTGAACTTACGCTAGCTCTTTGTACAGGCACACTACAACTTCTTTTTCCCTTACAAGGTTCTACGAAGGAGTCCATGGCATCAATTGCTTGGATACGCAGTCCCAATACTTCTTTCTTCCCACACTGCATTGGTAAGTCGAATGGTTAATCTGGTAAGATGGTGCGTCCTTGATATGTTATATGAGGACGTGTAGTCAGAATAGTTGTAGCCACACACATCGCACTGGCTTTTACTGTATATTTCATGCGATTACATTTGGCATATCAAGATCTAAGCAATCTACCATAGGATGAAAAGACTGGCATCCTTCACATTATTGGCGAACTCAATTCATAGAAACAAGCAATTCAACCATTCTGTGGGTAAATCAAAAGCGCCACTGGAATATTTTTCACTACCCCAATCATACACGCAAAAAGGGGCGACGCCACCATAGGGGCTGGTATGGGCGGCCGCCTTAGTTGGCTGGAAAGTGTGCACCTAGTTTGAGTCGTCTAGGTTGGCCCATGCTAGTTTTGTTCATCCCAACGCACGAGCAGGCAATGTAAAAAATGAAGAAAAATGTTTCAGTTTGGATGGGCCAATAACATAAGTGCAAGGCAGGCCCTATAGCAGGCTCGCGGCCCAAACAAGCGCCTCCCATATCGATCAACAGTAGGAAAAATCCCAATTCGTTCGCTCCAGCCTCCAGTCTGGTTCACTCCTAACCTAGCCGCCGCTGGACAGACCGACAAAGCACTTCCTCGTGCCCTCGTTGTAGGGCGGTTGCCGGTTTTCAAGCGAACGGAAGGACAAGAAGATGTAGATCCAACCCTGGGTGTAGCCTGCGTGGGAGGCAGCGGTGGCAGCACGTGCACGGCATCGAGCTTGCGCAAACGGACAGCCGCAGCTTGCAAGAGTAGCATGCGCAACGAGCAGGTACATCACATCCCTGATTATATCTAATTCAACTGTTCAATTTCTGGCCAATAGTTAAACCTGACGGTGTTGTAAAACTGCATGTATGTAGGGAATTTATGAGAAAATGAAACCAATTTCTTCTTATTTTATAACTCCCGCAATCAATACTGAACTGACTCAAGCTGATGTATCTAATCAAGTTTCTGGTACAAACATACAAGCTCATGTTGTTCTTGAGCCTGAAGTGTCTAATGAATAGACTACTAATGAAGGATTTGATGCAAACATTTTACATGCTCCTGGTGATGAACATATAGTGTCTAATGAGGGATCGAATGCAAGCATTTTGCAAGCTCCCATTGAAGGATTTAGTGTCTAATGATGATCTGCTATGTTGAGAGAGACATAGAGATTTGCAGGCATTGATGACAGGAAAATTATAGTACATTTTCATGGCTTGAGGAAACATCGAGGCCATCTACCAGAAAGTCCCCGCATCATGACAACGTAGCATAAATACTTTTCTAATATGTTGTTTGAAACTATTGGCATACTTGTGCAGGATAGATATATTGATATGCAGTTTGCGCACTGGTTATAGGTGCAATTACACTTTGATATTTTCAGCCAGAACGAATAATTCAAGCAGGTACAAACCATGTTTGTAGTCCTTGTACACCATGTTGCATTTTGTGTTTTTTGATGCTTGCATCATTTAGTGTTTTATAATCTAAACTACTTTGGATCATTAGCTGGTTTTCAAAGTGCATGTAGCTTCACATTTCTCAAGTTATGTTGATTTCTGGAGTGCAAGTGCCTTCGTATTTTTTAAGTTAAATGTTTGCCCCTGGTAACTTGAATTCGTGGATCTGCCACTGCACACAAATCATACACGCATGCCAGTCCGAATTAAATGAAATGCAGGGACTTACGCTAGCTCGTTGTACATGCTCACTGCAGCTCTGCTTGCTCTTGGGATGTTCCATGTACAAGTCCATGTTACCACTTGCTTGAATGTGCAGGCCTTGTGCTCCTTGCATCCCCCTCTGCATTTTTGACACGGCGAATGGTTGATCAAATAAGAGGAATCGACCTTGCTATTGTACAGGAGGACAGATACTTACAAGGTTATACGGGTGTGCAGGATATGTACCAGATCCCATAGCACCATCATGCTTCGCTAAAAAATGGTTTTTGGTTGTTTCAGATGATATCTCCAGAAGAAATAAGAGTTAAAGTCAGAGTTGCATAGGCGTGTAAGCTAAGAGAGTAGTGAAAGGATATCCAAACATCGTCGGAACAGTGAACAAGGGAGTGATGTGTGGATACCAAGTTCGGGCCAATGTTTGGGCATGCTCGCCTAGCTAGAGTGCGGGTCACTTCAGAGACGTTGAGGGTGATGCGCTGGTGTTGGCTGGCCATGCACGGATGCAGATCTTGAGTGGCAGCAGAGCGCTGCGATGAGGTGGACGAGACTGTTGGTGAAGCCCCAACGGCCTCGGGGGGCGGAGGTGCGACGAGGTGCTTAGTGAAGTAGCCCCGGTGAGGTGGGAGACGGCGTCGGTGAAGCGCACCTGATGCGGTGGAAGTCGGTGTCTGTGAGGCACGTCGGTTGTGGCGGCCGACGTTGTCGGTGGACCACCCGGTGAGGTGGACGAGGGCATAGATGAGGTAGCTCCGGTGCGGTGGTGAAGCGCGACCGTCGTCTTCGTCGTCATATTCCGGCACAGAGGTGGGGAAAGATATGAGACGAGGGGCGATTCGAACTTTGCTTGGGTTGGCGGCGAATTAGGGATTTGAGCAATCTGGGCGCAGAAGTGGACGGTGGAGAAGGGAGATTTTGGAGGGCTGGAATTGGGTCCGCCAGATATTTCAATCCAAAACATGGAAGCGCAAACTTATTTTGTCGTCGTCCTTTTGGGGGGGGGAGGGGGTGGGTGGCTGGGTGCTTTTGGATGGATTGTAGTGAGAAAACTTTTGGATGGATTCAAACATATGACCTAAAAAAAGCACAACAATCGAGTCAATGTCAACTTTTCCAAACCTAGTATGGCACGAATTTGAAATAATTACCCATATGCATGGTCCTCAGTTCAAATCTTACAATGTACACCGAATTGAAACATTGATATTAAGTCTCGTACTATCTACATTGAAATGTTGTTTTTAGCCCCACCCACCCCTCGGCACACACGCTACATACTTCCTGTATCGTTCAATCTTCCTCTCCTAACCACCTTAGGAAGCTATCGGTTTCCGGCACACGTTCATTCTTTCTCTCCATGTTTTGATCTCTAACTCTCTAAACTACACAACCCCCTTTTCCCACTCTGTTACCAAATGTATTTACCTCACACAACCGCCATTGCACCCCATGCCGAGCTCTCTCTCTCTCCTTCCCACCCTCTCGCGCTAGATACAACCTCTCGTGCGCACGCACACACGTTGTCTATCTAGGTCACTGAAGGAAATATGCCCTAGAGGCAATAATAAAGTTATTATTTATTTCCTCATATCATGATAAATGTTTATTATTCATGCTAGAATTGTATTAACCGGAAACATGATACATGTGTGAATACATAGACAAACATAATGTCACTAGTGTGCCTCTACTTGACTAGCTCATTAATCAAAGATGGTTATGTTTCCTAACCATAGACATGTGTTGTCATTTGATTAACGGGATCACATAATTAGGAGAATGATGTGATTGACTTGACCCATTCCGTTAGCCTAGCACTTGATCGTTTAGTATGTTGCTATTGCTTTCTTCATGACTTATACAAAGTTCCTACAACTATGAGATTATGCAACTCCCGTTTACCGGAGGAACACTTTGTGTGCTACCAAACGTCACAACATAACTGGGTGATTATAAAGGAGCTCTACAGGTGTCTCCAAAGGTACATGTTGAGTTGGCGTATTTCGAGATTAGGTTTTGTCACTCCGATTGTCGGAGAGGTATCTCTGGGCCCTCTCAGTAATGCACATCACTATAAGCCTTGCAAGCAATGTAGCTAATGAGTTAGTTACTGAATGATGCATTACGTAACGAGTAAGGAGACTTGCCGGTAATGAGATTGAACAAGGTATTGGATACCGACAATCGAATCTCGGGCAAGTAGCATACCGATGACAAAGGGAGCAACGTATGTTGTTATGCGGTTTGACCGATAAAGATCTTCATAGAATATGTAGGAGCCAATATGAGCATCCAGGTTCCGCTATTGGTTATTGACCGGAAACAGTTCTAGGTCATGTCTACATAGTTCTCGAACCCGTAGGGTCCGCACGCTTAACGTTACGATGATAGTTTTATTATGAGTTTATAAGTTTTGATGTACCGAAGGTTGTTCGGAGTCCCGGATGTGATCACGGACATGACAAGGAGTCTCGAAATGGTCGAGACATAAATATTGATATATTGGACGACTATATTCGGACACTGGAAGTGTTCCGGGTGATTTCGGAGAAAACCGGAGTGCCGGAGGGGTTACCGGAACCCCCCGGGGAAGTATTGGGCCTTAGTGGGCCTGAGGGGAGAGAGAGGGCAGCAGCCCAGGAGGTGGCGCGCCCCCTCCCATGGGGAGTCCGAATTGGACTAGGGGAGGGGGGCGCGGCCCCTCTTTCCCTCTCCCTCTCCCTCTCTTTCCTTCCCCCTTCCTCCTTCCTAGTTGGACTAGGAAAGGGGAGTCCTACTCCCACTAGGAGGACTCCCCCATCCTTGGCGCGCTCCCTAGGGCCGGCCGGCCTCCCCCTTGCTTCTTTATATACGGGGGCAGGGGGGCACCTCTAGACACACAAGTTGATCTTCGTGATCGTTCCTTAGCCGTGTGCGGTGCCCCCTCCACCATATTCCACCTCGGTCATATCGTAGCGGTGCTTAGGCGAAGCCCTGCGTCGGTAGAACATCATCATCATCACCATGCTGTCGTGCTGACGGAACTCATCCCCGATACCCTGCTGGATCGGAGTCCGGGGATCGTCATCAAGCTGAACGTGTGCTTAACTCGTAGGTGCCGTACGTTCGATACTTGGATCGGTCGGATCATGAAGACGTATGACTACATCAACCGCGTTGTCATAACGCTTCCGCTTTCGGTCTACGAGGGTACGTGGACAACACTCTCCCCTCTCGTTGCTATGTATCACCATGATCTTGCATGTGCGTAGGATTTTTTTTGAAATTACTACGTTACCCAATAGTGGTATCAGAGCCAGGTTTTATGCGTTGATGTTATATGCACGAGTATAACACAAGTGAGTTGTGGGCGATACAAGTCATACTGCTTACCAGCATGTCATACTTTGATCCAGCGGTATTGTTGGATGAAGCGGTCCGGACCGACATTACGCGTACGCTTACGCGAGACTGGTTTTACCGCTGTGCTTTGCACACAGGTGACTAGCGGGTGTCTGTTTCTCCAACTTTAGTTGAACTGAGTGTAGCTACGCCCGGTCCTTGTGAAGGTTAAAACAACACTAACTTGATGAACTATCATTGTGGTTTTGATGCGTAGGTAAGAACGGTTCTTGCTCAGCCCGTAGCAGCCACGTAAAATTTGCAACAACAAAGTAGAGGACGTCTAACTTGTTTTTGCAGGGCATGTTGTGATGCGATATGGTCAAGACGTGATGCTATATTTTATTGTATGAGATGATCATGTTTTGTAACCGAAGTTATCGGCAACTGGCAGGAGCCATATGGTTGTCGCTTTATTGTATGAAATGCAAACGCCCTGTAATTGCTTTACTTAATCACTAAGCAGTAGCGATAGTCGTAGAAGCAATAGATGGCGTAAACGACAATGATGCTACGATGGAGATCAAGGTGTCGCGCCGGTGACGATGGTGATCATGATGGTGCTTCGGAGATGGAGATCACAAGCACAAGATGATGATGGCCATATCATATCACTTTATGCATCTTATCTTGCTTTGATTGACGGTAGCATTTTAAGATGATCTCTCACTAAATTATCAAGAAGTGTTCTCCCTAAGTATGCACCGTTGCGAAAGTTCTTCGTGCTGAGACACCACGTGATAATCGGGTGTGATAGGCTCTACGTTCAAATACAACGGGTGCAAAACAGTTGCACACGTGGAATACTCAGGTTAAACTTGACGAGCCTAGCATATACAGATATGGCCTCGGAACACGGAGAACGAAAGGTCAAACGTGAATCATATAGTAGATATGATCAACATAGTGATGTTCACCATTGAAACTACTCCATCTCACGTGATGATCGGACATGGTTTAGTTGATTTGGATTACGTGATCACTTAGATGACTAGAGAGATGTCTGTCTAAGTGGGAGTTCTTAAGTAATATGATTAATTGAACTTAAATTTATCATGAACTTAGTACCTGATAGTATTTTGCTTGTCTATGTTTGCTGTAGATAGATGGCTCGTGCTGTTGTTCCGTTGAATTTTAATGCGTTCCTTGAGAAAGCTAAGTTGAAAGATGATGGTAGCAATTACACGGACTGGGTCCGTAACCTGAGGATTATCCTCATTGCTGCACAGAAGAATTACGTCCTGGAAGCACCGCTGGGTGCCAGGCCTGCTGCAGATGCAACTGATGACGTTAAGAACGTCTGGTAGATCAAAGCTGATGACCACTCTATAGTTCAGTGTGCCATGATTTACGGCTTGGAACCGGGTCTTCAACGATGTTTTGAACGTCATGGAGCATATGAGATGTTCCAGGAGTTGAAGTTAATATTTCAAGCAAATGCCCGGATTGAGAGATATGAAGTCTCAAATAAGTTCTATAGCTGTAAGATGGAGGAGAATAGTTCTGTCAGTGAACACATACTCAAAATGTCTGGGTATAATAATCACTTGATTCAACTGGGAGTTAATCTTCCTGATGATAGTGTCATTGAAAGAATTCTTCAATCACTGCCACCAAGCTACAAGAGCTTCGTGATGAACTATAATATGCAAGGGATGGACAAGACTATTCCCGAGCTCTTTGCAATGCTAAAGGCTGCGGAGGTAGAAATCAAGAAAGAGCATCAAGTGTTGATGGTCAATAAGACCACCAGTTTCAAGAAAAAGGGCAAAGGGAAGAAGAAGGGGAACTTCAAGAAGAATAGCAAACAAGTTGTTGCTCAAGAGAAGAATCCCAAGTCTGGACCTAAGCCTGAGACTGAGTGCTTGTACTGCAAGCAGACTGGACACTAGAAGTGGAACTGCCCCAAGTATTTGGCGAATAAGAAGGATGGCAAAGTGAACAAAGGTATATGTGATATACATGTTATTGATGTGTACCTTACTAATGCTCGCAGTAGCACCTGGGTATTTGATACTGGTTCTGTTGCTAATATTTGCAACTCGAAACAGGGACTACGGATTAAGCGAAGATTGGCTAAGGACGAGGTGACGATGCGCGTGGGAAATGGTTCCAAAGTCGATGTGATCGCAGTCGGCACGCTACCTCTACATCTACCATTGGGATTAGTTTTAGACCTAAATAATTGTTATTTGGTGCCAGCGTTGAGCATGAACATTATATCTGGATCTTGTTTGATGCGAGATGGTTATTCATTTAAATCAGAGAATAATGGTTGTTCTATTTATATGAGTAATATCTTTTATGGTCATGCACCCTTGAAGAGTGGTCTATTTTATTAAATCTCGATAGTAGTGATACACAATTCATAATGTTGAAGCCAAAAGATGCAAAGTTGATAATGATAGTGCAACTTATTTGTGGCACTGCCGTTTAGGTCATATCGGTGTAAAGCACATGAAGAAACTCCATACTGATGGACTTTTGGAATCACTTGATTATGAATCACTTGGTACTTGCAAACCGTGCCTCATGGGCAAGATGACTAAAACGCCGTTCTCCGGAACTATGGAGCGAGCAACTGATTTGTTGGAAATCATACATACTGATGTATGTGGTCCAATGAATATTAAGGCTCGCGGCGGGTATCGTTATTTTCTCACCTTCACAGATGATTTGAGCAGATATGAGTATATCTACTTGATGAAACACAAGTCTGAAACATTTGAAAAGTTCAAAGAATTTCAGAGTGAAGTGGAAAATCATCGTAACAAGAAAATAAAATTTCTACGATCTGATCGTGGAGGAGAATATTTGAGTTACGAGTTTGGTTTACATTTGAAACAATGCGGAATAGTTTCGCAACTCACGCCACCCAGAACACCACAACGAAATGGTGTGTCCGAACGTCGTAATCGTACTTTACTAGATATGGTGCGATCTATGATGTCTCTTACTGATTTACCGCTATCATTTTGGGGTTATGCTTCAGAGACGGCCGCATTCATGTTAAATAGGGCACCATCAAAATCCGTTGAGACGATGCCTTATGAATTGTGGTTTGGCAAGAAAACAAAAGTTGTCGTTTCTTAAAGTTTGGGGCTGCGATGCTTATGTGAAGAAACTTCAACCAGATAAGCTCGAACCCAAATCGGAGAAATGTGTCTTCATAGGATACCCAAAAGAGACTATTGGGAACACCTTCTATCACAGATCTGAGGGCAAGATTTTTGTTGCTAAATTCGTATCCTTTCTAGAGAAGGAGTTTCTCTCGAAAGAAGTGAGTGGGAGGAAAGTAAAACTTGATGAGGTAACTGTACCTGCTCCCTTATTGGAAAGTAGTTCATCACAAGAACCGGTTCCTGTGACAACTACACCAATTAGTGATGAAGCTAATGATATTGATCATGAAACTTCAGATCAAGTTTCTACTGAACCTCGTAGGAATACCAGAGTAAGATCCGCACTAGAGTGGTACGGTAATCCTATTCTGGAAGTCATGTTACTTGACCATGGTGAACCTACGAACTATGAGGAAGCGATGATGAGCCCAGATTCCGCAAAATGGCTTGAAGCCATGAAATCTGAGATAGGATCCATGTATGAGAACAAAGGATGGACTTTGGTTGACTTGCCCGATGATCGGCAAGCCATTGAGAATAAATGGATCTTCAAGAAGAAGACTGACGCTGATGGTAATGTAACCGTCTACAAAGCTCAACTTGTTGCAAAAGGTTTTCGACAAGTTCAAGGGGTTGACTACGATGAGACTTTCTCACCCGTAGCGATGCTTAAGTCTGTCCGAATCATGTTAGCAATTGCCACGTTTTATGATTATGAAATTTGGCAAATGGATGTCAAAACTGCATTCCTGAATGGATTTCTGGAAGAAGAGTTGTATATGATGCAACCGGAAGGTTTTGTTGATCAAAAAGGTGCTAACAAAGTGTGCAAGCTCCAGCGATCCATTTATGGACTGGTGCAAGCATCTCGGAGTTGGAATAAACGCTTTGATAGTGTGATCAAAGCATATGGTTTTATACAGACTTTTGGAGAAGCATGTATTTACAAGAAAGTGAGTGGGAGCTCTGTAGCATTTCTGATATTATATGTAGATGACATATTGTTAATTGGAAATGATATAGAATTTCTGGATAGCATAAAGGGATACTTGAATAAAAGTTTTTCAATGAAAGACCTCGGTGAAGTTGCTTACATATTGGGCATCAAGATCTATAGAGATAGATCAAGATGCTTAATTGGACTTTCACAAAGCACATACCTTGATAAAGTTTTGAAAAAGTTCAAAATGGATCAGGGAAATAAAGGGTTCTTGCCTGTATTACAAGGTGTGAAGTTGAGTCAGACTCAATGCCCGACCACCGCAGAAGATAGAGAGAAAATGAAAGATGTTCCCTATGCTTCAGCCATAGGCTCTATCATGTATGCAATGCTGTGTACCAGACCTGACGTATGCTTAGCAATAAGCTTGGCAGGTAGGTACCAAAGTAATCTAGGAGTGGATCACTGGACAACGGTCAAGAACATCCTGAAATACCTGAAAAGGACTAAGGATATGTTTCTCGTTTATGGAGGTGACAAAGAGCTAGTCATAAATGGTTACGTCGATGCAAGCTTTGACACTGATCCGGACGATTCTAAATCGCAAACCAGATACGTGTTTTTATTAAACAGTGGAGCTGTAAGTTGGTGCAGTTCTAAACAAAGCGTCGTGGCGGGATCTACATGCGAAGCAGAGTACATAGCTGCTTCGGAAGCAGCAAATGAAGGAGTCTGGATGAAGGAGTTCATTTCCGATCTAGGTGTCATACCTAGTGCATCTGGACCAATGAAGATCTTCTGTGACAATACTGGTGCAATTGCCTTGGCAAAGGAATCCAGATTTCACAAGAGGACCAAGCATATCAAGAGATGCTTCAATTCCATCCGGGATCAAGTCCAGGTGAGAGACATAGAGATTTGCAAGATACATACGGATCTGAATGTTGCAGACCCGTTGACTAAGCCTCTTCCACGAGCAAAACATGATCAACACCAAGACTCCATGGGTGTTAGAATCATTACTGTGTAATCTAGATTATTGACTCTAGTGCAAGTGGGAGACTGAAGGAAATATGCCCTAGAGGCAATAATAAAGTAATTATTTATTTCCTCATATCATGATAAATGTTTATTATTCATGCTAGAATTGTATTAACCGGAAACATGATACATGTGTGAATACATAGACAAACATAATGTCACTAGTGTGCCTCTACTTGACTAGCTCATTAATCAAAGATGGTTATGTTTCCTAACCATAGACATGTGTTGTCATTTGATTAACGGGATCACATCATTAGGAGAATGATGTGATTGACTTGACCCATTCCGTTAGCCTAGCACTTGATCGTTTAGTATGTTGCTATTGCTTTCTTCATGACTTATACAAAGTTCCTACAACTATGAGATTATGCAACTCCCGTTTACCGGAGGAACACTTTGTGTGCTACCAAACGTCACAACGTAACTGGGTGGTTATAAAGGAGCTCTACAGGTGTCTCCAAAGGTACATGTTGAGTTGGTGTATTTCGAGATTAGGTTTTGTCACTCCGATTGTCAGAGAGGTATCTATGGGCCCTCTCGATAATGCACATCACTATAAGCCTTGCAAGCAATGTAGCTAATGAGTTAGTTACGGAATGATGCATTACGTAACGAGTAAAAAGACTTGCCGGTAACGAGATTGAACTAGGTATTGGATACCGACGATCGAATCTCGGGCAAGTAACATACCGATGACAAAGGGAACAACGTATGTTGTTATGCGGTTTGACCGAGAAAGATCTTCGTAGAATATGTAGGAGCCAATATGAGCATCCAGATTCCGCTATTGGTTATTGACCAGAAACAGTTCTAGGTCATGTCTACATAGTTCTCGAACCCGTAGGGTCTGCACGCTTAACGTTACGATGACAATTTTATTATGAGTTTATAAGTTTTGATGTACCGAAGGTTGCGGAGACCCGGATGTGATCACGGACATGACGAGGAGTCTCGAAATGGTCAAGACATAAAGATTGATATATTGGACGACTATATTCGGACACCGGAAGTGTTCCGGATGATTTCGGAGAAAAGCGGAGTGCCGGAGGGGTTACCGGAACCCCCCGGGGAAGTATTGGGCCTTAGTGGGCCTGAGGGGAGAGAGAGGGCAGCAGCCCAGGAGGTGGCACGCCCCCTCCCATGGGGAGTCCGAATTGGACTAGGGGAGGGGGCGCGGCCCCTCTTTCCCTCTCCCCCCTCTCTTTCCTTCCCCCTTCCTCCTTCCTAGTTGGACTAGGAAAGGGGAGTCCTACTCCCACTAGGAGGAGGACTCCCCCCTCCTTGGCGCGCCCTCTAGGGCTGGCCGGCCTCCCCCTTGCTCCTTTATATACGGGGGCAGGGGGCACCTCTAGACACACAAGTTGATCTTCGTGATCGTTCCTTAGCCGCGTGCGGTGCCCCCCTCCACCATATTCCACCTTGGTCATATCGTAGCGGTGCTTAGGCGAAGCCCTGCATCGGTAGAACATCATCATCATCACCATGCCATTGTGCTGACGGAACTCATCCCCGACACCCTGCTGGATCGGAGTCCGGGGATCGTCATCAAGCTGAACGTGTGTTGAACTCGGAGGTGCCGTATGTTCGGTACTTGGATTCGGATCATGAAGAAGTACCACTACATCAACTGCGTTGTCATAATGCTTCCGCTTTCGGTCTATGAGGGTACATGCACAACACTCTCCCCTCTCGTTGCTATGCATCACCATGATCTTGCATGTGCGTACGAATTTTTTTGAAATTACTACGTTACCCAACAGTCACTCCCTCGAGACCGTTGTCGGTATCAAAACCGGCGGATCTCGGGTAGGGGGTCCCGATCTGTGCGTCTTAGGCTGATGGTAACAGGGAGCAAGGAACACAATGTTTACCCAGGTTCGGGCCCTCTCGATGGAGGTAAAACCCTACTTCCTGCTTGATTGATATTGATGATATGAGTAGTACAAGAGTAGATCTACCACGAGATCGTAGAGGCTAAACCCTAGAAGCTAGCCTATGATGATTATGATTGTAATTGTGATCAGCCTTCTAAGGACCAACCTCTCCGGTTTATATAGACATCGGAGAGGGCTAGGGTTTACACGGAGTTGGTTACAAGGAAGGAAATACAATATCCGGATCGCCAAGCTTGTCTTCCACGCAAAGGAGAGTCCCATCCGGACACGGGACGGAGTCTTGAGTCTTGTATCTTTACGCTCCAATAGTCCGGACGAAGTATATAGTCCGGCCGTCCGGATACCCCCTAATCCAGGACTCCCTCAGTAGCCCCTGAACCAGGCTTCAATGACGATGAGTCCGGCGTGCAGTCTTGTCTTCGGCATTGCAAGGCGGGTTCCATCTTTGAATACTCCAAAGTAATTATCGAACACTTAGGCCGTGTCCGGATCTGCGAGATGATCCTCACATACCATCGTAGGGAACATAGTATAAATCTGATCTGCTGGCAATCTTCGTACGTCGCGCCCTTGCACTGCGGCCTGGTCCGACACGAACCGGCATTTCCTGGCCCACCTCGACTTGCGTTACGAGGCGGTTTTATTGGCACGCCCTGCCAAAGCAGAGATCGTGTTCCTCTTATTATGGGATCTTCCATCAATATGGGCGTGCGCACCCTACGATGATCGTTGGTATGGCTCCGTGTGTTTTTAGATAATCCTCAAGCGGTCACGCTGAGGACTCTTGATATTCACCCCCTTTATAAAGGGGCCGAGGCCTATGCCTCTTTTCCACCACCCTTGCGCCTTTTCGCACCTCGAGTTCTAACACCCGAGACCCAAGCTCAAACACCCCAGATCCTCCAATATGTCCGGATCCAACCCTCAAGGCCGGTGGGTGGCATCCTTGATCCAAGAGGAGGACATTGCGAGGCTTAGGGAGGTCGGATATCTAACTGCCGACATCCACCACAGGCTTCCTGCTCCAGGATAGGTCATTCCTACACCCGAGCCCAATGAGAGCGTCGTATTTGTTCCTCACTTCCTCCGTGGCTTGGGCCTCACCCTTGATCCCTTTGTGAGGGGGCTCATGTTCTATTACGGGTTAGATTTTCATGATCTAACTCCAGACGCTGTCCTCCACATCTCGTCGTTCATCATTGTGTGCGAGGCTTTTCTCCACATGACCCCACACTTCGGCTTATGGCTCAAGACATTCAATGTGAAGCCGAAGATGATTGAGGGGTGACATGCAGAGTGCGGAGGTGCCATAATAAGCAGGAACGCTGATGCCCCATGGCCAGAGGGTTCTTTCCCAGAAGTATCTGATGTATGGTAGCGGAGGTGGTTTTATGTCACGGCTCCTAGAGGCACAAAGTGGGTGGCCGCCCCCGAGTTCCGCTCGGGCCCTCCGTCACAATTGGCGTCATGGACTGACGTAGGACGGAATTGGGGGGTCGCTAGCGACGTACCAATACTGCAGAGCCGTACCCAGGAGCTTCTTGAGAAGGACATTAACCTTGTCAGCATAATTCAAGTAATGCTAATCCGACGGATGTTGCCGTGCAAACGCCAGCCTCTCCGAATGTGGGAGTTCAATCCAGAGGGTCCGCGGACTATTAAGAACTTCTTCGGCCTAAAGCTCGAAGGGATGTGTAAATTATTCTTCGGACCACAAGTAAAGTGTCCGGACACCACCGAGGATGCGGGCCTAAGCTGCAATCGCCTAGATACCCAGGTAAGTAACCTTAAAACCGGACACTTCGTTTATATTTGTCACAATCATTATTCTGAAAACCCTTCGTGGCCAGGAATGGCTCAGCAAGGCGGAGAGAATCAGGTGTCCGATGCCACTTCCTGAAGGCTCGCCTGGTCCAACCGTTGCCAAGATGCTTGGCCAGGTGCTTAGCAAAATACCCTCAAGGAAAGACGAAGGAAAGGACCGTGAAGCCAAACTTCGCACACTGCGCATCCGGACCGGGGGAATTGCTTCCTCCCCAAGGGAGGATAGTCGGGGAGGGGAATCTGAGGCCACCTCCCCGCGCGGGAAGAAAAGGGCCGCCTCCAAAGACTTGGAGACAGAAATGCCCCAACAGGGGAATAAAGCGTCACCGGGGGGCTCTGCCCTGACGGGCGTCCTCACCACGTCATGCCCGCCAACGGGCCAGCCCTCAACCGAGCTATGAGTTAATCGTTAAGTCGAAGGTACTGCATTTCTCCAAGATCAATAACCAGGATTCATTTTTTGCAGTCCGGCTAGCTAGCAGCTCTTCTCAACAGAGTTTGTCTTCGGGGGATCTTCCTTCGGAGATGATGGAGAGCGAGACCCCACCCACCTCTCCACCTCATGAGGCGGGCGACACCGAGGTGTCGTCACGGAGGAGTCCGAATCTGCTGAAGCCGGAAGCTAATACGTCAGCCGCCCTGAGCCCGGAACGTTTGGCTCCCACGAGGGGCAATGAGAAGGGTCCGACACAGTTCGATGTCCGGCCGGACATACTGACAGGCCTTCTGGAGTGAGTTGTGCTCTCGGAGGAGCACCGCTCATTAATGAGCACGGTGCTCAAGAAGATTTCATCCGCCACAAGCAGTTTGAATGAAGCATTTACAAGCCTGCTCAGAGGCTTTGAGGTATGTAGTAAGAAATACACTATTTTTTGGCTGTGAGGCACGCGCTAGGTGTGCTCCATATGGATAGTAGCCCCTGAGACTCTGGTTGCCCACCCTAGGAGGCAAACGGGGGATCATATTGTGTAAGTAATGATTGCGCTATACATATGCGCAGGTATCTAAGGGTCCGGCAGCCGACCGGTCTGTTGAAGTTGCCGAACTAAGGAGGCAGATTGGGGCTATTGATGCCGATATCACGCTGGTGAATGAGCGGCTGAATGAGTCACAAGGTATGTGCTCTGCTTTCCTAATTATATTTTATAGGAAAATTTGAGAGGGGCATGATATTGATGCAATATATTTGGACTGCAGACGGTGCTGCTGCCGTGGAAGCCCTGAGGGCGGAACTTGCCCAGGCCAAGGAACAAGCTCGGGTTAGCAATGCAGCTGCCCTAAAGGCGGCCGAAGAGTTGAGAGCCGAACAGGCTGCTCATCACCGAAGCGAGGAAAAGATAGCCGAAATGGCTGTGGAGTTAAAAAATGCGCCGACCGTTATGAGCTGCTTGAGAAGGAGAGTCAGGTGAATTTGGCTGACCTGAACAAGGCACTTAATGCGACCAAGGAGATGTGGACCGAAGTCAGGGGTGTGCGGGAGGAGCTTTGACAGGCCGGTAAAATCGCGGCTGGGGCTCCTACTTACCGCGGACGAAGTTTTTGGATCCGAAGTATGCTCCCCTGGATGGACGCTGGAGTCCTGCAGACACGTATGCGGACTTGGCGAAGAGTACATCTGATGCAGCCAAGTTTTTCGAGGATCAAGGTGATAAAGAAGTGGAGAAGCTGTTCTGGTCGCAATTCAATGCTCCCGCGCGCCCGCTGCCGTTGAGTGAGAAGATGGCTGCTATGGCGGAGCTTCATAAGCTGTCCGGGCTTGCAATGCGGTCTGTAATAGACCATCTTTGGCCGAAGGAGCCGAAGCCGGACAATTATTTTGGTTTGGTGCAACAATTCCTTGGTGCCGTATCTCAGATTGATGCCATGAGGAGGTCCGCGTGTATAGAGGGTGCACGGATGGCACTTGCCCGCATTAAAGCATATTGTACAGATATGGAGGCCACCTTCATTGCAACCCAGAATCCGGTGGGAGGCCAGGATCCAGTCGAGCACTACTTGGAGAAGGTAACAGAAGGTGCCCGCTTAATACAAGCACATTGCTCGAAGAATGTCTTGTTCGAGACACAAATCGAATCATTGTAAAAACAATGTTATTTTGATTCAAGGCTATATTTATACTTTTTGCCTAAAAGTATTATTGTGTCTCCTGTGCGGCCGTTTTTATGTATATGTGTAATCCGAAAGTTAGCAGTCGTTGGCTTCAGCCCCCACGCGTACAATGCGGGGGTGTTCGCGAAAAATATGCATAATCACACTTGATCCAACGCCTTGGTCCATTAAGGAGGTGATCGCACGTCGAACTAGGCAATCGGACTATATGGCTGTAACACTTTCGCTTAGCCATATGGGAATTTAACGGTGGGGCTACTATGTAGCCCCTGGTACCTTCGCGTGCATCCGAATACGGGCGCGTGTGTACATGATCGGGAAACGGTCCTTCGTTAATGCGAAGGAATCCTAAAGATTCCGATAAGTCTTCAAGTGGTTGAACAGTCTCTCACTGTATCATGACAGTCAGTTTTCGGCTTTCTCTACTGAGGTGCTCATCCGGAATAACCAGGGCACAATCACAGTAATTCTCCTTTGGCCGCCTTAGCCGATAAGAACAGAACATAAGGCGGCAAACCCAGGAGCCGGGCAAACCCAACATTTGACCAAAGACATGATTCGAAGCTAATGCATATAAGGCCAAACTCGTGACGCCGAACACTCCCGAAGGTATTCGGACTTTGTAACAGAAAATGGGCTAAAGAGCGCCCTTTCATTATAAACCCTGTATTTCCAGGTACGTGCACGGTCTGTCATGGCGAAATGCCTATAACGGCAGTATCCTCTGTGGGTATAGTACCCATGGGATGTGTAAACAACAAGAGGCAATATAAAAGGTTTACACAGGGGCTTAATCTAAAGAGAAACCTTTGAGCGGGGCCCTGCTGCAGGTCTGCTTCTTTGTCTCCGTTGTGCCGTTTCCTAGAAGGGTATCGCACGCATTGTGTCTGTAAAAAAGAAAAACTCGTGTAAAAAGAGTACGACGTAAGCGTGCGATGGATGATAAAAGTGTAAGGCATTGGCCTGTAAATAAGGTCAGGCCGATGGTGGGGTTTTATTAAATATTTATAGCCCCTGGTGTCCTCTATGGGATTACATATACGGTGCCCTGGCTCATTTTTATCTGGGCTGCCGGACTCGTCTAACCGTGTCCATGGTCAACGACTAGTCATGTTTTTTGGTATCGGAGGCCGCTTAGAGTCCGGCCGCTACAGCCGTCGCGTATTCCTCCGCGCGTGAAGAGCGCTCTGTGTTTCCGTTAACGGTGATGACGCCACGTGGACCGGGCATCTTGAGTGTAAGGTAGGCATAGTGTGGCACTGCGTTGAAGCGGACGAAGGCCGCTCTTCCAAGCAATGCGTGATAGCCGCTTTGGAAGGGTGAGATGGTGAAGAGTAGTTCTTCGATTCTGGAGTTGCCTGGGGAGCCGAATGTTACCTCTAGTACGACCGAGCCCCTGTCGTAGGCTTCAGCGCCTGGTATCACCCCTTCAAAGGTGGTGTTGCTTCGGCTAATTCTGGATGGGTCTATCCCCATCCTGCGGACAGTGTCCTGGTATACTAAATTGAGACTGCTGGCACCGTCCATGAGGACGTGGGTGAGATGGTATCCGTCGATTATTGGGTCAAGCACCAAGGCCTCTGATCCTCCGCGCCGAATACTAGTTAGGCAGTCCGTGTGATCGAAGGTGATCGGACCATCCAGTAGTTAGGTGTGGGTACGATGGGCTCTATAGCGTACGCGTCTCTAAGCACGCGCTCGTGCCTTCTCGTGGATGTGTGAGTCGCGTGGATCATCTTTACTATTTTAACCTCTGGTGGGGATTTTTTCTGTCCCCCAGTGTTCGGCTGGCGAGGTTCATCCTCGTCTTCACCTGGTGTTTCCCTTCCCTCGTGTTTGGCATTTAATTTGCCGGCCTGCTTGAAGACCCAGCACTATCTGTGCGTGTGGTTCGCAGGTTTGTCGGGGGTGCCATGAATTTGGCACAGCCTATCAAGGACTCTGTTCAGACCGGACAGTCCCTCTTTACTGCCTTTAAATGGCTTCCTTTGCTGATCGGGTCGAGAGCCCCTGAATCCGGCGTTGACCGTTGTGTTGTCCGGGATCTCTTCCTTGTTTTAACGTTTGTTTTTATTACGCCGTGGCTTCCCGTTGCCATCCCTTATTTCAGATGTGCTTGGGTCGCTGGTGCCTTTACGGGCCAACCAGCTATCTTCACCCGTGCAAAAGCGGGTCATAAGGCTTGTTAAGGCTGCCATTGTCCTTGGCTTTTCTTGGCCAAGGTGTCTGGCGAGCCACTCGTCGCGGATGCTGTGTTTGAATGCCGCTAAGGCTTCAACATCCGAACAATCGACAATTTGATTCTTCTTAGTGAGGAATCTATTCCAAAGCTTGCGGGCTGACTCTCCGGGCTGTTGGATTATGTGACTTAAATCATCCGCATCCGGAGGCCGGACATAGGTCCCTTGAAAATTGGCCCTGAAAGTGTCCTCGAGTTCCTCCCAACTCACAATTGAATTTTCGGGGAGGCTTTTCAACCAGTGTCGAGCTGGTCCCTTCAACTTGAGGGAAAGGTATTTGATGGCGTGGAGGTCATCCCCACGAGCCATGTGAATATGCAGGATAAAATCCTCGATCTAGACCCCTGGGTCTGTCGCTCCGTCATATGCCTCTATGTTCACGGGTTTAAAACCCTGTGGAAATTCATGGTCTAGTACTTCTTCGGTGAAGCACAGGGGGTGAGCAGCCCCTTTGTATCTGGACATGTTGTGGCATGCCGTCGGCTGTTGTTGTGTCCGGTGTTTATTCCGAACTGGTATTTGGTTGGTATGATCGTTTTGGTGACCATAGTCCCGCGTCGGGGTGTGTCCTTTAGATCCGTAGATGGACCTAGCCGTGCCGGCTTTCTTATCCAGGTGCTCACGTAAATCATGCGCGGCGTCGGTAGCTGCTCTGTTGCTGTTATAAAGTGGTACGTCTGGCCTCCTGGTCGTGTTATTCTTTGGTGGAATGGCCTCATCGTCGAATTCTGGCAGTAGCTTGCGTTTTGGGTAGCTCTTTGTATGGCGATCATCGCCGTATCTTTCTTCAGTGTCTAGCACTTATTCCATCTGCGATTGAGCGTTTCCTGTGTGGCTTTTAGCCGTTGCTTCTACTTCTTTAGACTTCTCGCTGTGGCCATAAGCCTTCTGTGGAGCTTATCTCGTTCCACGCGTGTTTCCGGGATGATGAATGCATCGTCATCCGGACTTTGTTCTTGTCATGGGGCAGTTTGATGAACTCGTCCCTTGGGCTCATTGTGATCGGGCGTCTGCTCCGAACTGTGTTTGGCGTGACCTGGCTCGTCCTACTCCACCGCTGGGTACGTATGGTCGTTGTTGCCTTCGGAGTTGACTGGGGTGTCGATCTCTCTGGCGCTCTTGTCGCTATTTTTACTATTACTGGACTTGGAGCGGCGTCTGCGCCGTCGCTTTGGTTTTTGCTCGGGGGTTTTATCTTCCGGATTGTCGCCGTCCTCCTCCTTAGGCGTGTCCACCATGTATATATCGTACGACGGGGTGGCTATCCACCGCCCTATGAGCGGTGGTTTCTCTCCTTCTCATGCATCGTCGTCCGTACCGTCGATGTCTCCGGAGTCGAGGTCAAGCACGTCAGTTAATTCATCGATCGTGGCAATGAAATGGATGGTGGGTGGGCAACGAATTCCTTCGTCGCCTGCTTCCCACTCGAGCCGGACATAGTTCGGCCAAGAGTCTCCTGTTAAAGAGAGAGACTTTAACAAGTTTAGCATGTCGCCAAAGGGCGAGTGCTAGAAGATATCCATGGCGGTAAACTCCATTACCGGAGCCCAACCAGGCTCGGCGGGCTCGGGAGCGTGCGGACTGGGACCTACAACCGGATACGAGTCCGGGGGTCTGGAGTCACAGGTTTCCTTAGAAGTGAGGCTTGTGTTCGGCTCTACCGCCGATGAGTGTGCGACCGGCGGGGCAGGGTCCATCCATCCGTCCTTGGGCCATGCAGTCTGCTCCGGATTTAGGTCCGGGGCTGCTGCAGGGGTGATATCCCGAGCGTTGTCCAACAGCAGGTCTAAGCCGTGCTCATCGTGACTGTCCGGCACTCCTGGCACATGCCCGATTCCATCGAAGATCAAGTCTCCGTGGATATCGGCCGTGTAGTTCAAGTTTCTGAACCTGATCTGGTGGCCAGGGGCGTAGCTGTCGATCTGCTCCAGATGGCCAAGCGAATTGGCCCGCAGTGCGAAGCCGCCGAACACAAAGATCTGTCCGGGGAGAAAAGTCTCACCCTGGACCGTGTTGTTGACGATTGAAGGAGCCATCAAGCCTTGCAGCGACGACACAGAGGACCTCTCAGTGAAAGCACCAATGTCGGTGTCAAAACCGGCGGATCTTGGGTAGGGGGTCCCGATGTGTGCGTCTTAGGCTGATGGTAACAGGAAGCAAGGGACACAATGTTTACCCAGGTTCGGGCCCTCTCAATGGAGGTAAAACCCTACTTCCTGCTTGATTGATATTGATGATATGAGTAGTACAAGAGTAGATCTACCACGAGATCGTAGAGGCTAAACCCTAGAAGCTAGCCTATGATGATTATGATTGTAATTGTGATCGGCCTTCTAAGGACCAACCTCTCCAGTTTATATAGACACCGGAGAGGGCTAGGGTTTACACGGAGTTGGTTACAAGGAAGGAAATACAATATCCGGATCGCCAAGCTTATCTTCTACGCAAAGGAGAGTCCCATCCGGACACGGGATGGAGTCTTGAGTCTTGTATCTTTACGCTCCAATAGTTCGGACGAAGTATATAGTCCGGCCGTCCGGATACCCCCTCATCCAGGACTCCCTCAACCGTCTCACTCTTTCTTCCGCACGGCGGGCCACACTCGCTCAATCTCTCTCTCTCTATCTGAGTCTCGATTAACCTCGTTTTCTTTCACATAGAAATGATATATCTCCCTGTTCGGGCCTCGATCGACACACTCTATACTCTCTCACGTAGATTGTCTATCTAGGTCAGTCCATCCAAGCCGCCCCACTCTTTCGACCTCATGGCGGGCCACACTCGCTCAATCTCTCTCTCTCTCTTTCCCTCTCTCTCCCTCTCTCTTTGTATCTCTCGATTGACCTCGCTCTTTCTTGGACACAAACGATATATCTCCATGTTTGAGCCCAATTCGACCTATTCATATTGTATACTCTCTCACTCACATTGTCTATCTAGGTCACTCTCTCCAACCCATCTCACTCTTTCGATCGCACGACGACCCACACTCACTCAATCTCTCTCCCTTTATATATGTAATCGATTGACCTTGCTTCCTCCCACACACAAAATATATCTACATGTCTGTGACTGGATCATCTCTCAAGCTCTATCTTACAGCCCTCACCCTTGCCAAAAGCTCAATCGGAAAATATCTCTCCATAGCATATATATATGTTCAATGAATGTTGGACCACACTCACTTTGTCTCTCTATTTATATGTCTCTTGATTGACCTTGCTTTCTCACGCCGTATCTTCCACACATTGAAGCTACCTCTCCATCCCTCGCAAAGCCGGAGCTATTTACATTGCGAGGGGGACTCCAACCTTGGATTAATTTGTGTAGGCATTTATTCTGGTGGGTTTAGATTATATTTTCGTAGCATTCAGCCCACAACTACTCCAAACACCGTTGCAACCCCCGCAACTCCCCCAGTTGATTTCCCTCTGGCTCGGTCATCGCTCTCTCGCACGTCCTTTCTTGCCTTCAACGTTGCACCATGGTATTATTGCAAAAAACTCTGTTGTTCTCTTTAATTATTATAAATAAGCTACAAAACTACACACCGATAGTCCAATTGAAATGGAACAAATTTCGACCCACAAATTAAAGTGCTACGAACTACACACCGAGGGGCCCATCTGTCATGAAACAAATTTGGACCCATATACAAATTAAAAAATAAAGGACGAGGATTGAACAGGTGATCAGGGCCTTCAAGCTGCACGTCAATAGCCAACATACATAGAACAACAATGTTTGTTGTACCCCCCTTTGTTCATATAATGTTTTTATATAACCACAATGGATAACATGCAATATTATTTTTAGTACATTAGTGGGACCGGCTCATTAGCACGTACTATTCGCCTTCACTTACTGGTGGGTTCCATGTGTGGTCTCTCTCTCCTCCCCTTCTACGTTTAGATGCATGGGCAAACACGAAGAACTCGTGGGCAATGTTGCCATTCACCATATCTGGACGCGTTCACAAGTTACACACCACTGTCACATACTAGTAGCACTAGTCAATGTGTACGTGCAATGGACGTTAATTTGGAAGTATATTAGGTGCATGCGGATATTAAATAGGATATTATTTGTGTGTTATTATGTGATTAGCACTATTTTTGGCATGAAATTAACTGCATGCTAAACGTGTTGAGCGCTCCACATTGAAGCAGTCTAGGTCATTGGATGAGAAGGAATGCATGTGGCTTTATGACGTTTTATATTTAATTTGATACGGCTCTAGTAGAACATTCAATTGATCAAACCATAGATTTCATTTAGTCTGACTCCAACTTTACATTCATACGATGATCGATCTAAAATAAACAGAAATGAGAAACATTAGGATTTTAAGCATGGCAATCCGAACGTTTTTCATGGCAAATTTAGATTACGCGGCAGCACCGGGGGCGTCTTGGGGTGGGAAGCGGCTTCTCTGCCGTGCTCTATGTGTCATCGGGCCACAGACCGACGGCGACGACGACAGCGATGGTGGCATCTTGCGCCATTGTTTGCATACTCCTGGGCATTGGTCCCAGCTTCAAGGAAGGCCACAATGTTCTGGACTTCGGTCTCCAGGAGCGAGTCAACTGGCGGGAGGAGGCGACTAGCGTTGGTGCAAGGAAGCGGTCGACAGCGACCATCCATGCCGCTGAGGGGGGCACTGGCACCTGCGCAGGGATAGGCGCTGGCAACGGTGCGACGGAGACATTTGTGTGCACGGGCACCGGCACGGGCGCACACATGATTGCACGCGCAGGCGCATGCGCTGGCAGGTGCACAGGCACCGGCATGGGCGTGCGCATCAGTGCATGCGCAGGTGCATGCGCTGGCAGGTGCACGGTGCGTGAAAGTCGGCGGGGACCTCGTGGAACCCCGTTGCATCAAGATCGGCGACAATGTGCGGCTCCCATCCCATCAATGCCACAGGCATGAGCGTTGGTGCAGTCGGGGCGACGGGAGCCGAAACGGGAGCGGGGACAGGTGCCGCGTCTCCCTGCAAGGCCAGTTCAAGCTTGTCCCAAAGCGCCTTATGTTCTTGAGACTCCGGCTAGGTGTCTTCTTCAGGAAACTAGAAGACTAAGGGCAGACCATCGTGATGCGGCATGGTGTACGTTTAGGTCAGGCTGGTTGGAGGTAGACGACAGGAGAATCGGAGAGGAAGAGAGAATATTGTAGCGATACCGGGTAGTGCGGGGTTGATTTTAAACTGCGGCGCTGACGACATTAAAAGTGGGAGCAGTTGGGGCGAAGGTGGGCGGCGGAGCCTGGTCAAAGGGCTCGCCTCCCGGTGAGCCTGCGCAGCGGTCTGCTCGCACGCCTCCCTGTCAGCCGGCGCAGCGGTCCGCTCGCACGCCTCCCATCGACTCACACGCTTGCTCGGACGACACCTGCCGATGATAAGCGGGACTCGTGGCGGCACGTAAACGCCCACGGTTTCAATAGTGAAAGCGTTCACCTTAACGTGACAGGTCTTTGTTCCAAAATACCTTGGCTCTTCATTTGTGCAACTTGTCATAAGCAGCTTGTCTCAAATTGAAGAAAACAAATTACAAAGGAATATTTGTGCCACATCACGTGACCATGCTCAGTTTCATGAATTTCTGGTCACTTTTGGATTTTCTGAAATTTAAAATCCAGGATTTGAAACAATATCATAACCTGCATCATGCAATAATTTTTCAAGCCATACATATGTCCTGTTGTATTTCTTAAGAAAGGATTTGGTCAAACATTTTGCTTAGTTAGACTTCAGACAAGTTATATATGCAGAGTAAAAGGATAATCCCTCCATACCAGTGCATTGCCTGATATATTAACTCAAGTACTAGGCACAAACAAACGGGCTCAATTCTGTGCTCATGCTGGTGTAGTAGTAGTACTAGGCAATGCAGTTGACGGGTGACCTTGGGGTGCGGCGACCGAGGGAATTGAACCGTGCTTGGCACGGTAGGTAACGTTGTCTAGTTACTAAAGCATCCCTCCATTGTTCATAGGTAGTCATTATGGACCGGGGACATGAGGGGAATTTCCTAGGGCTGGAATTCTGGCCGCCAGATATTTCGACTCGAAAGACGGAGGCTCGACTGGTTGGGGTTGCCTAATGTGCGTACCACACACACCACCAGAAGGACACGAGCCCGGTTTTTTTAGGATCAACATGAGCCAAGGTCTAGCTGGTACGCCGTTGGGTCCTACCATTCGAGAATACGAATGGAATCTTTTAAATTGTCGAACGAATCTATGTGTATTACAATGCCCATATTTTCCTTACAAATACTAATCTCAACGTGGTAATTAATTTATGACGAGTTCTTGAATTAGAGTGAATTTGTGATATAGTGATATCAACGTGGATTTCACATTTCATGGTATCCCTACTAAGTTTTTCCTTGCAAATTAAAATTTAAAAGATGAACAATATGGTGGTGAGAAAACTTTGTATGTATCAAGCATATGACCACACACGCACGCGCGTGCACACACACACACACGCGAACACATCAACAATCCAATAAGTATAGTGCATCTATTTTTCAAACCATGCATGTATGACACGAATTCAAAAATACTCCTTCTATTCCTAAATATTAGTCTTTTAGAGATTTCAATAAGTGACTATATACGAAGCAAATTGAGTGAATCTACACTCTAAAATATGTCTATATATATCCGTATGTGCCAGTCCATTTGAAATCTCTAAAAAGACTAATATTTAGGAACGAAGGGAGTGAAATGTAAGACATGCATGGTCCTCAATATAATATTTAAAATGAACAGGAAACTGAAACATGAATATTAAGTCTAGTACTACAGTACATGTAAATGTTGTGTTTAGGCGGAGCTATGTAGATTGTCGAGGGTTAACCCCTCGACCTTAGATAAAATTGTGAAGCTCTGTTTAGGGTTGTTTAGATTATATTTGTCCCCACCCTCCCAAACACCGATTGGTTGTGCACCGCCCTCCTCCCCGGGAGAATATCATGTGCCCCCATACCTTAGATGCTATATGCCGATACGAGTTGCTTTGGAGATTGTAGATCTGAGATATAGCAGCTCACATGATGTCTTAATATTTTTACAGGAAACCTTGATGAGTTTGAGAATTGCACACAGTTTGTACAAAAACTACTCAGATGCCCTTGGATCCCATATCCAACGACCTCGAAGCTCATATCACCATAGCATCTAAGATGAAGGAGGACATCATATTCTCCTGTATGTAAGAATATCATGTGCTACCACACCTTAGATGCTTTGGTGATACAAGCTCTTCGGAGCCGTTGGATTTGTGACCCAACAACTCCTCGGTGGTTCGAATAGTTTTTTGCAAAAAAGCCCCCAAAGAGTTCGGCCACTACTTACAAGCACATAGACTGCTTAGATGCCATTGGATCTCAGATCAAACGACCTCGAAGCTCGTATCACCGTAGCATCCAAGCTGCGAGAGCACCTTATGTTTTCTCGCACGGAAGAATATGAGGTGCTCCCGCACCGTAGATTCTATGGTGATACGAGTTCACGGAGATCTAACGGCCCATAGTAGGAGGTTTTGAATGTATTTGCAATATACGGCTGAGAGAGTTTGGGAATTGCATAGAAAGTACAAGTACTATGCATGTGCCATCTGATCACTGATCATACGACCTAGATGCTCGTATCACCGTACCGGCTAATTAAGCTACGGGGAGCACCTAATATGAGCAACAGGGAGCCGTTGGATCCAAGATACAACGGCACACACGAGGTCTGAATGTTTTATTTGCAAAAAAACCTTTGGAGAGTTTGGAAATTGCGCCTAATTACAAAGACTACTCCCAAGCCATTGGATCTCACTTCCAACGATGTAAAAACTCATATCACCATAGCATCTATGCTGCAGGGTGGATGTGATATTCTATGCCGCTGTCATTTTTGTTCGTAAACTTGCAAAATACGTGTAATCGTGCCGTTACTTGTCTAACAGCGCAATGTGTCTGTTCAAAAAACCATCCTACACTGAAATATTGGAACAACACATGGGGGTCCCAGTTGTCATTAATCAAATTTGGACCTAAAACTAACAAATCTGAAAGACGAGATTCAAACTGGCAACCTGGACTACAAAGCGTAAGTCGATAGCCTGAAACAACAACGGTTGTTGGATTTGTCCCATAACTTGATTTTATACAGTATTACATTGAGTAGAGTAGAGGGAGTGCCTCGCAACACGTGCATGACCATTGACTCACTTACTGGTGGGTCCCAGGTCTGTGATCTCTCTCTCTCCTCTCCATCGTCTAACCTTTGCACAGGCACACACGAAGAGCGGCGCTAGCTTGTCGTGGTGTTATTATAACTAAAAAAACCTTGGAAATAGAAGAATTGCCTAGAACAAGAGACATTATGGCTGGTCGAGACGGAGCTAACCGCACCTATCCTCCGTGCCACGTTAGCATGATGAAGCTGTGTGGCTAGTGGGGTGTTTTCGACCGACTGGCTGGGTCCTGAGGTTGAACTATAGGTACTACCTCTGATACAGTATATATTTTTTATACACACATTTTTCCTCCGTGCTGAGACATGGCACACCCTACCACGCGGTTTCGGGGTCCTCCCGGGTGGTGCACGCATATATTCTTCCTTGCCGAGACATGGGACGCCCTGCCGCGTGTTTTTGGGCCCTCCTCGGTCGTAGTGCCGAAGCAAGTAAATGAGTCGTCAAATCACGAAAGACCACCTTTCCCACCGAGTACATAAGTGAAGCACGGTGGCTAGCTAGTTGGGCTAGTGAGACCGATTAGCTAGGCCGCCGCCGCCAAATATGGTTTCTATTTGAATTAGAACCAGGTCCGCGGTGGAGATGAAGTTCTCAAAGTCATGCCATGTGAACTGGAAGACCTGAGGATGAGTTCTACTGCTAAACTATCCAGCTGATGTGTCCTTGTCGCCACGTGTCTTGAACTAGTGTTTTCCTGTAGCATTGTTGTCAGGCGTGTTCTCGAGGCTGTACTTGACCACGACAATTTCCTGGTTGTGCCTTCAATTACAAAGGGTGTGGTTCTTGTAAAGCTTCCCGACAAATCTGATGCGGCCTGTCTTCATCATCATGTTTATGAGTGGAAAGACCACTCTGTTAGGTTCTCCAAGGTTGACGAGATGGTGATAGTGCAGGTAGACATCTCTCACGAAGTCCATGGCCTAGTCAGTTATGCGGGGATCATCCCGTAGGTCGGTGGCAAGAAATAGTCTGCAGAGTTTAATTAGTGCAACTTTGCTTGTCTGTAGTAAGTACTATTGTTCAGTACTTGATTTGTGTTTGTGAACCCTGTATTGTTTAGTACTGCCGCTTTTGGTGTGTGGTGAGTCCTGAGAACAGTCTATGTTAATGTCTGTCCACTCAATTCAGTCTGTATATTTTGAAGTATCCACATCATCTTTTTTGTGAGGATGGTTTATCAATTATGGTTACACTCCAATATCTGTATGCATTGCAGGGTTTATCGCACCCACCAGGATTTCCAGTCCCATGGATGTTTGATCCATATGATTTTTCATGACGTTTGGACTGTCCTTCTTGTGGGAGTAGGCGGGGGCCCTGCATGCCACCCGTAGTTGGACGATCAATCTTCTGTTTAGTACTTCAACATAGTGATTTCCTGGTAAGGATTCACTCGTGTCACATCAAGTAAATCTTATTGATTTACTGTCTAAATCTTATTGATTTAATGTCATGTTTTCTTTCTTTTCCTGCAATTTTACGATGTACGTTTTTCCATGTGACATTCATCACAGAATAAACCATTTGGTTTGCTCTATGATGGCTATTTTTGCAGGTTTCACTTCTTATGTCGTGTTAGTAACGAAGGCACTGTCCATCACTAATATTACTGGAAAAAATTAGATCAGTCTGTTGTCTGAGTACAAGCTGAATCCCTATGATGAACTATAGTTTGCTTTAACAAAAATGCCACAATTAATCCTTCTCGCATTTAAAAGAAATGAAGAAAAAAACTGGATCACAGTCACGGAACCTAGTCAAGTTAGAAAGCTGATCATAGCAGACCAGACACGATCCTCGCTGTCTCGCACATCAGTACCACCTTCAGCAACGGATCGAGCACCGGCAGTTGCTCTAGCACTGACAGTGGCAGCAACTCAGTCTGATCTAGCTAAGGATTGGGCACTTACCGCGTCAGCGGATCAAGCTGATCTACCGGAGGATCGGGCATCGACACCGGCACCTGCTCCGACACCGGCACTAGCTCTACAAGGAGCACCATCTTCGACAGTAGCAGCGGCACCACCAGTCACACCAGCACAGGCACCAGCAATGGCTTCGGCACCTGCACCAACACTTGCACTTGCATCTGCTCCGGCCTGTGCAGCAGCAACCGAACGAGCAGTTGCACCAACCACGTATGCGGACTTGGCGAAGAGTACAGCTGATGCAGCCAAGTTTTTCGAGGATCAAGGTGATAAAGAAGTGGAGAAGCTGTTCTGGTCGCAATTCAATGCTCCCGCGCGCCCGCTGCCGTTGAGTGAGAAGATGGCTGCTATGGCGGAGCTTCATAAGCTGTCCGGGCTTGCAATGCGGTCTGTAATAGACCATCTTTGGCCGAAGGAGCCGAAGCCGGACAATTATTTTGGTTTGGTGCAACAATTCCTTGGTGCCGTATCTCAGATTGATGCCATGAGGAGGTCCGCGTGTATAGAGGGTGCACGGATGGCACTTGCGCGCATTAAAGCATATTGTACAGATATGGAGGCCACCTTCATTGCAACCCAGAATCCGGTGGGAGGCTAGGATCCAGTCGAGCACTACTTGGAGCAGGTAACAGAAGGTGCCCGCTTAATACAAGCACATTGCTCGAAGAATGTATTGTTCGAGTGACAAATCGAATCATTGTAAAAACAATGTTATTTTGATTCAAGGCTATATTTATACTTTTTGCCTAAAAGTATTATTGTGTCTCCTGTGCGGCCGTTTTTATGTATATGTGTAATCCGAAAGTTAGCAGTCGTTGGCTTCAGCCCCCACACGTACAATGCGGGGGTGTTCGCGAAAAATATGCGTAATCACACTTGATCCAACGCCTTGGTCCATTAAGGAGGTGATCGCACGTCGAACTAGGCAATCGGACTATATGGCTGTAACACTTTCGCTTAGCCATATGGAAATTTAACGGTGGGGCTACTATGTAGCCCCTGGTACCTTCGCGTGCATCCGAATACGGGCGCGTGTGTACATGATCGGGAAACGGTCCTTCGTTAATGCGAAGGAATCCTAAAGATTCCGATAAGTCTTCAAGTGGTTGAACAGTCTCTCACTGCATCATGACAGTCAGTTTTCGGCTTTCTCTACTGAGGTGCTCATCCGGAATAACCAGGGCACAATCGCAGTAATTCTCCTTTGGCCGCCTTAGCCGATAAGAACAGAACATAAGGCGGCAAACCCAGGAGCCGGGCAAACCCAACATTTGACCAAAGACATGATTCGAAGCTGATGCATATAAGGCCAAACTCGTGACGCCGAACACTCCCGAAGGTATTCGGACTTTGTAACAGAAAATGGGCTAAAGAGCGCCCTTTCATTATAAACCCTGTATTTCCAGGTACGTGCATCGGTCTGTCATGGCGAAATGCCAACAACGGCAGTATCCTCTGTGGGTATAGTACCCATGGGATGTGTAAACAACAAGAGGCAATATAAAAGGTTTACACAGGGGCTTAATCTAAAGAGAAACCTTTGAGCGGGGCCCTGCTGCAGGTCTGCTTCTTTGTCTCCGTTGTGCCGTTTCCTAGAAGGGTATCGCACGCATTGTGTCTTAAAAAAGAAAAACTCGTGTAAAAAGAGTACGACGTAAGCGTGCGATGGATGATAAAAGTGTAAGGCATTGGCCTGTAAATAAGGTCAGGCCGATGGTGGGGTTTTATTAAATATTTATAGCCCCTGGTGTCCTCTATGGGATTACATATACGGTGCCCTGGCTCATTTTTATCTGGGCTGCCGGACTCGTCTAACCGTGTCCGTGGTCAACGACTAGTCATGTTTTTTGGTATCGGAGGCCGCTTAGAGTCCGGCCGCTACAGCCGTCGCGTATTCCTCCGCGCGTGAAGAGCGCTCTGTGTTTCCGTTAACGGTGATGACGCCACGTGGACCGGGCATCTTGAGTGTAAGGTAGGCATAGTGTGGCACTGCGTTGAAGCGGGCGAAGGCCGCTCTTCCAAGCAATGCGTGATAGCCGCTTTGGAAGGATGAGATGGTGAAGAGTAGTTCTTCGATTCTGGAGTTGCCTGGGGAGCCGAATGTTACCTCTAGTATGACGGAGCCCCTGTCGTAGGCTTCAGTGCCTGGTATCACCCCTTCAAAGGTGGTGTTGCTTCGGCTAATTCTGGATGGGTCTATCCCCATCCTGCGGACAGTGTCCTGGTATATTAAATTGAGACTGCTGCCGCCGTCCATGAGGACGTGGGTGAGATGGTATCCGTCGATTATTGGGTCAAGCACCAAGGCCTCTGATCCTCCGCGCCGAATACTAGTTAGGCAGTCCGTGTGATCGAAGGTGATCGGACCATCCAGTAGTTAGGTGTGGGTACGATGGGCTCTATAGCGTACGCGTCTCTAAGCACGCGCTCGTGCCTTCTCGTGGATGTGTGAGTCGCGTGGATCATCTTTACTATTTTAACCTCTGGTGGGGATTTTTTCTGTCCCCCAGTGTTCGACTGGCGAGGTTCCTCCTCGTCTTCACTTGGTGTTTCCCTTCCCTTGTGTTTGGCATTTAATTTGCCGGCCTGCTTGAAGACCCAGCACTATCTGTGCGTGTGGTTCGCAGGTTTGTCGGGGGTGCCATGAATTTGGCACAGCCTATCAAGGACTCTGTTCAGACCGGACGGTCCCTCTTTACTGCCTTTAAATGGCTTCCTTTGCTGATCGGGTCGAGAGCCCCTGAATCCGGCGTTGACCGTTGTGTTGTCCGGGATCTCTTCCTTGTTTTAACATTTGTTTTTATTACGCCGTGGCTTCCCGTTGCCATCCCTTATTTCAGATGTGCTTGGGTCGCTGGTGCCTTTACGGGCCAACCAGCTATCTTCACCCGTGCAAAAGCGGGTCATAAGGCTTGTTAAGGCTGCCATTGTCCTGGGCTTTTCTTGGCCGAGGTGTCTGGCGAGCCACTCGTCGCGGATGCTGTGTTTGAATGCCGCTAAGGCTTCAACATCCGAACAATCGACAATTTGATTCTTCTTAGTGAGGAATCTGTTCCAAAGCTTGCGGGCTGACTCTCCGGGCTGTTGGATTATGTGACTTAAATCATCCGCATCCGGAGGCCGGACATAGGTCCCTTGAAAATTGGCCCTGAAAGTGTCCTCGAGTTCCTCCCAACTCACAATTGAATTTTCGGGGAGGCTTTTCAACCAGTGTCGAGCTGGTCCCTTCAACTTGAGGGAAAGGTATTTGATGGCGTGGAGGTCATCCCCACGAGCCATGTGAATATGCAGGATAAAATCCTCGATCTAGACCCCTGGGTCTGTCGCTCCGTCATATGCCTCTATGTTCACGGGTTTAAAACCCTATGGAAATTCATGGTCTAGTACTTCTTCGGTGAAGCACCGGGGGTGAGCAGCCCCTTTGTATCTGGACATGTTGTGGCATGCCGTCGGCTGTTGTTGTGTCCGGTGTTTATTCCGAACTGGTATTTGGTTGGTATGATCGTTTTGGTGACCATAGTCCCGCGTCGGGGTGTGTCCTTTAGATCCGTAGATGGACCTAGCCGTGCCGGCTTTCTTATCCAGGTGCTCACGTAAATCATGCGCGGCGTCGGTAGCTGCTCTGTTGCGGTTATAAAGTGGTACGTCTGGCCTCCTGGTCGTGTTATTCTTTGGTGGAATGGCCTCATCGTCGAATTCTGGCAGTAGCTTGCGTTTTGGGTAGCTCTTTGTATGGCGATCATCGCCGTATCTTTCTTCAGTGTCTAGCACTTATTCCATCTGCGATTGAGCGTTTCCTGTGTGGCTTTTAGCCGTTGCTTCTACTTCTTTAGACTTCTCGCTGTGGCCATAAGCCTTCTGTGGAGCTTATCTCGTTCCACGCGTGTTTCCGGGATGATGAATGCATCGTCATCCGGACTTTGTTCTTGTCATGGGGCAGTTTGATGAACTCGTCCCTTGGGCTCATTGTGATCGGGCGTCTGCTCCGAACTGTGTTCGGCGTGACCTGGCTCGTCCTGCTCCACCGCTGGGTACGTATGGTCGTTGTTGCCTTCGGAGTTGACTGGGGTGTCGATCTCTCTGGCGCTCTTGTCGCTATTTTTACTATTACCGGACTTGGAGCGGCGTCTGCGCCGTCGCTTTGGTTTTTGCTCGGGGGTTTTATCTTCCGGATTGTCGCCGTCCTCCTCCTTAGGCGTGTCCACCATGTATATATCGTACGACGGGGTGGCTATCCACCGCCCTATGAGCGGTGGTTTCTCTCCTTCTCATGCATCGTCGTCCGTACCGTCGATGTCTCCGGAGTCGAGGTCAAGCACGTCAGTTAATTCATCGATCGTGGCAATGAAATGGATGGTGGGTGGGCAACGAATTCCTTCGTCGCCTGCTTCCCACTCGAGCCGGACATAGTTCGGCCAAGAGTCTCCTGTTAAAGAGAGAGACTTTAACAAGTTCAGCATGTCGCCAAAGGGCGAGTGCTAGAAGATATCCATGGCGGTAAACTCCATTACCGGAGCCCAACCAGGCTCGGCGGGCTCGGGAGCGCGCGGACTGGGACCTACAACCGGATACGAGTCCGGGGGTCTGGAGTCACAGGTTTCCTTAGAAGTGAGGCTTGTGTTCGGCTCTACCGCCGATGAGTGTGCGACCGGCGGGGCAGGGTCCATCCATCCGTCCTTGGGCCATGCAGTCTGCTCCGGATTTAGGTCCGGGGCTGCTGCAGGGGTGATATCCCGAGCGTTATCCGACAGCAGGTCTAAGCCGTGCTCATCGTGACTGTCCGGCACTCCTGGCACATGCCCGATTCCATCGAAGATCAAGTCTCCGTGGATATCGGCCGTGTAGTTCAAGTTTCTGAACCTGATCTGGTGGCCAGGGGCGTAGCTGTCGATCTGCTCCAGATGGCCAAGCGAATTGGCCCGCAGTGCGAAGCCGCCGAACACAAAGATCTGTCCGGGGAGAAAAGTCTCACCCTGGACCGTGTTGTTGACGATTGAAGGAGCCATCAAGCCTTGCAGCGACGACACAGAGGACCTCTCAGTGAAAGCACCAATGTCGGTGTCAAAACCGGCGGATCTTGGGTAGGGGGTCCCGATGTGTGCGTCTTAGGCTGATGGTAACAGGAAGCAAGGGACACAATGTTTACCCAGGTTCGGGCCCTCTCGATGGAGGTAAAACCCTACTTCCTGCTTGATTGATATTGATGATATGAGTAGTACAAGAGTAGATCTACCACGAGATCGTAGAGGCTAAACCCTAGAAGCTAGCCTATGATGATTATGATTGTAATTGTGATCGGCCTTCTAAGGACCAACCTCTCCGGTTTATATAGACACCGGAGAGGGCTAGGGTTTACACGGAGTTGGTTACAAGGAAGGAAATACAATATCCGGATCGCCAAGCTTGTCTTCTACGCAAAGGAGAGTCCCATCCGGACACGGGACGGAGTCTTGAGTCTTGTATCTTTACGCTCCAATAGTTCGGACGAAGTATATAGTCCGGCCGTCCGGATACCCCCTCATCCAGGACTCCCTCAACCGTCTCACTCTTTCTTCCGCACGGCGGGCCACACTCGCTCAATCTCTCTCTCTCTATCTGAGTCTCGATTAACCTCGTTTTCTTTCACACAGAAATGATATATCTCCCTGTTCGGGCCTCGATCGACACACTCTATACTCTCTCACGTAGATTGTCTATCTAGGTCAGTCTGTCCAAGCCGCCCCACTCTTTCGACCTCATGGCAGGCCACACTCGCTCAATCTCTCTCTCTCTCTCTCTCTTTCCCTCTCTCTCCCTCTCTCTTTGTATCTCTCGATTGACCTCGCTCTTTCTTGGACAGAAACGATATATCTCCATGTTTGAGCCCAATTCGACCTATTAATATTGTATACTCTCTCACTCACATTGTCTATCTAGGTCACTCTCTCCAACCCATCTCACTCTTTCGATCGCACGACGACCCACACTCGCTCAATCTCTCTCCCTTTATATATGTAATCGATTGACCTTGCTTCCTCCCACACACAAAATATATCTACATGTCTGTGACTGGATCATCTCTCAAGCTCTATCTTACAGCCCTCACCCTTGCCAAAAGCTCAATCGGAAAATATCTCTCCATAGCATATATATATGTTCAATGAATGTTGGACCACACTCACTTTGTCTCTCTATTTATATGTCTCTCGATTGACCTTGCTTTCTCACGCCGTATCTTCCACACATTGAAGCTACCTCTCCATCCCTCGCAAAGCCGGAGCTATTTACATTGCGAGGGGGACTCCAACCTTGGATTAATTTGTGTAGGCATTTATTCTGGAGGTTAGATTATATTTTCGTAGCATTCAACCCACAACTACTCCAAACATCGTTGCAACCCCCGCAACTCCCCCAGTTGATTTCCCTCTGGCTCGGTCATCGCTCTCTCGCACGTCCTTTCTTGCCTTCAACGTTGCACCATGGTATTATTGCAAAAAACTCTGTTGTTCTCTTTAATTATTATAAATAAGCTACAAAACTACACACCGATAGTCCAATTGAAATGGAACAAATTTCGACCCACAAATTAAAGTGCTACGAACTACACACCGAGGGGCCCATCTGTCATGAAACAAATTTGGACCCATATACAAATTAAAAAATAAAGGACGAGGATTGAACAGGCGATCAGGGCCTTCAAGCTGCACGTCAATAGCCAACATACATAGAACAACAATGTTTGTTGTACCCCCCTTTGTTCATATAATGTTTTTATATAACCACAATGGATAACATGCAATATTATTTTTAGTACATTAGTGGGACCGGCTCATTAGCACGTACTATTCGCCTTCACTTACTGGTGGGTTCCCTGTGTGGTCTCTCTCTCCTCCCCTTCTACGTTTAGATGCATGGGCAAACACGAAGAACTCGTGGGCGATGTTGCCATTCACCATATCTGGACGCGTTCACAAGTTACACACCACTGTCACATACTAGTAGCACTAGTCAATGTGTACGTGCAATGGACGTTAATTTGGAAGTATATTAGGTGCATGCGGATATTAAATAGGATATTATTTGTGTGTTATTATGTGATTAGCACTATTTTTGGCATGAAATTAACTGCATGCTAAACGTGTTGAGCGCTCCACATTGAAGCAGTCTAGGTCATTGGATGAGAAGGAATGCATGTGGCTTTATGACGTTTTATATTTAATTTGATACGGCTCTAGTAGAACATTCAATTGATCAAACCATAGATTTCATTTAGTCTGACTCCAACTTTACATTCATACGATGATCGATCTAAAATAAACAAAAATGAGAAACATTAGGATTTTAAGCATGGCAATCCGAACGTTTTTCATGGCAAATTTAGATTACGCGGCAGCACCGGGGGCGTCTTGCGGTGGGAAGCGGCTTCTCTGCCGTGCTCTATGTGTCATCGGGCCACAGACCGACGGCGACGACGACAGCGATGGTGGCATCTTGCGCCATTGTTTGCATACTCCTGGACATTGGTCCCAGCTTCAAGGAAGGCCACAATGTTCTGGACTTCGGTCTCCAGGAGCGAGTCAACTGGCGGGAGGAGGCGACTAGCGTTGGTGCAAGGAAGCGGTCGACAGCGACCATCCATGCCGCTGAGGGGGGCACTGGCACCTGCGCAGGGATAGGCGCTGGCAACGGTGCGACGGAGACATTTGTGTGCACGGGCACCGGCACGGGCGCACACGTGATTGCACGCGCAGGCGCATGCGCTGGCAGGTGCACAGGCACCGGCATGGGCGTGCGCATCAGTGCATGCGCAGGCGCATGCGCTGGCAGGTGCACGGTGCGTGAAAGTCGGCGGGGACCTCGTGGAACCCCGTTGCATCAAGATCGGCGACAATGTGCGGCTCCCATCCCATCAATGCCACAGGCATGAGCGTTGGTGCAGTCGGGGCGACGGGAGCCGAAACGGGAGCGGGGACAGGTGCCGCGTCTCCCTGCAAGGCCAGTTCAAGCTTGTCCCAAAGCGCCTTATGTTCTTGAGACTCCGGCTAGGTGTCTTCTTCAGGAAACTAGAAGACTAAGGGCAGACCATCGTGATGCGGCATGGTGTACGTTTAGGTCAGGCTGGTTGGAGGTAGACGACAGGAGAATCGGAGAGGAAGAGAGAATATTGTAGCGATACCGGGTAGTGCGGGGTTGATTTTAAACTGCGGCGCTGACGACATTAAAAGTGGGAGCAGTTGGGGCGAAGGTGGGCGGCGGAGCCTGGTCAAAGGGCTCGCCTCCCGGTGAGCCTGCGCAGCGGTCTGCTCGCACGCCTCCCTGTCAGCCGGCGCAGCGGTCCGCTCGCACGCCTCCCATCGACTCACACGCTTGCTCGGACGACACCTGCCGATGATAAGCGGGACTCGTGGCGGCACGTAAACGCCCACGGTTTCAATAGTGAAAGCGTTCACCTTAACGTGACAGGTCTTTGTTCCAAAATACCTTGGCTCTTCATTTGTGCAACTTGTCATAAGCAGCTTGTCTCAAATTGAAGAAAACAAATTACAAAGGAATATTTGTGCCACATCACGTGACCATGCTCAGTTTCATGAATTTCTGGTCACTTTTGGATTTTCTGAAATTTAAAATCCAGGATTTGAAACAATATCATAACCTGCATCATGCAATAATTTTTCAAGCCATACATATGTCCTGTTGTATTTCTTAAGAAAGGATTTGGTCAAACATTTTGCTTAGTTAGACTTCAGACAAGTTATATATGCAGAGTAAAAGGATAATCCCTCCATACCAGTGCATTGCCTGATATATTAACTCAAGTACTAGGCACAAACAAACGGGCTCAATTCTGTGCTCATGCTGGTGTAGTAGTAGTACTAGGCAATGCAGTTGACGGGTGACCTTGGGGTGCGGCGACCGAGGGAATTGAACCGTGCTTGGCACGGTAGGTAACGTTGTCTAGTTACTAAAGCATCCCTCCATTGTTCATCGGTAGTCATTATGGACCGGGGACATGAGGGGAATTTCCTAGGGCTGGAATTCTGGCCGCCAGATATTTCGACTCGAAAGCCGGAGGCTCGACTGGTTGGGGTTGCCTAATGTGCGTACCACACACGCCACCAGAAGGACACGAGCCCGGTTTTTTTAGGATCAACATGAGCCAAGGTCTAGCTGGTACGCCGTTGGGTCCTACCATTCGAGAATACGAATGGAATCTTTTAAATTGTCGAACGAATCTATGTGTATTACAATGCCCATATTTTCCTTACAAATACTAATCTCAACGTGGTAATTAATTTATGACGAGTTCTTGAATTAGAGTGAATTTGTGATATAGTGATATCAACGTGGATTTCACATTTCATGGTATCCCTACTAAGTTTTTCCTTGCAAATTAAAATTTAAAAGATGAACAATATGGTGGTGAGAAAACTTTGTATGTATCAAGCATATGACCACACACGCACGCGCGTGCACACACACACACACACGCGAACACATCAACAATCCAATAAGTATAGTGCATCTATTTTTCAAACCATGCATGTATGACACGAATTCAAAAATACTCCTTCTATTCCTAAATATTAGTCTTTTAGAGATTTCAATAAGTGACTACATACGGAGCAAATTGAGTGAATCTACACTCTAAAATATGTCTATATATATCCGTATGTGCCAGTCCATTTGAAATCTCTAAAAAGACTAATATTTAGGAACGAAGGGAGTGAAATGTAAGACATGCATGGTCCTCAATATAATATTTAAAATGAACAGGAAACTGAAACATGAATATTAAGTCTAGTACTACAGTACATGTAAATGTTGTGTTTAGGCGGAGCTATGTAGATTGTCGGGGGTTAACCCCTCGACCTTAGATAAAATTGTGAAGCTCTGTTTAGGGTTGTTTAGATTATATTTGTCCCCACCCTCCCAAACACCGATTGGTTGTGCACCGCCCTCCTCCCCGGGAGAATATCATGTGCCCCCATACCTTAGATGCTATATGCCGATACGAGTTGCTTTGGAGATTGTAGATCTGAGATATAGCAGCTCACATGATGTCTTAATATTTTTACAGGAAACCTTGATGAGTTTGAGAATTGCACACAGTTTGTACAAAAACTACTCAGATGCCCTTGGATCCCATATCCAACGACCTCGAAGCTCATATCACCATAGCATCTAAGATGAAGGAGGACATCATATTCTCATGTATGTAAGAATATCATGTGCTACCACACCTTAGATGCTTTGGTGATACAAGCTCTTCGGAGCCATTGGATTTGTGACCCAACAACTCCTCGGTGGTTCGAATAGTTTTTTGCAGAAAAGCCCCCAAAGAGTTTGGCCACTACTTACAAGCACATAGACTGCTTAGATGCCATTGGATCTCAGATCAAACGACCTCGAAGCTCGTATCACCGTAGCATCCAAGCTGCGAGAGCACCTTATGTTTTCTCGCACGGAAGAATATGAGGTGCTCCCGCACCGTAGATTCTATGGTGATACGAGTTCACGGAGATCTAACGGCCCATAGTAGGAGGTTTTGAATGTATTTGCAATATACGGCTGAGATGGGAATTGCATAGAAAGTACAAGTACTATGCATGTGCCATCTGATCACTGATCATACGACCTAGATGCTCGTATCACCGTACCGGCTAATTAAGCTACGGGAAGCACCTAATATGAGCAACAGGGAGCCGTTGGATCCAAGATACAACGGCACACACGAGGTCTGAATGTTTTATTTGCAAAAAACCTTTGGAGAGTTTGGAAATTGCGCCTAATTACAAAGACTACTCCCAAGCCATTGGATCTCACTTCCAACGATGTAAAAACTCATATCACCATAGCATCTAAGCTGCAGGGTGGATGTGATATTCTATGCCGCTGTCATTTTTGTTTGTAAACTTGCAAAATACGTGTAATCGTGCCGTTACTTGTCTAACAGCGCAATGTGTCTGTTCAAAAAACCATCCTACACTGAAATATTGGAACAACACATGGGGGTCCCAGTTGTCATTAATCAAATTTGGACCTAAAACTAACAAATCTGAAAGACGAGATTCAAACTGGCAACCGGGACTACAAAGCGTAAGTCGATAGCCTGAAACAACAACGGTTGTTGGATTTGTCCCATAACTTGATTTTATACAGTATTACATTGAGTAGAGTAGAGGGAGTGCCTCGCAACACGTGCATGACCATTGACTCACTTACTGGTGGGTCCCAGGTCTGTGATCTCTCTCTCTCTCCTCTCCATCGTCTAACCTTTGCACAGGCACACACGAAGAGCGGCGCTAGCTTGTCGTGGTGTTATTATAACTAAAAAAACCTTGGAAATAGAAGAATTGCCTAGAACAAGAGACATTATGGCTGGTCGAGACGGAGCTAACCACACCTATCCTCCGTGCCACGTTAGCATGATGAAGCTGTGTGGCTAGTGGGGTGTTTTCGACCGACTGGCTGGGTCCTGAGGTTGAACTATCGGTACTACCTCTGATACAATATATATTTTTATACACACATTTTTCCTCCGTGCTGAGACATGGCACACCCTACCACGCGGTTTCGGGGTCCTCCCGGGTGGTGCACGCATATATTCTTCCTTGCCGAGACATGGGACACCCTGCCGCGTGTTTTTGGGCCCTCCTCGGTCGTAGTGCCGAAGCAAGTAAATGAGTTGTTAAATCACGAAAGACCACCTTTCCCGCCGAGTACATAAGTGAAGCACAGTGGCTAGCTAGTTGGGCTAGTGAGACCGATTAGCTAGGCCGCCGCCGCCAAATATGGTTTCTATTTGAATTAGAACCAGGTCCGCGGTGGAGATGAAGTTCTCAAAGTCATGCCATGTGAACTGGAAGACCTGAGGATGAGTTCTACTGCTAAACTATCCAGCTGATGTGTCCTTGTCGCCACGTGTCTTGAACTAGTGTTTTCCTGTAGCATTGTTGTCAGGCGTGTTCTCGAGGCTGTACTTGACCACGACAATTTCCTGGTTGTGCCTTCAATTACAAAGGGTGTGGTTCTTGTAAAGCTTCCCGACAAATCTGATGCGGCCTGTCTTCATCATCATGTTTATGAGTGGAAAGACCACTCTGTTAGGTTCTCCAAGGTTGACGAGATGGTGATAGTGCAGGTAGACATCTCTCACGAAGTCCATGGCCTAGTCAGTTATGCGGGGATCATCCCGTAGGTCGGTGGCAAGAAATAGTCTGCAGAGTTTAATTAGTGCAACTTTGCTTGTCTGTAGTAAGTACTATTGTTCAGTACTTGATTTGTGTTTGTGAACCCTGTATTGTTTAGTACTGCCGCTTTTGGTGTGTGGTGAGTCCTGAGAACAGTCTATGTTAATGTCTGTCCACTCAATTCAGTCTGTATATTTTGAAGTATCCACATCATCTTTTTTGTGAGGATGGTTTATCAATTATGGTTACACTCCAATATCTGTATGCATTGCAGGGTTTATCGCACCCACCAGGATTTCCAGTCCCATGGATGTTTGATCCATATGATTTTTCATGACGTTTGGACTGTCCTTCTTGTGGGAGTAGGCGGGGGCCCTGCATGCCACCCGTAGTTGGACGATCAATCTTCTGTTTAGTACTTCAACATAGTGATTTCCTGGTAAGGATTCACTCGTGTCACATCAAGTAAATCTTATTGATTTACTGTCTAAATCTTATTGATTTAATGTCATGTTTTCTTTCTTTTCCTGCAATTTTACGATGTACGTTTTTCCATGTGACATTCATCACAGAATAAACCATTTGGTTTGCTCTATGATGGCTATTTTTGCAGGTTTCACTTCTTATGTCGTGTTAGTAACGAAGGCACTGTCCATCACTAATATTACTGGAAAAAATTAGATCAGTCTGTTGTCTGAGTACAAGCTGAATCCCTATGATGAACTATAGTTTGCTTTAACAAAAATGCCACAATTAATCCTTCTCGCATTTAAAAGAAATGAAGAAAAAAACTGGATCACAGTCACGGAACCTAGTCAAGTTAGAAAGCTGATCATAGCAGACCAGACACGATCCTCGCTGTCTCGCACATCAGTACCACCTTCAGCAACGGATCGAGCACCGGCAGTTGCTCTAGCACTGATAGTGGCAGCAACTCAGTCTGATCTAGCTAAGGATTGGGCACTTACCGCGTCAGCGGATCAAGCTGATCTACCGGAGGATCGGGCATCGACACCGGCACCTGCTCTACAAGGAGCACCATCTTCGACAGTAGCAGCGGCACCACCAGTCACACCAGCACAGGCACCAGCAATGGCTTCGGCACCTGCACCAACACTTGCACTTGCATCTGCTCCGGCCTGTGCAGCAGCAACCGAACGAGCAGTTGCACCAACAACAGACTGGGCTGCAGTTCGCACTTCATATACCAAAGTCCTTACAAAAACCGACATGTCCACCTTCTTGGTAAGCATTGGACGCCCAAGTGCTTCGTTCTTTTTTCTTTCCATGTTGTTTCACATTGTAGGATCGAAAGTATGTCTAGACACTACAAAAACATACACTTCCGTGATGATACGTGTTTGTCACAGTAGGTCGCATTTTTTGTCATGCATGTACATCCATGACAAATTTATGACAAAATCAAGATAGTCATACCTGTGCTGTCGTAGAAGTGTTCCATGACATTACCAAAATTATCATCACGGAAGTGTCCACTTCCATGACGATAAATCGTGCGTCACAGAAGTGCTTTCGTCAAGGGTGACCGACATGTGGAATCCACCGTAATGGAACGCCGTTAAGCTATCGGGTCGGGTTTTGGATCCGATAACCCGTTAACAGCCCCGACCAATGGGGATTTTCCACGTGTAAAATCATCATTGGCTGGAGGAAACACGTGTCGGCTCACCGTTGGGACAGATGTCATCCACTCATTGGACATAAGGCGCTTATGATACGTCGACACATGGCATGGCCCAACAGAGGCCCATTCCTGTGAAAAGGCTGGCCCATTTGACTTGGTCAAAAGGTGGCAGGCCGGCCCATGTAAAGCCTATTAACGGCCTATTTGCATATAGCCCATTTACAGCCCGCTAACCCAAGGCCCGTTACGCCCTATCCGAATTAGGCCCAGTAGCGTCATCTGGGCCACCCAATATGATTCCGGTCCGTTTTCACTTCCGGCCCATGTATGGCCCATGATGTCTTTCGGCCCATATGAGGCACTATGTAACTCTTGGTTAACGGCCCGTGGTGAAACTGCCCATAATGAACAGTGTATTACTTTACACCCATTAACAGCCCATGGTGAAACTGGCCCGTAATGAACAGTGTATCACTTTATACCCATTAAGGGCCCGTTATTCCGTTGGGTCGTTTCTAGCCCATGTTATCTTTCGGCCTTCTCAAAGCCCATTTATTATTGGGCTCACTTCCAACATTCGTTTACTTACGGCTCATTACTGTCATTTTCTACTTATGGGCCAAATTCAGCCCGTGGTTACAATCAGCCCGTTTGTGGTCCGTTAACACATTGGGCCGTTTTCATAGCGTCATGAAATACGGCCTATTAATGATGGCCCATTATGGTCGGCCCATGAACGGATGATTCCAACTCTAGCCCGTTTACGGCCATAATGCGGCCTGTTATTGGCCCATGTTTGGCCAATCGATCATACTGCCCGTATAAGGCCCATTGATGATACGGCCCGTAGAAGGCCCATTGTTTCTGTGGCCCGTAGAAGGCCCATTGTTTCTACGGCCCGTGGAAGGCCCACTGTTTATACGGCCCGTAGAAGGCCCACTGTTTCTACGGCCCGTAGGTCCAGTGTCACTATAGTACATATTAGCCCATGGTTATTGTGGCCTAGTTTTAAAAAATAGGTTATTGCAGCCACTAGCAAACCGCAGAAAAAGAACTGCACTGACTACAAGCAAACAAATAAGCAAGACAACAAGGAAATAAATAAGCAAGCAACTTACACTAGGCTATCACGGCTATTACACATATTACATCCACTCGGCATCAAAGTTCGCCACCAGTGCAAATATAGGGAACACACCAACATATAAATGTCGCAGCAAAACAAGTCCAGAACTGAAACCACTTCAGAAGAGCTCAAGAAACAATGTCCTGGGTACCCATAATGCTGGCAAGATGCTTAGCAAGCTTATTAACTTTCTCTTGTTTGTCACTTAAGTCCTCCAGCGCCTACTGTTGCACCAGAAAGTATGCATCTGAATTCTGCAGGGACTTCCTCAGTCCTTCGGCTTCCTGTCGCATAACATCTGATCGATGTCTTTCAACTTGAAGTTGAGACTCAAAAAGCAGAACTGATTCAGGCAACGAGTTCGAAGAGCTGGTGCCAGCAGTGGTAGCCAGTAACTCGAACACTACATCAAGACAGGACTTTGGGGTTGTCTCACTGTCCTCAATATAGTTTTTATCAGCTTTCTTGGAGACCAACAGGGATGTCTCACTATCTTGAACCTTATCTGCATTACTTCCTTTACCATTGCATAACAGGGTACTCTTCTCCAATATTTTATCCACGTTCTAAAAGGGAAACAAACAAACACATCTCAGGTTTACAATGTAGTATATGAAACTCATTTTGGTAAACCAGTTCAGTAGTAAGGTGGACATGATAACAATATGAAACAAACATATATCTATGTAGTATGGTCACTGTATGGTCTATATCATTCTAGTTTATGTTGCCAAATCAAGATAGATACAGTTCGAATCATATCTATTTAAGACGAAGCAGCATAGACAGAATATAAGTGTGGGAAACTACACAGCAATAATAACACTTGTAATGTGCATGGCATGAGAACATAACTGTTTATTCAATTGAAACTGAAATCAACATAGAGCAAGTTACAACAGCAAACAGCCAAACATGTTGAAGAAACAGGTTTAAAACATACCTGTTGCGCCATTGGAGTTTCAATTGCATCCTTCAAATTTGAAATTGGTTGGTATCAATAAATACAGTAATGCAAGAGCAAAGTAGTATGAACCATAGCTACGGAACCTGACCTGAGAACAATTCTTCTTCTGCTTTAAGCGTTGACTTCGGGTTCGGAGTGGTGGTCCTCGTGATTTGGGCACTGCAGTTGCCTTACTAACTGCTCGTGTTTGGGTGCTCTGTGGTGGAGACGGTGCCGTGTCAACGGGAACTGGGTGTCTATCTGCTGGGGTTGGGGTTAGAAGGGGTGTAGCTGGTTCTCTGTCCAACTGGGTAGGGGTGCAATCTGCATGAGTGTGGGTTATGTATGGTGGGGCTGATTCTTGGGCAAGTACAACCGTGGTTCTATCTGCATCGACAGGTAGCACGATCTTTTCTGAAGACCGTGTTTTTACTCCCACAGATACTGCCATCACTCCCTCCAATTGAAATGGCTGATAAACAAGAAAAGTAATTGAATGTACAGACATTGTAAGATAGACAGGTGCAATGGATAGTAGGGAAGAAAACAGGGCATGAAATAATTCACATTTATGTTGTCTAAGCAAACAGAATAGCAGGACGTAATTTCACATATATGATGGCTAATTAAACAGGATAGCATGACACAATTTCACATGTATGATGGCTAACTAAACAGGATAGAATGACATACTTCAAAATATGATGACTATGTAAACAGGATGACATGATATAACTATACGATGTGTCTATTAAAGTGGTTGGCATGCCATAAATCACAAACATGTCGTCGATGGAAACATGATGGCATGATATAATTCACGGATAGAATGACATAATTTAAAATATGATGACTATGTAAACAGGATGAGATGATATAACTATATCATGTCTTTAGAAAATGGGTTGGCATGCCATAATTCAGATACATGTTGTCTATGTAAACATCATGGCATGACATAATTCAAATATATGATTTATATACTAAGGAAGTGAGCAGAGGGCAATTGCATATATGATGTGTCAACTAAGGAGATGGCATTCAATATTGTGTATATGATGTAAAAAAATAAGCATTGCAATACAACATATGCATTATATGAGTAATATAACCCTGCCAAGTTTGAGCATACACCTCAGGGGGATAATAGGACTGGTCATGTGCCTCTGAATCCTCCTCTGAAGAGCTATCTATAACCAGCAAGATATCTGCTTCAGCAGGTAGCATTGTCTGCTCTGAAGACCTTGTTTTCCCTCCAGATTTCTCCATCACCAATTCAAATGGCTGATGCACAGGAAGAGCAGTTGAATATACAAACATTGTCGACAAAAGCAATGAGAAATATAAAAAAAGGACGGCATGATATAATTCACATATATGACGCTTGCCTAAACAACATGGCGTTGCATAATTCACATACATAATGCCTTGCAACAAGATAACATTGCATAATTCACATATATAATGTCTTGCAACAAGATGGCATTGCATAATTCACATATATGGTAATTAGACACTAAACAGGTGGCATTCACACAAAGCATGTCTAAATTAAGCAAATGACATAGCAATGCAAGATACCATACGCACGATATGAGTAACATAACCCTGCCAAGTTAGGGCATGCACCTCAGGGGGGAAATATGACTGGTCATCTGTCTCTGAATCCTCCTCTGAGGAGCTATCGGTAACCAGCAAGACATGCGCTTCGTCAGATAGCATTGTCTGCTCTGAAGACCTTGTTTCCACTCCAGATTTTTCCATGACCGTGCCGAATGGCTGATGCACGGGAAGAGTAATTGAATGTACTAAAATTGTTGACAAATTTAACACATAATAAAAAAATGATGGCATGATATAATTCACATATAAGATGACTGGCTAACCAGGGTGGCATTGCAAAATTCACATATATGATGCCTGGCTAGACAAGATGGCATTGCATGATTCACATATACGATAAAGAAACAAAACAGATGGCATTGACACAAAGCATGTCTAAACTAAGCAGATGACATCTTTAATGTATACAGTAAGTAATGCAAGGCACCATATGCATGATATTACCAACATCAGCATGCCAAGTTAGAGCGAAGACCTCATGGGGTAAATAGGAGTGGTATTCTCCTTCTGAATCCCCCTCAGAACAGTTATCTTCCTCTTGATTACGATCCGAAATGGGTGGAGGGGGGCTGCCTTTGCGCCCACCATGGAATGACGTCTGGATGAAATTTTATTGCCATGGAAGGCTCGTCTCTTTTGCTCTACATGATCAGTTCCATTGTGTACAATAACTGGCATGCATAGGAATAAAACATAGTGAGATTATGTAAGGAGTGCATGCACAAATCCAGAGTGATGGTAGAAAACTGTGGATAGACCCAAAACTAATGATAGCAGGCAGATAATAGATTTAGTTAAAAAATATAGATAATGGCTCCTTTAATGTTTGTTTGCACCCAACATGAAACTCATAGTAGACACCGGAGATTAACTAGACAGTAGACAGATAGTACTGATTGCTGCCCCAATATGTACCACACAACCATTTAAAAACTCAAGTTTCAGCATTAGTTTGGACCTGACTCGGAGTCTAATAGGTGAACACGATGATAATGTAGCATGTCATCATATTAAGCGACGCATGACGTAAGCAGACACGGAAGAGTGCGACCTCTCTTACGGACCCGTGTAGTCCTCAAGGTCATCTGCTCAGTTGATGATGGTAATGCGGTTGTCGTGGCTGCCGGCGGCGGGGAAGAAGATCTGAGGCGACGAAAGACAGTTTGGAGAGCGGATCCCTGCTGTGGTGAACCCTTCCGTCGTTGGAGCAGCTGAGCTGGGGTGGAACACAGCGCCGCAGGAGCAGGACAAACCACACAAGGTTTTCTTTGACACATATCTGTAACAGAAGTAATTGAGTAAGGGCTTGTTTGAATTTGAGGATTCTAACAATGCAGGGATAGGAAATAGACAGGAATAGGATAGGAATGCACGTGCAAAACAAAGAATTTAAAAACACATGATTTCTGCCAATTTGGGTGTTTGATTCACAACAACTGGAAGATCACATGATGCAAAAAAGCATGGTGAGATTAATTCAAACCACAAGAAAATGTATGGTTATAATGCTATTATGCTACTATCTCTTAGTCTTGTGCTTGATGAATAGGAATATGAAAAGGAGGAGAAGTGGAAATTAGAATTCCTATGGTTTTTCTTTCAAGGAGACACTAAAGGAACAAATCCTACAGTTTTCCTTTGCTCCACTCCTTTGCACCAAATTCATGAAAAGTAGTACCATAGGAAACTTTCCAATTCCTATGTTTTTCATTCACTTTTCCTTTCAAGCACTGGCGATTCTAGTAGGCAGGCTTGAGCAAGGAAAATCCTACACTAAAAAAATGTTTTTGTGCTACTTCTATTACTTTGGACCCAGGCCACTGCCATACTAGCTCAACTCCCAGGCCCATCGACAAATGCACAGCTCAAACGCGCAGAGATAAATAATGATGGCGTTCAAGAGAGTCCATCACTGATAGCTAAGTTGCCTGGTACCTCACTGCTTGTCATATAGTAGGATAAAATAATCGTATTTCCCGTTACTACGAGTGCTTAGTGGAAAATATATATAACATGTAGAGTAAAAAAGAGATGCAACAAGTGTACAACCTCTTTGCGAAGCCATGTCGATCTTAGCGTGATTGGGTTGGCCGGTGAGGATGCTCCGGCTGACTTTGCTGTCGGAGGAGGGGAAGAAGATCTTAGGCATCTGGAGATGGAGCCGGAGGTACTTCTCCGCTGTGATGGATGGTTTCGTCGTTGGAGCAGCTCCGGTGAGTTGTAAGACGCCGAGGCTGAAGCAAGACAAGAGAGACAACCAACAACGTTAACCTGAGTGGAATTCTAATAACATCTCCAATACATGACGTAAAATACATAACCACAAAGTGCTAGATGTAAAATACATTAGCCGCTCATCTCTGAACTTAACTGTCGAAACTGAACTTAACTGTCGAAACTGAACTTAACTGTCGAAACTGAACCTAACTGTCCAAACTGAATTTTGCTGTCGAAACTGAATTTTGCTGTCAAAACTAAACGCACTAGCAAGGTGAGGCTACACGTCGGTCGACTGACTTTTTCATCTCTAGTCAGTCGATTTTGCAGCCGTTGGATACGAAATCAAGGGCCTGCGGTTCATCTTCAACCTCGACCCCCCCTGAGCCACCAGCCACCACCGGCCAAACAGCAGCCCCCGCCGCCCGCTGCCGGCTGTGCGCCACCCCGCCCGCCCCGAAAACACTCCCCACCGCCGGTCCACCGCCACCCCGGCCATCCCTCTAGACCCCCCCATCGTGCCGAGCTTTTTCTTCGGCGATCCCCACTCCACCGCCCCGCCACCGCCGGCGACCACCACCCCCATCCTAAACCCTAAGATAGATAGTGGGGTACCTCTCCAGCGAGCCCCCCTTCCCGCTGCGGCTGGTTCTTCCTTCACCGCGGCGAGCCCACCCCTTGGAAATCGACTGACCCAAAAGTCGATTCAGTCGACTGAAGTGTAGCCAAATCGGAGCAGCATCGCAAGCAAGAGCAAGAGCGAGAGCAGCAGCGCAAGAAAGAGCAATAGCAAGAGCAGACCAAGCAGGGGACCGAGAGCAAGAGCAGAGCAGCAGCGCGAGCGAGAGCTAAAGCAGCAGCAGCTCCTGCTGATGTGGACGTCGCCACTGAGGGAGCGACGTCATGGAGGAAGTGGCCGGTGACGCCGCCGTGGATGGAGCCGCACCGTGTCGGCTCGGGACCAAGCTCCGGCAGCACCGTGAGATCGAATCAAGAAGAAAATGCGCCGATTAGTGTACAACCTCTTTGGTGGCGCCGATTAGGCCGCAACTTCATCCGAGGAAACGGTGATGATGATGCTCTTCCGATGGTGCGTGTGAAGACGGCGGTGTGGGAATGGAGGTGGTGCGAAAGACGAGGGGAACGTCGGGGCAGCTCCTTGGAGGTGGAGGACGGGGTGGCTGAACCGGCGGGACGATGAGATCGACGATGTATCCTCATCCAGTACGGTGGATAAGGGACGTCGAGGTGTTGCTGTGGACGACATCGTCGGGGAAGAAGCTCCGGCTGGGTGGCGGACGGAGCAGGGTGTGGGGTTTCGTCGCGGGTTTTCACGGCCTCGGTGTACGAATAGGTGGGCGGATGGGATAGCAGTGGGGAACCATGGCTTAGAGATGCGATTGTCTGAAATGTAGGGTAAGTTACGAAAGTACCCCCCACCGATTTGAGGCGGTTCTTTTGGTTCAGGGGTACCACGGGCATTTCGCGTGTCGGGATTTCACAGGAGGTGGGAGTTTTCGCGCGTGTTGTAATTTTGGAATAGCAAGGCGCGGGTTGAGATGGAGGGAGTTTTCGGAGCACAACGAGACAAAGATATATCTTAAATATTTCAGGCTAACAAGGCGCGGGTTGAAGAGGCGGGAGTTTAGCAGCACGATAGACAGAGACGCTAGCTTCAATTTTCGGCATAACAAGGCGCGGCTTGAAATTTCAGAAGAACAAGCTTAACGTGTACCAAAACAAAAGACAATTTGCACCTCAACACGCACAACACACACACAAACACCATTTAGACTAGAGTAAGGTACACGTGCATTGCACGCATGAGATTTGGCAACCAAATTATGAATAAATACCACATTATTGTTGGAAATATGCCCTAGAGGCAATAATAAAAGCATTATTATTATATTTCCTTGTTCATGATAATTGTCTTTATTCATGCTATAATTGTGTTGTCCGGAAATCGTAATACATGTGTGAATAACAGACACCAACATGTCCCTAGTGAGCCTCTAGTTGACTAGCTCGTTGATCAACAGATAGTCATGGTTTCCTGACTATGGACACTGGATGTCATTGATAACGAGATCACATCATTGGGAGAATGATGTGATGGACAAGACCCAATCCTGAACATAGCACAAGATCGTATAGTTCGTTTGCTAGAGTTTTCCAATGTCAAAGTATCTTTTCCTTAGACCATGAGATCGTGTAACTCCCGGATACCGTAGGAGTGCTTTGGGTATGCCAAACGTCACAACGTAACTGGGTGACTATAAAGGTAGACTACGGGTATCTCCGAAAGTGTCTGTTGGGTGACATGGATCAAGACTGGGATTTGTCACTCCGTATGACGGAGAGGTATCACTGGGCCCACTCGGTAATGCATCATCATAATGAGCTCAGAGTGACCAAGTGTCTGGTCACGGGATCATGTATTACGGTACGAGTAAAGTGACTTGCCGGTAACGAGATTGAACGAGGTATTGGGATACCGACGATCGAATCTCGGGCAAGTAACATATCGATAGACAAAGGGAATAGCGTACGGGATTGATTGAATCCTCGACATCGTGGTTCATCCGATGAGATCATCGTGGAGCATGTGGGAGCCAACATGGGTATCCAGATCCCGCTGTTGGTTATTGACCGGAGAGTCATCTCGGTCATGTCTGCTTGTCTCCCGAACCCGTAGGGTCTACACACTTAAGGTTCGGTGGCGCTAGGGTTATGAAGATATGTATATGCAGAAACCTGAATGTTGTTCGGAGTCCCGGATGAGATCCCGGACGTCACAAGGAGTTCCGGAATGGTCCGGAGGTAAAGAATTATATATAGGAAGTGTTATTTCGGGCATCGGGACAAGTTTCGGGGTTATCGGTATTGTACCGGGACCACCGGAAGGGTCCTGGGGGTCCACCGGGTGGGGCCACCTGTCCCGGGGGGCCACATGGGCTGTAGGGGGTGCTCCTTAGCCTAGATGGGCCAAGGGCACCAGCCCCTATAGGCCCATGCGCCTAGGGTTTCCACCATGGAAGAGTCCATGTGGTGGAAGGCACCCCTAGGTGCCTTGGGGGGGAGGGAAACCTCCCCTTGGCCGCCGCCCCCCCTAGTAGATCTCATCTACTAGGGCCGGCGCCCCCCCCCTTGGCACCCCTATATATAGTGGGGGGGAGAGGAGGGATTTCACACCAGCCCCTGGCGCCTCCATCTCCCCCCCGTTACGTCTCTCCCTCGTAGTCTCGGCGAAGCCCTGCTGCTGTGACGCCCTGCATCCACCACCACGCCGTCGTGCTGCTGGATCTTCATCAACCTCTCCTTCCCCCTTGCTGGATCAAGAAGGAGGAGACGTCTCCCGTCCCGTACGTGTGTTGAACGCGGAGGTGCCGTCCGTTCGGCGCTGGTCATCGGTGATTTGGATCACGTCGAGTACGACTACATCATCACCGTTCTTTTGAACGCTTCCGTGCGCGATCTACAAAGGTATGTAGATGCATCTAATCACTCGTTGCTAGATGAACTCCTAGATGATCTTGGTGAAACGAGTAGGAAAATTTTTGTTTTCTGCAAC
>NC_041383.1:668933193-668940127 GCF_002162155.2 Triticum dicoccoides | reverse complement strand
CGAAGCCCTGCTGCTGTGACGCCATGCATCCACCACCACGCCGTCGTGCTGCTGGATCTTCATCAACCTCTCCTCCCCCTTGCTGGATCAAGAAGGAGGAGACGTCTCCCGTCCCGTACGTGTGTTGAATGCGGAGGTGCCGTCAGTTCGGCGCTGGTCATCGGTGATTTGGATCACGTCGAGTACGACTACATCATCACCGTTCTTTTGAACGCTTCCGTGCGCGATCTACAAAGGTATGTAGATGCATCTAATCACTCATTGCTAGATGAACTCCTAGATGATCTTGGTGAAACGAGTAGGAAAATTTTTGTTTTCTGCAATGTTCCCCAACAGTGGCATCATGAGCTAGGTCTATGCGTAGTTCTTCTTGCACGAGTAGAACACAATTTGTTGTGGGCGTAGATTTGTCAACTTTCTTGCCGTTACTAGTCCTTTCTTGCTTCAGCGGTATTGTGGGATGAAGCGGCCCGGACCAACCTTACACGTACGCTTACGTGAGACCGGTTCCACCGACTAACATGCACTAGTTGCATAAGGTGGCTGGCGGGTGTCTGTCTCTCTCACTTTAGTTGGAGCGGAATCAATGAACAGGGTCCTTATGAAGGGTAAATAGAAGTTGACAAATCACATTGTGGCTTTAACATAGGTAAGAAAACGTTCTTGCTAGAACCCTAATTCAGCCACGTAAAACTTGCAACAACAATTAGAGGACGTCTAACTTGTTTTTGCAGCAAGTGGTTTGTGATATGATATGGCAAAAGTTGTGATGAATGATGAATGATCTATATGTGATGTATGAGATGTTCATGCTATTGTAATAGGATTCACGACTTGCATGTCGATGAGTATGACAACCGGCAGGAGCCATAGGAGTTGTCTTTATTCTTTTTATGACCTGCGTGTCATCGAGAAACGCCATGTAAATTACTTTACTTTATTGCTAAACGCGTTAGCCATAGTAGTAGAAGTAATAGTTGGCGAGCAACTTCATGGAGACACGATGATGGAGATCATGGTGTCAAGCCGGTGACAAGATGATCATGGAGCCCCAAGATGGAGATCAAAGGAGCTATGTGATATTGGCCATATCATGTCACATTTATTATTTGATTGCATGTGATGTTTATCATGTTTTACATCTTGTTTACTTAGAACGACGGTAGTAAATAAGATGATCCCTCACAATAAATTCAAGAAGTGTTCCCCCTAACTGTGCACCGTTGCGACAGTTCGCTGTTTCAAAACACCACGTGATGATCGGGTGTTTTATTCAGACGTTCACATACAACGGGTGTAAGACAGATTTACACATGCAAACACTTAGGTTTACTTGACGAGCCTGGCATGTACAGACATGGCCTCGGAACACAGAAGACCAAAAGGTCGAGCATGAGTCGTATAGAAGATACGATCAACATGAAGATGTTCACCGACGTTGACTAGTCCGTCTCACGTGATGATCGGACACGGTCTAGTTAAACTCGGATCATGTAATACTTAGATGACTGGAGGGATGTCTAATCTAAGTGGGAGTTCATTAATAATTTGATTAGTTGAACTTAATTATCATGAACTTAGTCTAAATATTTTACAATATGTCTTGTAGATTAAATGGCCAACGTAGTCCTCAACTTCAACGCGTTCCTAGAGAAAACCAAGCTGAAAGACGATGGCAGCAACTATACGGACTGGGTCCGGAACCTGAGGATCATCCTCATAGCTGCCAAGAAAGATTATGTCCTACAAGCACCGCTTGGTGACGCACCCGTTCTCCCTGCAGAACAAGATGTTATGAACGCTTGGCAGGCACGTTCCGATGACTACTCCCTCGTTCAGTGCGGCATGCTTTACAGCCTAGAGCCGGGGCTCCAAAAGCATTTTGGGAGACATGGAGCATATGAGATGTTCGAAGAGCTGAAAATGGTTTTCCAAGCTCATGCCCGGGTCGAGAGATATGAAGTCTCCGACAAATTCTTCAGCTGTAAGATGGAGGAAAACAGTTCTGTCAGTGAGCACATACTCACTATGTCTGGGTTGCATAACCGCTTGACTCAGCTGGGAGTTAATCTCCCGGATGATGCGGTCATTGACAGAATCCTCCAGTCGCTTCCACCAAGCTACAAGAGCTTTGTGATGAACTTCAATATGCAGGGGATGGAAAAGACCATTCCTGAAGTATTTGCTATGCTGAAATCAGCAGAGGTAGAAGTCAGGAAGGAACATCAAGTGTTGATGGTCAATAAAACCACTAAGTTCAAGAAAGGCAAGGGTAAAAAGAACTTCAAGAAGGACGGCAAGGATGTTGCCGCGCCCGGCAAGCAAGCTGCCGGGAAGAAGCCAAAGAATGGACCCAAGCCCGAGACTGAGTGCTTTTATTGCAAGGGAAGCGGTCACTGGAAGCGGAACTGCCCTAAGTACTTAGCGGATAAGAAGGCCGGCAAAACAAAAGGTATATGTGATATACATGTAATTGATGTGTACCTTACTAGTGCCCGTAGTAGCTCCTGGGTATTTGATACCGGTGCAGTTGCTCACATTTGTAACTCAAAGCAGGGGCTGCGGAATAAGCGGAAACTGGCAAAGGACGAGGTGACGATGCGCGTCGGGAATGGTTCCAAGGTCAATGTGGTTGCCGTCTGCACGCTACCTCTGCATCTCCCTTCGGGATTAGTTTTAAACCTTAATAATTGTTATTTAGTGCCAGCTTTGAGCATGAACATTGTATCGGGATCTCGTTTAATTCGAGATGGCTACTCTTTTAAATCTGAGAATAATGGTTGTTCCATTTTTATGAGAAATATGTTTTATGGTCATGCTCCTATGGTGAATGGTTTATTCTTTATGAATCTCGAACGTGATGCTACAAATGTTCATAATGTGAGTACCAAAAGAAGTAAGGTTGATAATGATAGTCCCACATACCTGTGGCACTGCCGCATTGGTCACATAGGTGTCAAACGCATGAAGAAGCTCCATGCTGATGGACTTTTAGAGTCTCTTGATTATGGATCATTTGACACATGCGAACCATGCCTTATGGGTAAAATGACCAAGACTCCGTTCTCAGGAACAATGGAGCGAGCAACCGACTTATTGGAAATCATACATACTGATGTGTGCGGTCCAATGAGTGTTGAGGCTCGCGGTGGCTATCGTTATGTTCTCACCCTCACTGATGATTTAAGTAGGTATGGGTATATCTACTTAATGAAACACAAGTCTGAAACCTTTGAAAAGTTCAAGGAATTTCAGAGTGAGGTTGAAAATCAATGTGACAGGAAAATCAAGTTTCTACGATCAGATCGTGGAGGAGAATACTTGAGTCACGAGTTTGGCACACACTTAAGAAAATGTGGAATAGTTTCACAACTCACGCCGCCTGGAACACCTCAGCGTAATGGTGTGTCCGGACGTCGTAATCGCACTCTATTAGATATGGTGCGATCTATGATGTCTCTTACCGATTTACCGCTATCCTTTTGGGGCTATGCTTTAGAGACTGCTGCATTCACTTTAAATAGGGCTCCGTCGAAATCCATTGAGACGACACCGTATGAATTATGGTTTGGGAAGAAACCTAAGCTGTCGTTTCTAAAAGTTTGGGGATGCGATGCTTATGTCAAGAAACTTCAACCTGAAAAGCTCGAACCCAAGTCGGAAAAATGCGTCTTCATAGGATACCCAAAAGAAATATTGGGTACACCTTCTACCTCAGATCCGAAGGCAAGATCTTTGTTGCCAAGAATGGGTCCTTTCTGGAGAAAGAGTTTCTCTCGAAAGAAGTAAGTGGGAGGAAAGTAGAGCTTGATGAAGTATTACCTCTTGAACCGGAAAATGGCGCAACTCAAGAAAATGTTCCTGAGGTGCCTGCACCGACTAGAGAGGAAGTTAATGACAATGATCAAGATACTTCTGATCAAGCCCCTACTGAAATTCGAAGGTCCACAAGGACACGTTCCGCACCAGAGTGGTACGGCAACCCTGTCTTGGAAATCATGCTGTTAGACAACGGTGAACCTTCGAACTATGAAGAAGCGATGGCGGGCCCGGATTCCGACAAATGGCTAGAAGCCATGAAATCCGAGATAGGATCCAAGTATGAAAACAAAGTATGGACTTTGACTGACTTGCCCGTTGAGCGGCGAGCCATAGAAAATAAATGGATCTTTAAGAGGAAGACAGACGCGGATGGTAATGTGACCATATATAAAGCTCGGCTTGTCTCTAAGGGTTATCGACAAGTTCAAGGGGTTGACTACGATGAGACTTTCTCACCGGTAGCGAAGCTGAAGTCCGTCCGAATCATGTTAGCAATTGCCGCATTCTATGATTACGAAATATGGCAAATGGACGTCAAAACGGCATTCCTTAATGGTTTCCTTAAGGAAGAATTGTATATGATGCAGCCGGAAGGTTTTGTCGATCCTGAGAATGCTGACAAAGTGTGCAAGCTCCAACGCTCGATTTATGGGCTGGTGCAAGCATCTCGGAGTTGTAACATTCGCTTTGATGAGATGATCAAAGCGTTTGGGTTTACACAGACTTATGGAGAAGCCTGCGTTTACAAGCAAGTGAGTGGGAGCTCTGTAGCATTTCTCATATTATATGTAGATGGCATACTTTTGATGGTAAATGATATAGAACTCTTGGACAGCATCAAGGCCTACTTGAATAAAAGTTTTTCAATGAAGGACCTTGGAGAAGCTGCTTATATATTAGGCATCAAAATCTATAGAGATAGATCGAGACGCCTCATAGGTCTTTCACAAAGCATATACCTTGATAAGATATTGAAGAAGTTCAATATGGATCAATCCAAGAAGGGGTTCTTGCATGTGTTACAAGGTATGAAATTGAGCTCAGCTCAATGTCCGACCACGGCAGAAGATATAGAAGAGATGAGCGTCATCCCCTATGCCTCAGCCATAGGTTCTATTATGTATGCCATGCTGTGTACCAGACCTGATGTTAACCTTGCCGTCAGTTTGGTAGGAAGGTACCAAAGTAATCCCGGCAAGGAACACTGGACAGCGGTCAAGAATATCCTGAAGTACCTGAAAAGGACTAAGGAAATGTTTCTCGTTTATGGAGGTGACGAAGAGCTCGTCGTAAAGGGTTACGTCGACGCTAGCTTCGGCACAGATCTGGATGACTCTAAGTCACAAACCGGATACGTGTATATTTTGAATGGTGGGGCAGTAAGCTGGTGCAGTTGCAAGCAAAGCGTCGTGGCGGGATCTACATGTGAAGTGGAGTACATGGCAGCCTCGGAGGCAGCACATGAAGCAATATGGGTGAAGGAGTTCATCACCGACCTAGGAGTCATACCCAATGCGTCGGGGCCGATCAAGCTCTTCTGTGACAACACTGGAGCTATTGCACTTGCCAAGGAGCCCAGGTTTCACAAGAAGACAAGGCACATCAAGCATTGCTTCAACTCCATTCGTGAAAATGTTCAAGATGGAGACATAGAGATTTGTAAAGTACATACGGACCTGAATGTAGCAGATCCGTTGACTAAACCTCTCCCTAGAGCAAAACATGATCAACACCAGAATTCCATGGGTGTTCGATTCATCACAATGTAACTAGATTATTGACTCTAGTGCAAGTGGGAGACTGTTGGAAATATGCCCTAGAGGCAATAATAAAAGCATTATTATTATATTTCCTTGTTCATGATAATTGTCTTTATTCATGCCATAATTGTGTTGTCCGGTAATCGTAATACATGTGTGAATAACAGACACCAACATGTCCCTAGTGAGCCTCTAGTTGACTAGCTCGTTGATCAACAGATAGTCATGGTTTCCTGACTATGGACACTGGATGTCATTGATAACGAGATCACATCATTGGGAGAATGATGTGATGGACAAGACCCAATCCTAAACATAGCACAAGATCGTATAGTTCGTTTGCTAGAGTTTTCCAATGTCAAAGTATCTTTTCCTTAGACCATGAGATCGTGTAACTCCCGGATACCATAGGAGTGCTTTGGGTATGCCAAACGTCACAACGTAACTGGGTGACTATAAAGGTAGACTACGCGTATCTCCGAAAGTGTCTGTTGGGTGACATGGATCAAGACTGGGATTTGTCACTCCGTATGACGGAGAGGTATCACTGGGCCCACTCGGTAATGCATCATCATAATGAGCTCAGAGTGACCAAGTGTCTGGTCACGGGATCATGTATTAGGTACGAGTAAAGTGACTTGCCGGTAACGAGATTGAACGAGGTATTGGGATACCGACGATCGAATCTCGAGCAAGTAACATATCGATAGACAAAGGGAATAGCGTACGGGATTGATTGAATCCTCGACATCGTGGTTCATCCGATGAGATCATCGTGGAGCATGTGGGAGCCAACATGGGTATCCAGATCCCGCTGTTGGTTATTGACCGGAGATTCGTCTCGGTCATGTCTGCTTGTCTCCCGAACCCGTAGGGTCTACACACTTAAGGTTCGGTGACGCTAGGGTTATGAAGATATGTATATGCAGAAACCCGAATGTTGTTCGGAGTCCCGGATGAGATCCCGGGCGTCACGAGGAGTTCCGGAATGGTCCGGAGGTAAAGAATTATATATAGGAAGTGTTATTTCGGGCATCGGGACAAGTTTCGGGGTTATCGGTATTGTACCGGGACCACCGGAAGGGTCCCGGGGGTCCACCGGGTGGGGCCACCTGTCCCGGGGGGCCACATGGGCTGTAGGGGGTGCGCCTTGGCCTAGATGGGCCAAGGGCACCAGCCCCTATAGGCCCATGCGCCTAGGGTTTCCACCATGGAAGAGTCCATGTGGTGGAAGGCACCCCTAGGTGCCTTGGGGGGGAGGGAAACCTCCCCTTGGCCGCCGCCCCCCCTAGTAGATCTCATCTACTAGGGCCGGCCCCCCCCCTTGGCACCCCTATATATAGTGGGGGGGG
>NC_041383.1:668889160-668932914 GCF_002162155.2 Triticum dicoccoides | reverse complement strand
GTCGTGCTGCTGGATCTTCATCAACCTCTCCTCCCCCCTTGCTGGATCAAGAAGGAGGAGACGTCTCCCGTCCCGTACGTGTGTTGAACGCGGAGGTGCCGTCCGTTCGGCGCTGGTCATCGGTGATTTGGATCACGTCGAGTACGACTACATCATCACCGTTCTTTTGAACGCTTCCGTGCGCGATCTACAAAGGTATGTAGATGCATCTACTCACTCGTTGCTAGATGAACTCCTAGATGATCTTGGTGAAACGAGTAGGAAAATTTTTGTTTTCTGCAACGTTCCCCAACAATTATAGCATGCAAGCTTTGAGTCATATATGCATGATGTAGATGTTCGTTTAATTCTTATAGTTCACTTCATTCAAAATCATCTAGTTTTTATAAGAAAGCTAATCTATTTTAAGATTCATGGAATTGTGCGTTGTAAGACATAAAGTAAAAACAAATAATGGCAAATCATGTAGAAAAACATTTGGACAATTCTGATACGGAAGATTCTAGAACAAATAAGAAGTGCTTGTGTTTTGATGTTTGTGCATTATGCTTAAGTTCAACCATGGAGTCTTCTATATTATACATGTGGCAAAATCTGGTGGAATCTAGATGATATCCAACGGCCAATAGTGCTCAAATTTGCCATCTTTGGACCATCGGATTCGCCTCATCCAACGACCATCTTTCCAAGTTAAAGTTACCCGCACACAATATAAAAATATAATATATATATAGGGGTATAGATATAGATATGTGATGCTAAAGCCGCCCATCATCTCCAATTACATGCACGGATGCGACATGGGCAAATGATGTCTGCCATCGGTATCTCAAATTCAAATCAGTCTGACCTTGTTCAATGTGTATACATTACAACATGCTCGTTTTCAAAGCACACCGTGCAGATCTCCATTATATTCATGCATGCATGGGTTTCAAACATCAGGATCTCTTATTCAAATATTTGAATTCAACTTTACATTGATTATGACCTCACCTATTCTTTTACACCCACACAGCAGTCTTCTCTTTATAATTGTACCACTAACTTTCTCTCGTGCATGCATGCACACACACTACCAGTCGGCATTATCTATCGCACGCATGCAATCTTTTTCTTCGGGTCGGTCTCCCATGAAGGCACACACCCACACACATCCCCCTCTCCCTCATACAGGGCATTCTTTATCTCTCGCGCGTGCATGCGCAACGATCGATGTTCCTCTATGTATGTGTGTATATAGCTAGGTCTTTCATAGATTTCCACACAAACCGATCAATCGATATATCCAGTGAGGTCTCACCCTCTTTCCCATATCCACATCGATCAATCTATACCTCTCTATATAGGATTAACATAAATAGCTAATACACCCACATTAATTATATATCCAACGCCCCCCTCTCATCATCCGTGCCTTCCGCTTCATCTCTCAGATGCGTGCACAATGGCGAAGACAAGGGGTAGTACCTGCCCCCCCTAACATCACTATATATCGAGGCTAATATGAATGTGATCATTAGACAATTGCTGCTAAAAAGGTTTAATTTCATGAATTGACCCTCCTTGTAAAGGATTAGCAATGCTTGGCCCCCTAGCTCATTTATTTTTCATGGCTCCGCCACTGCGTGCAACAGCGCACGTGCTCACCCCCTCTCTCTAAATATCGATCTCGCACTTGTGCATTCCTTCATAGTCTCCCTCCACTCGGCCCCTCGCACCATCTTCTAGCCCCCCACAGGATTTTGCCACATGTACAATCTAGCAGACTCCATGGTTGAACTTAAGCATAATGCACAAACCTCAAAACAACAGTGGTTCTCTTTTGTTCTAGAATCTTCCGTATCATAACTGCCCAAACTTTTTTTCTAGTTGAATTGCCATTATTTGTTTTTACTTTATGCTTTACAACGCACAATTCCATGAATCATAAAATAGATTAAGGGCTTCTTTGATTCAAAGGATTCTCAAAGGAATTTTGGAGGATTCTAATCATTAGGAATTTTTCCTATCTTGGTTGTTTTATTCGTAGGATTGTAAACCATAGGAATTTTTCCATATGATTCATTTGCACTAGATTTCATAGGAAACATCCCATCCACTCAAACCTCTTTGAAAGAATTCTGCGTTTTTTCTATGCACAATCAAACACTCGTACAATCTTGTAGGATTCAAGACGACATTCCACTGTAATCCCATGTTTTTTCTATTCATGCGTTCTTAGCTTTTTTATAAAAACTAATTTGATTTTGAATGAGATGAACTATAAGAATTAAACGAAGGGCTACATCACGCATATATGACTAAGAGCTTACATGCTATAGTGTGGTATTTATTCATAATTTGGTTGCAAAATCTGATGCGTGCAATGCACGTGTAAATTACTAGTACTTCGAGTATGTGCAAAACACGTAAATTAGAATACCAATGGCACGCTACACAGTGTCTCTCTTACAGTTCATGAAGCCACGTGGCACATGTGGAGGCGTTGTCGCGACCTCCTTGCGTGGATTGATCATAGTGACGTGCTGCTGGTTCCAGAAGAATGTACTCGTCCTCCCTGAGCCATACTGGCGGTACATGCACGAAGCAAAGATGTGCACGCACGCCACGCACGCACTCATTCCCTCGCACGCACACGCGGGTACACGGGCGGACGCAATTTTGTACCAAGATCCACCCCATGTGATAATTTGACGCGTGTAAAGTCATTCACTTCATTGATGGTCAATTAATACAGCGCATGCAAATTGAGTGGACGTGAGGGCGGAAGAAAGACATTATTACTCCACTGCGCGCATGCGAGTAGTTGAATCATGGGTTGCTAGTAGTACTTCCATTGGTCTCCTTTGTATTTTGTGCCAATTTTTGACAGTAACATAGTAATATTTATGCATTTGAGCAGTGTAGTCTACTTGAAATTTATGTTCCACTAAACTCATCGGGAGCCGTTTCGGGCCTCGAAACCAAAACCATCAACTAATATTTATCTTGTTCCCATCACATTCGAAAGCCTGCTCACACCTACTAGTACTACGTACCAAACCTGAATGTGTTCCCACTATGCAGGTATTATTACTACTAGTGCTAGTACTTAGGTTATAAAAAGGGGAACTACCTAACCAAAAATTACTCTACCTTTCCTCCTCATAAGTGCTTCTTCTTCGTCCGTTGTTGCCATGGCCGGTGAGCAGAGCTCTAGGTCGATAACTACTCATAACAAGGAAGTGGCAACCAAGGCTGCAGAAAAAAAGAGAGGGCTCGCCGCCATGCAGAGACCTCGAAAGATCTCTCACGGGCAGGCGATGGCTCCCAAGAGCGCCCTATCCGCGGAGGCGAACATGCCGAGCCGGCGGAGCTGGAGTCGTTATCCCTCGATGGCATGCCCGATCAGCTCAATAAGCACCTCAATAAGCAGAAGGAGTTCATCCAAGGCTTGACGGAGTTGCTGAAGGAGAGCCTCGATGATGTGCCCGATGAGCTCAATCAGCAGGGGGAGTTGACTGCCGGCTTGGTGATGCTGCTGAAGAAGAGCATTGCCTCGGAGAAGAAGGCGGCCGACAAAATCCTGCGACTTTAGGAGGAAAAGGCGAAGCTCTGCCATCAGATCGACCTGTTGAAGGAGAAGAACGCTGGCTGGAAGAAGCTGCATGAGAATAGTAGTTCCTCGATGAAGATGCTGCAGGCCCTCTTCATGGAACAGAAGGAGGAGTTGGTGAAGCTCCGCATCGAGCACCCGGCTGCTGTCAAGGTACGTAATGCGGCCGTGGAACAGATGATGAAGGCTCGTGTCGAGAAATCCCGCGTCATGGACAGAATGAAGAAGATGGCGGAGGATACGCGCAAGGAGATGGAGGTCGTGGAGGCGATGAAGAAGCAGTTACGACTCTGCGGTGAATTAGATCATTTGGGGCGATAATCTTCCTCCTTCTTTTGCTGTTGTGTTTCATCTTTTGCTTCGGGTGTTTCGCCACATGTGTCATGTTCTCTGCGAGGCATGAATAGAACAATGGTTTTTGTTTTTTGAGGGAATGAATAGAACAATGCTAACAATGAGATGACTAGCAAATTAGATCATCTTTTATCGCCATATGGCACTGGGCTGCCGTGTTTCGTGCTCCTCCGTCGCAGTACTACTCCAGTGGAAAACTTGAGTATACCGCACGGTTCTTTGCTCCTCCTCGATCAGGTCGTTGGTGCATTTATACGAGCAATCAAATCACAAGGCCCCGCCTTCCAGCAGTAATGAGCCGTCAAATCACAAAGGCCCTCGCCTCTCGTGAAACCGACGAAGCTAGACTGCCCCGCCCTCTAGCCTTTTAAAAAATGTATACTTTTGTACAGCAGTAGTATCGATGGATTGCGCCATGGAGAAAAACTTGAAATTAAAAAAAAGGTGGTACATATAGAGAGCACTCGTCGCCAAATTATGCATATAGTACTATTAGAAAGGCTGGTCACAATAATGGTGTCCAGCACAACCCACCCCTCAAATAAAACTAAGCACCCTGGAATTCTTTGACAAAACTAAGCACCCTGAAATCCTTTGACAACTAAACTGCTGGCTATATGATGTTGGCCATATATATTGTACGTATATAATGTGAATAAACGAGTGGTAGTACTATACCAACTAAAAGATGAAATGTAAGAAATACTAGTATGTACTTACTGAAGAGTTAAAGTAACAAGAAGAAACATAACATAGTTCTGTTGGGGGCTCAGCACAACACACCCCTCAAATTAAATTAAGCACACCTGAAATTAAACTTTGCAACTATTCCGGTAGACACTGCATTAGAACCACCAAGAGCAACGACACTGCCACCTTACTCGGAGTCCTCATCCACGTCCTCGACTTCATCCTTGTCCCTCTTATTCTTGATTGATACTTCTTTGCTTGAACCGCCAACTTGGCTGTTGCTCTTCATCCAACCCTTGTAGATATTGAAACAAAGGTAGCCATCCATTGCAGCGTACTGGATGTGGTCTATATCTAGTACATTCCGCTGCCATGCATGACGATGAAACGTTGATAACCCACAAGTATAGGGGATCAAAACAGTTTTTGATAAGTAAGAGTGTCGAACCCAACGAGGAGCTAAAGGTAGAACAAATATTCCCTAAAGTTCTATCGACCACCGATACAACTCTACGCACGCTTGATGTTCGCTTTACCTAGAACAAGTATGAAACTAGATGTACTTTGTAGGTGTGACAGGATAGGTTTGCAAGATAATAAAGAGCACGTAAACATAAACTAGGGGCTGATTAGATAAAGAGCAAGAAAGTAAATATAGCGAGTGTGGAAAAGTGCTGGTAGGAGTTGTGGAATTGTCCCTAGGCAACTGACTATGTTACTAGACCGGTAATCACTATTGAAATTCTATTTGAGGGAGAGGCATAAGCTAAGATACTTTCTCTACTTGGATCATATGCACTTATGATTGGAACTCTAGCAAGCATCCGCAACTACTAAAGATTCATTAAGGTAAAACCCAACCATAGCATTAAAGCATCAAGTCCCCTTTATCCCATATGCAAACAACCTACTTACTCGAGTTTGTGTTTCAGTCACTCACCAACCCACTATAAGCGAATCATGAACGTATTGCAACACCCTACAGCGGGAATCCCTCATGCTTGCATGACACGGAGGGAACAATAGGACAGCACCAATAAAACATGCAACTCAAACCAATCAGAGCAATTCATTAATCACCGATAGGACAACGAAAACCTACTCAGACATCATAGGATGGCAACACATCATTGGAAAATAATATGAAGCATAAAGCACCATGTTCAAGTAGAGGGTACAGAGGGTTGCGGGAGAGTGTACCGCTATAGATAGAATGGGGAAGGTGATGGAGATGTTGGTGAAGATGACGGTGGTGTTGGTGAAGATCGCGGTGATGCTGATGGCCCCCGGCGGCTTTCCAGCGCCACCGGAAGCAAGGGGGAGAGAGCCCCCCTTCTTCTTCTTCTTCCTTGACCTCCTCCCTAGATGGGAGAAGGGTTTCCCCTCTGTTCCTTGGCTCCCATGGCTTGGGAGGGGCGAGAGCCCCTCCGAGATTGGATCTATCTCTCTGTTTCTGCGTTGGCTGCGTTGGCAGATTCTACCCCTTCACAGTTTCCTTTATATCTGGAGATCCGTAACTCCGATTGGGGTGAATCTTTTGCTCAGATCTTCCTTGTAAAATTAGCTTTCTTGCGCCAGAAGGAAAGCATCAACCACCTTACGGGTGGACCACGAGGGTCAGGGGCGCGCCTGTGGGGGTAGGGCGTGCCCCTACCTCGTGACCACCCTGGACACCGTTTCGCGTTGATTTTACTTCCAGAAAATCATAAATATTCCAAAAAAATCTCCGTCCATTTTTATCCCGTTTGGACTCCGTTTGATATTGGGTTTCTATGAAACAAAAAACATGCAACAGACAGGAACTGGCACTGGGCACTGGATCTAAGGATGGCAATTTTATCCATGGACATGGATATCCATGGATATCCGACCCGAATGGATAGGGTTTGGATATGCTTTTGTGTCCATGGGCGGCGCGCAAACCCGACCCGATTGTTCATGGGTAGGGCATGGATATAATCTTGTACCCATGGATATACCCAAACCCGACCCGATAGTATGACTTAATGGGAAAAAAATCTGCTATCCCTGCTCCACGTTCACATGTCCCACTGCAATTTTACACTTTTTTTTATCTAAAACATGCATAAGAAATTACACAATCCCCATCGTAACTTTTATAAGTTGATAGTCAATCCCCTCCATAACATACTCCAACACCCCTTCCCTTATTTTTATCTCCTTCTTAAATGACTCGTCATTCTCATCTATTAGAAAAATACTAAATGATCTTAGGTTGTTACTGGATGTTGATTTACCATAAGTGAAGCCTAGCCTACCACGTGGTGAAGAATGGGAGAGTTTATGTTAATATTGTGTTAAGTCTTATTTATATGTCTCGAGAGGACCCAATGGATATCCAGTGGATATGGATATCCATCGGATTTGGACATGGACACAATTTTTCACCCATGGATTTTTTCATGGGCGGGCAAAGACTGTCTTCATGGATATGGATATGGATTTGATATTGTTCAACCCGATCCAAACCCGACCCATTGCCATCCTTAACTGGATCAATATATTAGTCCCAAAAATAATATAAAAAGTTGCCAAAAAGTATATGAAAGTGAATAATATTGGCATGGAACAATAAAAATTATAAATACGACGGAGACGTATCAGCATCCCCAAGTTTAATTCCTGCTCGTCCTCGAGTAGGTAAATGATAAAAAAGAATAATTTTTGATGTGGAATGCTACCTAGCATAATCTTGATCATATGTCTAATCATGGCATGAATATTAAGAAACGAGTGATTCAAAGCAATAGTCTATCATTTGACATAAAAACAATAATACTTCGAGCGTACCAATAAAGCAATCATGTCTTTTCAAAACAACAAGGCCAAAGCAAGCTTATCCCTACAAAATCATACAGTTTGGCCATGCTTCATTTTCGTAACACAAAATGCCCCCATCATGCACAACCCCGATGACAAGCCGAGCAATTGGTTCATACTTTTTAACACGCTTCAGCTTTTTCAACCATCACGCAATACATGAGCGCAAGCCATGGATATAGCACTATAGGTGGAATAGAATATAATAATGGAGGTTATGTGGAAAAGACAAAAAACGAGAAAGTCTCACATCAACGCGGCTAATCAACGGGCTATGGAGATGCCCATCAATTGATGTCAATGCGAGGAGTAGGGATTACCATGCAACGGATGCACTAAGAGCTATAAGTGTATGAAAGCTCAACAAAAGAAACTAAGTGGGTGTGCATCCAACTTGCTTGCTCATGAATACCTAGGGCATTTGAGGAAGCCCATCGTTGGAATATACAAGCCAAGTTCTATAATGAAAATTCCCACTAGTATATCAAAGTGACAACATAGGAGACAATCTAGATGAAGAACATGGTGCTACTTTGAAGCACAAGATATGAGACTCACTACATGAAGAACATGGTGCTACTCTGAAGCACAAGTGTGGAAAAAGAGATAGTAACATTGCCCCTTTTTATTTATTTTCTTTTTTTTCTTTGGCCTTTCTTTTTTTCTTTTTGGCCTTTCTTTTTTTTATGGGGCAATGTTCTATAATGATGATCATCACACTTTTATTTACTTACAACTTGATATTACAACTCGATACTGGAACAAAGATATGACTCTATATGAATGCTTCCGGCGGTGTACCGGGATGTGCAATAATCTAGCATAGCAATGACATCAAAAAATGGACAAGCCATGAAAACATCATGCTAGCTATCTTACGATCATGCAAAGCAATATGACAATGAATGCTCAAGTCATGTATATGATGATGATGGAAGTTGCATGGCAATATATCTCGGAATGGCTATGGAAATCCCATGATAGGTAGGTATGGTGGCTGTTTTGAGGAAGATATAATGAGGCTTATGTGTGATAGAGCGTATCGTATCACGGGGTTTGGATGCACCGGCGAAGTTTGCACCAACTCTAGAGGTGAGAAAGGGCAATGCACGGTACCGAAGAGGCTAGCAATGATGGAAGGGTGAGAGTGCGTATAATCCATGGACTCACATTAGTCATAAAGAACTCATATACTTATTGCAAAAGTTTATTAGCTCTCGAAGAAAAGTACTACTACGCATGCCCCTAGGGGGATAGATTGGTAGGAAAAGACCATCGCTCGTCCCCGGCCGCCACTCATAAGGAAGACAATCAAAGAAACACCTCATGCTTCAAATTTGTCACACAACGGTTACCATACGTGCATGCTATGGGACTTGCAAACCTCAACACAAGTATCTCTACAATCCACAACCACCCACTAGCATAACTCTAATATCACCATCTTTATATCGCAAAACTATTGCAAGGAATCAAACATATCATATTCAACGATCTACAAGTTTATGTAGGATTTTATGACTAACCATGTGAATGACCAATTCCTGTCATCTCTCTAAATAGATATAAGTGAAGCAAGAGAGTTTAATTCTTTCTACAAAATATTTGCCCACGCTCTAACAATTATAAGTGAAGCAAAAGAGCATTCTACAAATGGCGGTTGTCTATATAAAGAGAAACAGGCAATCCAACTTCAAATGATATAAGTGAAGCACATGAAGCATTCTATAAAGCCACACTCAAAATATTTAAGTGAAGTGCAATGAGCATTCTATAAATCAACCAAGGACTATCTCATACCAGCATGGTGCATAAAAGAAAAATAAAAACCTAATTGCAAAAGACGCTCCAAGACTTGCACATAATGCATGAACGAAACGAATTCGAAAACATACCGATACTTGTTGAAGAAAGAGGGGATGCCTCCCCAGCATCCCCAAGCTTAGACGCTTGAGTCTCGTTGAATATTTACTTGGGGTGCCTCAGGCATCCCCAAGCTTGAGCTCTTGCCTCTCTTCCTTCTTCTCACATCGAAACATCCTCGATTAGACACTACATCCACACAAAACTTCAACAGAAAACTCGGTAAGATCCGTTAGTATAATAAAGCAAATCACCACTCTAAGTACTGTAGCAAACCAATTCATATTTTGTTTTTGCATTGTGTATACTGTAATATAACTTTTTCATGGCTTAATCCACTGATATAAATTGATAGATTCATCAAAACAAGCAAACTATGCATCAAAAACAGAATCTGTCAAAAACAGAACAGTCTGTAGCAATCTGAACATCCACCATACTTCTGGTACCCATAAATTTCTACCAAAATTAGGAAAACTAAACAGGTTGTATAGAAAGACAGTGCAAAAGGAATCAAAACCAATTGACGTTCCAGATAAAAATGTAAAATCGTGCACTACAGCCAAAGTTTCTGTCCTGCACCGTACAAACCAACAAGCATTGTAAACATCCTAAAGGCAAACCTTGGCACATTATTTTTATGAAACAATGGAATTGTACAAGGGGATAATTATTTTTGATGAAAATTTTCTGTAATCAAGATTCACAAAGTTTCCGTGAGCATGAACAAAGTTCAAGGAGCTCTCCCACTTCAACAATGCTTGTCTTTCTCACTTTCACTTTCCTTTTTGAAAAGTTTTTAGGTCCCCCTCTTTATTTTTTTGTTTTTAAACTATATAAAAGCACTCAACAGAAATAAACAACTCTCTAAAACTTCCGGGTTGTCTCCCTGGCAGCGCTTTCTTTAAAGCCATTAAGCTAGGCATATAGTGCTCAAGTAATGAATCGACCTGGATCCCAAGGTATATCAAAGCCAGTTTTAATTAACAATGATTTGTAATTTAGTAATAAGCACAAAGTAACATAAATCATGTAATGACGAAGTCTAACTCTCTTCCTATGCATCGGCATGTCATAAAAGAACAATTCATGCACATCAAGTAAAGGCCAATGCATAATATAAGCAGTTTCTTGCAATTCTATCCTGTTGGAAACATAGAGAGGTGGAGATATAGTTCCTCTCTCATAATAATTGCAAGTAGGAGCAGCAAGCACATGCATATTATATCTATCAAAATCATCATGTGCAACGGTAAAAGGCAACCCATCAATGTAATCCTTAATAAGTGCAAACTTCTCCGATATAGTGTAATCAGGAGAATTCAAAAAGATAATAGGACTATCATGCGTGGGTGCAATAGCAACAATTTCATGTTTAACATAAGGAACTATAGCAAGTTCATCTCCATAAGCATTATTCATATTGGCATCTTGGCCACAAGCATAGCAAGCCTCATCAAAAAGGGATATTGCAAGAGAATTAATGGGATCATAACAATCATCATAGCAATCATCATGGCAATCATCATAGCAACCATCCTTCGGTAAGCACGAAGGGGAATTAAATAATGTATGAGTTGGAGGGTTGCTCTAATTAGAAGGTGGGCACGGGTAGCTAATCCGCTCCTCCTCCTTTTGTTCTTCGCTCTCCTCATCATCTTTTTCATCCAATGAGCTCATAGTTTCATCAATTTCTTCTTCCATAACTTCCTGCAAAATATTAATCTCTTCTTGGACAGCGGAGGTTTTCTTAATAAATTGTTTAACATAGGCATTAGAAGCATAATTATAATAACAATATTCAAGTATGGCAAAATTTTCAGATTTGTAAAGAGTAGCATCATTCTTTGCAATCAACATAGCAATTTCAAAAGCACCCTTAAAAGCAACAAATTCTTCAATTTGTTGAACATCATAGTAACTATAAACACCCTTAGCATAAGAAGATAAGATTCCATTATCAATAAACTCACATTGGTAGGGAAGGTGTTTTTTAGGGTTTTTAGAACAACAAGTAAAATCATATTCCCAACATAAATTCCAAGCATAGCATTGCAAACGTTGAATTTGACTCCATAATAGTTTCCCTTTTTCAGATATACGGTGTCGCACATAACAAGCATGCTCATCTAAAGATTTGCCCTCAACTAAGCTAGTTGGGGTTTCAGCATGAGCACATAGGGATCGAAGATGATCCAAGTAATAAGCTTCAGCAGTGTGATAGATTTTGAGTGGTTCTTCAACCATTGGTTCAGCAGGTACAACTAATTTTTTTGGTATTTTGCGTTTCCTACCCATGACTAAAGATAGAAAACAACTAAGGACAGCAAATAAAAATTACTTAGTGATAAAGCAAACAAGCACACACGAGAATATTCACCCCATGCTATGACTCCCCGGCAACGACGCCAGAAAAAGGTCTTGATAACCCACAAGTATAGGGGATCGCAACCGTTTTTGATAAGTAAGAGTGTTGAACCGAACGAGGAGCTAAAGGTAGAACAAATATTCCCTAAAGTTCTATCGACCACCGATACAACTCTACACACGCTTGACGTTCGCTTTACCTAGAACAAGTATGAAACTAGAAGTACTTTGTAGGTGTGACAGGATAGGTTTGCAAGATAATAAAGAGCACGTAAACATAAACTAGGGGCTGATTAGATAAAGAGCAAGAAAGTAAATATAGAGAGTGTGGAAAAGTGGTGGTAGGAGCTGTGGAATTGTCCCTAGGCAACTCACTATGTTACTAGACCGGTAATCACTATTGCAATTCTATTTGAGGGAGAGGCATAAGCTAACATACTTTCTCTACTTGGATCATATGCACTTATGATTGGAACTCTAGCAAGCATCCGCAACTACTAAAGATTCATTAAGGTAAAACCCAACCATAGTATTAAAGCATCAAGTCCCCTTTATCCCATACGCAAACAACCTACTTACTCGGGTTTGCGTTTCAGTCACTCACCAACCCACTATAAGCGAATTATGAACGTATTGCAACACCCTACAGAGGGAGCCCCTCACACTTGCGAGACACAGAGGGCACAATTGGACAGCACCAATAAAACATGCAACTAAGACCAATCATAGCATATCATCAATCACTAATAGGACAACGAAAATCTACTCAGACATCATAGGATGGCAACACATAATTGGAAAATAATATGAAGCATAAAGCACCATGTTCAAGTAGAGGGTACAGCGGGTTGCGGGAGAGTGGACCGCTTTAGATAGAAGGGGGAAGGTGATGGAGATGTTAGTGAAGATGACGGTGGTGTTGGTGAAGATCGCGGTGATGATGATGGCCCCCGGCGGCGTTCCGGCGCCACCGGAAGCAAGGGGGAGAGAGAGCCCCCCTTCTTCTTCTTCTTCATTGACCTCCTCCCTAGATGGGAGAAGGGTTTCCCCTCTGGTACTTTTCTCCCATGGTATGGGAGGGGCGAGAGCCCCTCCGAGATTGGATCTATCTCTCTGTTTCTACGTTGGCTGCGTTGGCAGATTCTACCCCTTCACCGTTTCCTTTATATCTGGAGATCCGTAACTCCGATTGGGATGAATATTTCGCTCATATCTTCCTTGTAAAATTAGCTTTCTTGCGCCAGAAGGAGAGCGTCAACCGCCTTACGGGTGGACCACGAGGGTCAGGGGGGCGCCTGGGGGGTAGGGCGCGCCCTCCTACCTCGTGACCACCCTGGACACCGTTTCACATTGATTTTACTTCCAGAAAATCATAAATATTCCAAAAAAATCTCCATCTGTTTTTATCCCGTTTGGACTCCGTTTGATATTGGGTTTCTGCGAAACAAAAAACATGCAACAGACAGGAACTGGCACTGGGCACTGGATCAATATGTTAGCCCCAAAAATAATATAAAAAGTTGCCAAAAAGTATATGAAAGTGAATAATATTGGCATGGAACAATAAAAAATTATAGATACGACGGAGACGTATCAGTATCCCCAAGCTTAATTCCTGCTCGTCCTCGAGTAGGTAAATGATAAAAAATAATAATTTTTGATGTGGAATGCTAACTAGAATAATCTTGATCATATGTCTAATCATGGCATGAATATTAAGACACGAGTGATTCAAAGCAATAGTCTATCATTTGACATAAAAACAATAATATTTTGAGCGTACCAATAAAGCAATCATGTCTTTTCAAAACAACAAGGCCAAAGCAAGCTTATCCCTACAAAATCATACAGTTTGGCTATGCTTCATTTTCGTCACACAAAATGCCCCCATCATGCACAACCCCGATGACAAGCCGAGCAATTGGTTCATACTTTTTAACGCGCTTCAGCTTTTTCAACCCTCACGCAATACATGAGTGCAAGCCATGGATATAGCACTATAGGTGGAATAGAATATAATAATGGAGGTTATGTGGAAAAGACAAAAAAGGAGAAAATCTCACATCAACACGGCTAATCAACGGGCTATGGAGATGCCCATCAATTGATGTCAATGCGAGGAGTAGTGATTGCCATGCAACGGATGCACTAAGAGCTATAAGTGTATGAAAGCTCAACAAAAGAAACTAAGTGCGTGTGCATCCAACTTGCTTGCTCATGAAGACCTAGGGCATTTGAGGAAGCCCATCGTTGGAATATACAAGCCAAGTTCTATAATGAAAATTCGCACTAGTATATGAAAGTGAGAACATAGGAGACAATCTATATGAAGAACATGGTGCTACTTTGAAGCACAAGATATGAGACTCACTACATGAAGAACATGGTGCTACTCTGAAGCACAAGTGTGGAAAAAGAGATAGTAACATTGCCCCTTTTTATTTTTTTTATTTTTTTTCTTTGGCCTTTCTTTTTTTTCTTTTTGGCCTTTCTTTTTTTTATGGGGCAATGTTCTATAATGATGATCATCACACTTTTATTTACTTACAACTCGATATTACAACTCGATACTGGAACAAAGATATGACTCTATATGAATGCTTCCGGCGGTGTACCGGGATGTGCAATGATCTAGCATAGCAATGACATCAAAAAACGGACAAGCCATGAAAACATCATGCTAGCTATCTTACGATCATGCAAAGCAATATGACAATGAATGCTCAAGTCATGTATATGATGATGATGGAAGTTGCATGGCAATATATCTCGGAATGGCTATGGAAATGCCATGATAGGTAGGTATGGTGGCTGTTTTGAGGAAGATATAATGAGGCTTATGTGTGATAGAGCGTATCGTATCACGGGGTTTGGATGCACTGGCAAAGTTTGCACCAACTCTTGAGGTGAGAAAGGGCAATGCACGGTACCGAAGAGGCTAGCAGTGATGGAAGGGTGAGAGTCCGTATAATCCATGGACTCACATTAGTCATAAAGAACTCATATACTTATTGCAAAAGTTTATTAGCCCTCGAAGAAAAGTACTACTATGCATGCCCCTGGGGGGATAGATTGGTAGGAAAAGACCATCGCTCGTCCTCGACCGCCACTCATAAGGAAGACAATCCAAAGAAACACCTCATGCTTCAAATTTGTCACACAACGGTTACCATACGTGCATGCTACGGGACTTGCAAACCTCAACACAAGTGTCTCTACAATCCACAACCACCCACTAGCATAACTCTAATATCACCATCTTTATATCGCAAAACTATTGCAAGGAATCAAACATATCATATGCAGCGATCTACAAGTTTATGTAGGATTTTATGACTAATCATGTGAATGACCAATTCCTGTCATCTCTCTAAATAGATATAAGTGAAGCAAGAGAGTTTAATTATTTCTACAAAAGATGTGCCCACGCTCTAACAATTATAAGTGAAGCAAAAGAGCATTCTACAAATGGCGGTTGTCTATATAAAGAGAAACAGGCAATCCAACTTCAAATGATATAAGTGAAGCACATGAAGCATTCTATAAAGCCACACTCAAAATATTTAAGTGAAGTGCAATGAGCATTTTATAAATCAACCAAGGACTATCTCATACCAGCATGGTGCATAAAAGAAAAATAAAAACCTAATGGCAAAAGACGCTCCAAGACTTGCACATAATGCATGAACGAAACAAATTCGAAAACATACCGATACTTGTTGAAGAAAGAGAGGATGCCTCCCCAGCATCCCCAAGCTTAGACGCTTGAGTCTCCTTGAATATTTACTTGGGGTACCTCGGGCATCCCCAAGCTTGAGCTCTTGCCTCTCTTCCTTCTTCTCACATCGAAACATCCTCGATTAGACACTACATCCACACAAAACTTCAACAGAAAACTCGATCAGATCCGTTAGTATAATAAAGAAAATCACCACTCTAATTACTGTAGCAAACCAATTCATATTTTGTTTTTGCATTGTGTCTACTGTAATATAACTTTTTCATGGCTTAATCCACTGATATAAATTGATAGATTCATCAAAACAAGCAAACTATGCATCAAAAACAGAATCTGTCAAAAACAGAACAGTCTGTAGCAATCTGAACATCCACCATACTTATGGTACCCCAAAAATTCTACCAAAATTAGTAAAACTAAACAAGTTGTATATAAAGACAGTGCAAAAGGAATCAAAACCAATTGACGTTCCAGATAAAAATGTTAAATCGTGCACTACAGCCAAAGTTTCTGTCCTGCACCGTACAAACCAACAAGCATTGTAAACATCCTAAAGGCAAACCTTGGCACATTATTTTTATGAAACAATGGAATTGTACAAGGGGATGATTATTTTTGATGAAAAGTTTCTGTAATCAAGATTCACAAAGTTTCCGTGAGCATGAAAAAAGTTCAAGGAGCTCTCCCACTTCAACAATGCTTGTCTTTCTCACTTTCACTTTCCTTTTTGAAAGTTTTTAGGTTCACCTCTTTATTTTTTTGTTTTTAAACTATATAAAAGCACTCAACAGAAATAAATGAGTCTCTAAAACTTCCGGGTTGTCTCCCTTGCAGCGCTTTCTTTAAAGTCATTAAGCTAGGCATATAGTGCTCAAGTAATGAATCCACCCGGATCCCAAGGTATATCAAAGCCAATTTTAATTAACAATGATTTTTAATTTAGTAATGAGCACAAAGTAACATAAATCATGTAATGACGAAGTCTAACTCTCTTCCTATGCATCGGCATGTCATAAAAGAACAATTCATGCACACCAAGTAAAGGCCAATGCATAGTATAAGCAGTTTCTTGCAATTCTATCGTGTTGGAAACATAGAGAAGTGGAGATATAGTTCATCTCTCATAATAATTGCAAGTAGGAGCAGCAAGCACATGCATATTATATCTATCAAAATCATCATGTGCAACGGTAAAAGGCAACCCATCAATGTAATCCTTAATAAGTGCAAACTTCTCCGATATAGTGTAATCGGGAGAATTCAAAAAGATAATAGGACTATCATGCGTGGGTGCAATAGCAACAATTTCATGTTTAACATAAGGAACTATTGCAAGTTCATCTCCATAAGCATTATTCATATTGGCATCTTGGCCACAAGCATAGCATGCCTCATCAAAAAGGATATTTCAAGAGAATTAATGGGATCATAACAATCATCATATCAATCATCATGGCAATCATCATAGCAACCATCCTTCGGTAAGCACGAAGGGGAATTAAATAATGTATGAGTTGGAGGGTTACTATCATTAGAAGGTGGGCACGGGTAGCTAATCCGCTCCTCCTCCTTTTGTTCTTCGCTCTCCTCATCATCTTTTTCATCCAATGAGCTCACAGTTTCATAAATTTCTTCTTCCATAGCTTCCTGCAAAATATTAGTCTCTTCTTGGAGAGTGGAGGTTTTCTTAATAAATTCTTTAACATAGGCATTAGAAGCATAATTATAATAACAATATTCAAGTATGGCAAAATTTTCAGATTTGTAAAGAGTAGCATCATACTTTGCAATCAACATAGCAATTTCAAAAGCACCCTTAAAAGCAACAAATTCTTCAATTTGTTGAACATCATAGTAACTATAAACACCCTTAGCATAAGAAGATAAGATTCCATTATCAATAAACTCACATTGGTAGGGAAGGTGTTTTTTAGGGTTTTCAGAACAACAAGTAAAATCATATTCCCAACATAAATTCCAAGCATAGCATTGCAAACATTGAATTTGACTCCATAATAGTTTCCCTTTTTCAGATATACGGTGTCGCACATAACAAGCATGCTCATCTAAAGATTTGCCCTCAACTAAGCTAGTTGGGGTTTCAGCACGAGCACATAGGGATCGAAGATGATCCAAGTAATAAGCTTCAGCAGTGTGATAGATTTTGAGTGGTTCTTCAACCATTGGTTCAGCAGGTACAACTAATTTTTTTGGTATTTTGCGTTTCCTACCCATGACTAAAGATAGAAAACAACTAAGGACAACAAATAAAAATTACTTAGTGATAAAGCAAACAAGCACACACGAGAATATTCACCCCACGCTATGACTCCCCGGCAACGGCGCCAGAAAAAGGTCTTGATAACCCACAAGTATAGGGGATCGCAACAGTTTTCGATAAGTAAGAGTGTCGAACCCAACGAGGAGCTAAAGGTAGAACAAATATTCCCTAAAGTTCTATCGACCACCGATACAACTCTACGCACGCTTGACGTTCGCTTTACCTAGAACAATTATGAAACTAGAAGTACTTTGTAGGTGTGACGGGATAGGTTTGCAAGATAATAAAGAGCACGTAAACATAAACTAGGGGCTGATTAGATAAAGAGCAAGAAAGTAAATATAGCGAGTGTGGAAAAGTGGTGGTAGGAGTTGTGGAATTGTCCCTAGGCAACTGACTATGTTACTAGACCGGTAATCACTATTGCAATTCTATTTGAGGGAGAGGCATAAGCTAACATACTTTCTCTACTTGGATCATATGCACTTATGATTGGAACTCTAGCAAGCTTCTGCAACTACTAAAGATTCATTAAGGTAAAACCCAACCATAGCATTAAAGCATCAAGTCCCCTTTATCCCATATGCAAACAACCTACTTACTCGGGTTTGTGTTTCAGTCACTCACCAACCCACTATAAGCGAATCATGAACGTATTGCAACACCCTACAGCGAGAATCCCTCACGCCGCGACATGGAGGGCACAATAGGACAGCACCAATAAAACATGCAACTCAAACCAATCATAGCAATTCATCAATCACTGATAGGACAACGAAAATCTACTCAGACATCATAGGATGGCAACACATCATTGGAAAATAATATGAAGCATAAAGCACCATGTTCAAGCATAGGGTACAACGGGTTGCGGGAGAGTGGACCGCTGTAGATAGAAGGGGGGAGGTGATGGAGATGTTGGTGAAGATGACGGTTGTCGGTGTACTAGAGTAGGGGTACCCTAGTATCCCGAACTTGTGCACGGGCAGTCGCAGCACCCCGCGGCAAGGCTTGCCGGGTGATCGCCAAGGTCCTCCGTGGTTCCCTTGGAGCCATTCAAGAACAAAGTATTCAAGCCAAGGAGACAAGGCCCCGGCAAGAGGAGCTTGCCGGGAAGGCCAACCAAGGCATCTCAAGGAACTTGCCGCGACGCGCCATGCGTCCCGGCAAGGCCCGATGAGCGACAAGCTTCCGGACGCGACAAGACAACAACCGCGGCAAGGCGCTTGCCGCGGCAGGCTACCACTCTGTACCCACGCTCCAGCACATCCACCAACGTGTCGCCTTGGGGTCTTTCCAGGCGCGCGTGGCAAGAGGCTGTGCAGCCAGTGGTGCACGGTGGTAAGCGACGCTGACAAGATTGCCATCGTGGCGAGCGGTGGCGTCCCTGACGGTCCCTTTTCGCACTATTTGGGCGATGTAGACGGGCATTTAATGCCTTTGTCCCCTGCCGTCAGGGTTAGGTAGGATACACTGTTCAGGTAGCTGTACCAACCGCAATTCCTTTTCCATTTTTACCCTTGTCTGCGTTGCCACCTGTCGGTGACCCCTTGAGCATATAAAAGGAGGCCCATGCGCAACGTAGGGGGGGTTGGGGGTTCGAAGCCAGAAAACACTCACGCTCGGTCTCGTTAGCAGCTCGTGTGTACTGTAGCACTCAGCGCTCCCGAGCAAGAACTCAATACAATCAGACAAGCAGCAGTAGGAGTATTATCTCTCCGGAGAGCTCTGAAGCTGGGTAAACTGCTCGTGTGCTTCACCTCGATCCGCTCTTCGTGCGATCTCCGCCCCCCGCCGAACCGAAAGGGGCTCGGTCCGTCGGTCCCCATAGGTGTTCGTGGATCAGCTTCCCCGACATCTTTGGCGCGCCAGGTAGGGGGCGTCGAGGTTGTGTGAACCTGATCCGGCGTTCACACGAGCTAGATCTTCATCTTCTTCATCGACATGCCACCGAAGAAGAAGGCTTCGGCGGCAGCTGTTCCGTCCACGTCGATCCCACCATCACCGGAGCAATCAGGTGGTGGGGTAGACGTCGGCGGAAGAACGGACATCGACGAGGGAGCTCACGGTGCTACCAGGTCCAAGGACAAGGCCGCGCAGACCTCGGCGTCCGTACATGTACTGCGCCCATCTCAGGAGGCGCAGGACCGACAGCGGCATGGTATTCGCATTGCCATGCGTTTGTTGGACCAAGATCGAGCTGGTGGATCTCGGGGTGCTCAGGACCAGCATGCATGCCTGCATGCTGGCACGAGCGAGACACGGTCGCCTGGACGGGATACTGCTCCTTCTAACATAGTTAGAAGTCCGAGCATATCCCGCTCCTCGCACCGTTCGCCACTGCCACCCACCACTCCAGCAGAAGCTTTGGCGCGACCTCAACTGCTCCTGGATTACCCTCCAACGGAAGACAAGATCGACGGATGGAGGGCCACCATTCAGAGTCTCATCGGCTTCGCCAACGGCGACACTCCGCGGCAGCCGAGTACATCGCGGCCGCGGCAGGACTGCCAGGCACGAGCCGGTGGCGACGAAACCGGTGGGGGTGCAACCACCATGCACTCTCCACCCCGAAGGCCAAGATCGCCGACTCGCCGGATCCACCTCGACAGCGACTCCACCGCATCATCAGATCCACGAGCTCGTCGCGATCAGCGCCAAGTTCTTGATGAACGACAGCAAGAAGACGCTCGTACTCGCATCGAGCGCCGAAGAGAAGCGTGGCGTCAATCGGACCAGCACGCTGGGCCCTGTGTCAACAGGCATGCACCAGGGGAACCAGGCGACTTGCCGTACGCGGTAGGATGCCCTGCGTTCACTCGTGAGCTGCGGCAAGTCCAGTGGCCCAGTACGAAGAATTTCAAGCCAGACGTGCCAGAGAAGTACGACGGCAAGTCGCATCCGTCGGAGTTCCTCAGCATCTACACCATCACGGTGCAAGCTGCCGGGGGACGGGACGACAAGATCCTTGCCAACTACTTCCCGCTGGTGCTCAAACCCAATGTCAGATCCTGGCTCATGCACTTGCCGGACAACTCCATATCCTCCTGGGCAGACCTATGCCATCAGTTTGTCAGCGCCTTTATGGGCGGCCACAAGCCTCATGGCCAAGAGAGCGATCTTCATCTGCTCGCCCGGAAGGAAGGAGAGCCCCTGCGCAAGTACATACAGAGATTCAGCCGTGTACAGCACAACATCCCAGATGTCCACCCTGCCGCGGTAATCAGCGCGTTCCATCAGAACATGCGAAACCGCAGGATGCGGGAGGAGATGGCGATGTGCAAGATCAGAGACGTCAGTGAGCTATATGCCCTGGCCGACAAGTGTGCACGTGCTGAGGAAGGGAGGAAACTCCCCGGAGAGAATACATGAGCAGGAGGATCTGATAGTGAGGAGACTGCCCCGGCAAAGAAAAATCGATGGCAGAACAATAGGAAGAAGAAAGGCAAAGATGTGCTAGTCGTTGAGCAATCCGGCAGCGGAGGTGGCGCCAAGAAAGCCAAAGCTGGTAGCTCCGGCAAGGAGATTGCCGCGGGCACCAACTACCAGGCTGTGGCGGTCGCCGACAAGCAGGACGGCACCAACAAGCAGTACTGCAAGATCCACCGCACCAAGGGCCATGACCTCCAGAGCTGCAAGAAGGTCGAGCAGCTTGTCGAGCAGCAAAAGGCTGAATACGGATGACGCGACAAAGAGAAAGCCCAGGAAGGTGCTGGAGGAGCCGGCAAGAAACGTCCCGGCCGAGGAGGACGCCGCGGCAAGGCCAAGCAGCGGCAAGGAGACAGACCTCCCCGCAGCCGCGACAAGGATGAAGATGACGATGACGATGAAGATATGGATGATGACGAGACCGATGAGCAGGAGTTCCAGAAAGCCACAGAGGTCCTGTGCGTTGACGGCGGAGCTTCTCTGCATACTTCACACCGCCAGCTCAAGCAGTGGGTGTGGGAAGTCAATGCGGCAGAACCACCCATCGAGTCATGCAAGCCTCTGAAATGGTCCAGCACGCCTATCATCTTTGATATTGAGGACCACCCTGATCGCATAACTGCGGTCGGGTGCTTGCCGATGTTGGTTTCACCAACTATCCGCAACCTCAAGGTCACTAAGATGCTAGTTGACGGCGGGGCCGGCTTGAACCTGATCTCCTCCGCGGTACTCCAGAAACTCCAGATCCCTGATGGCGAGCTCGAAGAGACTGGCACATTCCAAGGAATCAATCCGGGAAGGAGCAAGCCGAAGGCAAAGATCACATTGCCAGTGACATTTGGCAGCGAGTTGAACTTCAGGACTGAGAGGGTCACTTTTGACGTTGCTGACTTTCCATTGCCTTACAATGGGATACTCGGTCGTCCAGCACTCGCCAAATTCATGGCAGCCTCTCATTATGCATACAACATACTGAAAATGCCAGGCCCGATAAGTGTCATCTCTGTCCCTAGCGACAAGAAGGATGCTCTTATCTGCGCCGACAAGATCTACCGGGAAGCAGCAGCCGCAACGGATCACAAACGACTTGCCGTTGAAGCTCCCGGGGCGAAGAAGAAGACCAAGTCCGGCAAGAGTTTTGATGCCCACCCCGGCAAGCGCACCTCTTCGGAGCACTGCACTACCGTCGAGGACGCACCATCGAGCTCCACTGGCAAGTGTAAGAAGACAATGGCAGCTCCACCAGAGACCAAGAGGGTGTCCGCCAAGGAGGATGGCACTGGTGGTACCTTCACCATCAGTGCCACTCTCGACCCAAAATAGGAAAGCGCGCTCGTTGCTTTCCTGCGGGTGAACGTCGACATGTTTGCGTGGCAACCGTCTGACATCCCCGGTGTTCCCAGGAAAGTAATCGAGCACCATCTTGCCGTCTGTCCTCATGTGCGGCCCGTCAAGCAGAAAGTCAGGAAACAGGCAGTGGAGCGCCAAGAATTCATTGCAGAAGAAATCAAGAAATTGGAAGCAGCAGGCCTTGTCAGAGGGGTGCTCCATCCTACGTGGTTGGCCAATCCTGTAGTCGTGCACAAGGCAAACGGGAAATGGAGGCTTTGTATCGACTTTACCGATGTCAATAAAGCTTGTCCCAAAGACCCATTTTCCTTGCCGCGCATCGACCAGATTGTTGACTCCACAGCCGGATGTGACTTGCTTTCATTTCTTGATGCATACTCAGGATACCATCAGATCTTCATGGCAGAAGAGGATGAGGAGAATACCGCATTCATCACCCCATGTGGCACATACTGTTTCGTACGGATGCCTTTCGGTTTAAAGAATGCTGGTTCAACATTTGCAAGGGTAGTCCATGACGCTTTTGAGCCGCAAATACAAAGAAATGTGGAAGCCTACATGGATGACATAGTGGTCAAGAGCAAGGACAAGGCGACTTTGATTCAAGATTTAGACGAAACCTTTGCAAATCTGTGCAGGATCAACCTCAAGCTTAACCCCGAGAAGTGTGTGTTTGGAGTCCCTTCCGGCAAGCTTCTCGGGTTCTTCGTGTCTCAACGGGGAATTGAAGCCAATCCCGACAAGATCAAGGCCATTGAGCAGACTGAAGCACCAAAGCGCGTCAAGGATGTACGAATACTTGCCGGTTGCGTAGCTACTCTCAGTAGGTTTATCTCTAGGTCTGCTGAGCGCGCCCTGCCGTTTTTCAAAATATTGAAAAAGGCAGGTCCAATGAAATGGACTCCGGAAGCGGAGGCTGCACTGTAGGACTTAAAGAGATACCTGTCCTCCACTCCAACACTTGTCGCACCTAAGCCACAAGAGAAGTTGTTGCTATATATAGCAACAACCAATCAAGTGGTTAGTGCTGCATTAGTAGCGGAGAGGGAGGCGGATGATGAGCCAGCAACCACGGCAGATGCATCCAGCGACAAGCAAGGGACTTCACCGACAAGCTCTGGTCCCGACAAAGATGGATCTGCGCAGGAGCGTGAGAATATGCAGAAAAGAATGGTGCAGCGCCCAGTTTACTTTGTCAGTTCCCTTCTGCAGGGGGCTAGGTCAAGGTACTCTGGTGTGCAGAAATTGCTTTTCGGCCTTCTCATGGCCTCGAGAAAGCTGCGCCATTACTTCCAAGCACATGAGATCACAGTCGTCACTCGTTTTCTGCTGAAGAGGATACTGCAAAATCCAGAAGCAACAAGCAGGATTGTCGAGTGGGCGCTGGAACTGTCAAGCTTTGGCCTCAAGTTTGAGAGCACTTCAACTATCCAAAGCAGGGCATTGGCAGAGTTCATAGCAGAGTGGACGCCAACACAAGATGAAGAAATTCCAGAAACGAGCATCCCCGTCAAGGAAGCAAGCAAAGAGTGGCTGATGTACTTTGATGGTGCCTTCTCGCTGCAAGGCGCCGGTGCGAGCGTGCTACTTGTTGCACCCACCGGAGAGCACCTCAAGTACGTAGTCCAGATGCACTTTCCCAAGGAGCAAGCAACGAACAATACTGCAGAGTATGAAGGTTTGCTTGCCGGTCTCAGGATCGCAGCAGACCTTGGGATCAAGAAGCTCATTGTCAGGGGTGACTCACAGCTTGTCGTCCGCCAAGTGAACAAGAATTATCAGAGTCCGTTGATGGAAGCTTACGTTGATGAAGTGAGGAAGCTAGAAGAGCACTTTGACGGCCTGCAGATGGAACATGTTCCAAGAGCTCAGAACGACATTGCTGATGGCCTGTCAAAGTGCGCCGCGCTTAAGTTACCTGTGGAACCAGGAATCTTTGTGCTCAAGCTGACTCAACTATCTGTAACGCCATCAACTGGACAGAGCAAGAAGAGGAAGTTGATTTCTGGTGACTTTTTTCCGGCAGAGCTCCCCGAAGCCGCCGTCAAGAAGGTCCTCAAGATCAACACCAAGAGTGCTGAGGAGCAGTCTGCTCCGGCAAGCCCTAGGATTTGTTCCGTTGAAGCAGATGCTCCCGACAAGTTTGGCTCCGGCAAGCTTGCCGGGGAACATCAAGCTCCGGCTGAGCCGCAGGTTCTCGCCGTAGAAGCGGATGTTCCCGCAGCAGCAGATATGCCTTTAGTCCTTGTTGTTGAGCCGCAAGCTCCAGCATGGGCACAGCAGATTGTCCGTTTCCTTCAGACAGGAGAACTTCCCGAAGAGCAAGAAGAAGCGGAAAGAGTAGCCCGGCAGTCAATTATGTACCAGTTTGTCAACAACACACTGTACAGAAGAAGACTCAATGGTGTGAAATTGAAGTGTATTCACCGGGAAGACGGACAAAGGCTGTTGGCAGAGATACATGGAGGCATATGTGGTCACCACATTGGCGCAAGAGCACTTGCCGGCAAAGCGTTCCGGCAAGGTTCTTTTGCCCGACAGCCCTCCAGGATGCAACTGCACAAGTAACCAAGTGTGAAGCGTGCCAGTTCCATTCCAAGCAGATACACCAGCCAGCTCAAGCTCTCCAGACGATCCCTTTATCCTGGCCATTTTCGGTCTGGGGGCTCGACATCCTCGGCCCCTTTCCTCTAGCTGTCGGGGGCTTTGAGTACTTGTACGTTGCAATCGACAAGTTCACAAAGTCGCCGGAAGTGGAAGCAGTGAGGAAGGTGACAGCACAGTCAGCAGTCAAGTGCTTCAGGTTGGTTGTTTGCCGCTTCGGGATCCCTAACAGGATCATCACCGACAATGGCACGCAATTCACGAGCCCCACCTTCATGCAGTACATCCAAGACCTTGGCGCCAAGGTCTGCTTCGCTTCTGTTGCTCATCCGAGAAGCAACGGTCAAGCGGAGAGGGCAAATGCTGAAGTGCTGCGCGGGCTCAAGACCAGGACTTTTGACAGGCTGCGCAAGTGCGGAAGGAACTGGATTGAGGAGCTGCCGGTGGTTCTTTGGTCGATCAGGACGACGCCGAATCGAGCCACTAGCCAGACGCCTTTCGCTCTAGTCTATGGAGCAGAGGCAGTTCTCCCCACGGAACTCGTATACGGGTCACCTCGAGTGCTCGCTTATGATGAGCTTGAGCAAGAGCAGCTGCGACAAGATGACGCGCTGCTCCTTGAGGAGGACCGTCTTCAGGCTGCTGTACGAGCTGCTTGATACCAGCAAGCTTTGCGCCGCTACCATAGCCGCAAAGTTAATGCCAGAAGTCTCGAGGAAGGCGACCTTGTTCTTCGGTGTGTTCAGTCCGCCAAGAATTCCAACAAGTTGACGCCGAAGTGGGAAGGCCCTTACCGGGTGAAACGAGTCACTAGGCCTGGCGCTGTCCGCCTTGAGACCGAAGATGGCATTCCGGTGAGCAACTCCTGGAACATTGAGCAACTTCGCAAGTTTTACCCGTAGGGCGCGGTTGCCGGAACCCGTTCCGGCAACCACCTTTTGTACAAGTCTTGCCGGTGTTGCATGTAATCCTTTGTACAAAGCCGGGCGCAGACCCCGTGCATAAGTAAAGCTCATGTGCTCCGCACATCTTGTCAATTTCATGCTTTCTACTTTCTTTGCATGCATTATCTGACACTTTGTGTAGCGCCTACCCCCGATAAGCAATAACGAGCCGTAAGGCTCCATATCTTTATTTTCTCTTCTTTCTCTTTCTCAAAGGAAGGAAGGTTCCCTCGCCCACAAGTTTGCCGGGGGGAAGGAGAAGATAATGGTGTGGACCGGGCATCGTTCAAAGAAGTTTCGCCTTGCCGGGAAGCAAACGACAGAAAATCTAAGTTGCCAAAGTTTGAGGAATCAGTTTTAATTTTTTAAGTTATCTTCCTCGAACGATCGTACTTTGTATGGAAAACCTGTGCGAGGGGGAACCAACTCGTAGCTAGATGAGCCCTTACTTTGTTTTGAGTATGCTCAACAACTTAAGTGAGCCGCGACTAGTTGCGACAAGGTTTCTTGTCGGAAGCGACACCGCCAGCAGGCTGCTGACGTCCCGCACTCAGCGCTCGCGGCTCAGGTGCCTGCGCCGACAAGTTCCCTAAAAGCGTAGGGCAAAAACATACAAAGGAAGGAATCAAGTAAAGGAAATAACATAGCAATCTCTACCAAAATAGAGTTATATTACAAGATAGCTTGTCGCAGCTCTAACAGATTGTTCTCATGACATGACCAACAGCGACAAGAAAAAGAGAAAGCGGGCGGCCTAATCTACGCGATCTCCCTCAACCCTCTTGATCTCGCTCACCTTGTCCACAATGGGTGCGACAAGGGCCTTGAGCGCTTCCAGATCAGCATCCGGCGGCAAGGACTTGAGGACGTTGGTAAGGTTGAGGCTTGGGTTGCGGAAGGCCACCTTCACCAGCACCTTTTGAAGAGCTCCCGCGCAGATCTTGCACGACTCGTCGGCCAGCTGCTTTGGGATCTTCTCCCGGAGTCGCTGGAGGGCTGTCGCCACACCTTTGAAGAACAAGCTGAGCTTGGCACTGGGTTGGAGGTGCTCATCGGAGGAGTACCCGAGATCCTCCATCCCCATCTGCGCCAGCTCCCCATCGATGGCTGCGACAACATTCACGAGACCCTCGGTCCAGTGCTCCACAGTCTCCCTAAAAACATTCTGGGCGGCAGCAGCACTCGCCAGCAGCACCTCGTCGGCCTTGATCTTCTCCTTCAAGGCCACCTCCTGCTCCCTGGCACCGTCCAGCGTCTTGGTCAAAGTGGCCAGCTTCAACTCCAGATCGGCATTGGAGTCCTTGGCAGCGCTAAGCTCTTTGCTCCTCTCAGCGAGACGACCCTGCAGCTCACCATGAGCAGCGGCGTCCTTCTCGCGCTCACGCTTGAGCGCAGCAAGCTCCTCGCCGCTCGCCTTGAGATCGGCCTCCAGCTGCACCATCTTTGTCTCCAGCTCCTTCTTGGCGGCCTCGGCAGCTGCGGCAGCATCCTTTGCTTCCTTGAGAGCCCCGCCAATTGCTTGCTCGCGCGCGGCAAGCTCCTCCTCGTGGCTGTCAAGGTTGACCTTGCGCTGCGCCAACTCACCTTCCTGCGCAGACAGTTTCTTGGCAGCAAGCCGCCGTTCTCTTCAACTTCAGCCTTCGCGAGGAGGAAAGCTTTCCGCTCCTCGGCGACTTGCTCCCGCTCCTCTGCCAGGGATCGGAGAGTTTCTTGCCTGAGAACCTGGAGCTCCTCAGTGCGCTTCTCAATGTCCACTCCCGCCCTCGCGACAAGCGCTTCTAGGGATTCCAGCTTGGCTTGTCGGGCGCGGTAGAGCGACAACAGCTTCCGCAGCAGCCGCTCCTCCTCAGGCTCGTCGCTGCTGCTGCTTGGCGCGTCGACCAGCGTCAGCCCAGCGGAGGCGAGCACCTCTCCATCCAAAATCTCTCCTTCGACCGGCGCCCTGGATCTTGACGCCCAGGGGAGCTTGATGAAGATGCCGTCGCCGGCCTTCAAATAGGCGCCGGGCTGGGGCTCTTCGGAGCCTGGCGCTGCAGCAGCAGCGGAGGGATCGGCGGTCGGCGCAGCGCCTGGCGCTCCTGCGGCCTCGGGGCCGTCAGTGCAATCGCCGGATCCCTCGCCAGCTTCTGCGGCGGCAGCTTTGGCGGCCTCTTCGCCGGCGGGATCATCAGCGTCGGCTTCTCCTTCGGTGGCAACGGCGTCGTCGGTGTTGCTGCGCGCGTTCTCCTCGCCGGCGACCTCGGTTTCCATTGGCTCCGCGGCAGATGGATCTGACGAACGGAAAAAGGAGAAAAGTCAAGCAAATACTCAAAAAGAAAATCGGAAGAAGAAGAACCCAAGGGAAGTTTTCAAGCAAGAGGATTACCTGCACTGGGATCTGCGGTCATGGTCTCAGCCACCGGGGGGTCGCCAGTGCTGTCCCTTGCCGGAGAACTATCCCTTGCCGGGGAATCCTCCCTTGGCGGTGTAGTCGAAGAAGATGACATTTCGGGAGCGGCTTCCGGGCCCTCCTGGTGAGGCTGCTCTACTCCTACACAAACCAACAGTCAGATATCAGCAAAGAAAGAGCAACCATGCGCGCCTGACAGCAGGAAGTAAAACTATATACTCACGCTGGGGGCTGCGCTGGGGGCTGCTTTGGGGAAAAGTTGCCGGGTCCGGCAAGATGGTCTCGGACACGCCCTCTGCTGTCGCGGTGGGTTCGTCCTCGATGACAATCACCAGGACCTTGGCTCTATTCGCCGCTCTCTGGGCCAGAGTCCTGAAAAGGAATGGGTTCGGAGTAAAGCAAATCAGATACAAGACAAAACAACAAAAATTGAAGAACTACAAGAACAACAAAGAATCTTACTCTTCTTCTTCCTCGTCGGAGCTGAGCGCAGAGAGATCGAAGTCCGGCTCGCCTCCGGTGCGACGAGGCGGAGGAGTAGGTTCCCTCGTCCGCTTGGCAGGAGCATTAGCGGTGGACCAGGAAGACCCCACTTCTATTGCCGCAGCGGCGTGAGGCGCTCCTGCGGCAACAGTGCTTGCCGCGGTAGAGCGTGTCGCGCGGCACGACGGTTGTTGACCCGTCTGCCGCCCCGCTACGTCCACGGCCTTGCGGAGACGCCTTCTTGGTGGAGCTGGGGGCTCCACTTGCGGCAAGCTGTCTGAAGGTTCGGGTCCGACAAGCTCTCCCTCGCCGGGCTCGCTCGACTCATCTTCGGGCCCGACAAGCTCTTCCTCGCCGGAAAACTCCTCGCGCTCGGCAAGGCTTGACGCCTCTGCTGCCTCTGCCTCCTCCATGGTGAATCCGAACTTGCTCGTGGCAGCTGCTGCCGCCGCCTCTTCCAGCCTGGTGGCGATGCGCTGCATCTCCGCATCGGTGGTGTCGCGGGTGAGGCTTTTCTGTTCATCAGAGCGGACCGGCACTTCTACCAAGCCGTCAAAGAAATCCCGCATGACGTCGTCTGCAGGCTCTTGCCAAGTTGGGACAATTCCATGCGAATCGCACAGCGGCATCATTGCACGGCTGCGGTCGAGCGAAGAGTTATTGCATAGCGGAACGACACTCCTCGGCAACATGAATGGATGTTGAGGATCGCGCTTGAACAGTTCCAGGAGCATCGCGTCCAGCTCCAGGACAGTGAAGTTGAAGTTGAGGCCCGGGCGCAGCCTCATGATATCCGTCGAGTTCTGGAACTCTCAGGCGGGTCTCCTCCTCTCTTGCAGGGGGGCGATGCGGCGGCGAAGAAAATCTGCGCCAACGGCGCCTACGGTGAGCCTGGCAAGCCTGAGGCGAAGGATCCGGGTGACGGCAATCTTCAGCCTATCATCTTCCGGGGCCACGTTGCTCCAATCGTTGCCGCGCGATATTGGGGCTTGTCGCAGGGCGGTAAATGGCTGCGGGTTCTCCTCGACAATCCAGCACCACTCTACTCTCCATTCCTCCCACTTGCTGCGGAGCTCTCCCTCCAGATAAGCTTCCTTCTTGCCGACTCTCGAGATCCAGGCGATTCCGCCGGATAATGGCTCTCCTCTCTCGACTCGGGGCATAAAGAAGTGGCGAAAAAGAGCTACGTTTGGATGGACTCCGACAAAGTTTTCACAGAGATGTGCGAAAACTGCCATGGTCAGAACGGCATTGGGGGTGAAGTCAAGGAGGCGGAACCCGTAGGTGTTCATGATGTCACAGAAAAATTCAGAGAAGGGCGGGTAGAGCCCGCAGTAGAAGAACAGCGCGAAGAAGGGGTATCCGTTTGGAGCCAGTTTCGAAGCGGCAGCTGGGAGTACCTTCGTGCGTGGATGCGCTCGTGTCTCCGTCGACCAGAAGAGGTAGTAGTACTCCCTCAGCTCCTTCGCGGCAAGCTGAGGGGGGAAGATGGCCCGCTCCTTTCGCAGCGCCGCGAGCCGCTGCGCCTCGACCGATTTCACGCCCTTCCCCTTGTCGGCTTTCGGAGCCATGGCGGAGGTGGTGGGGGAGATCGACGGCGTTGGTGGTGCTGGTGGCGATGGGTGCCGGAGCGCTGCTCTCTTTCACCTTTGGGAAGAAGGGGGGAGCGGCGGAGATTTGTGAAATTGGAGTAACAACCGGCGAGATGGGCGAACTGCCCCTGTTTCCCCTGCTTATAAAGAGGGAGGGGGCGGACGTTTCGTCCTTCTGAATAAAGAAACCACCCACGATCTCTCCCACGACGCCGCATTCGACGTGTGCCGTTGGGGGAGGGCGCGGTGGATACGGAGTAAGATACGGCGTAACCCAGGCCGCGCGTGTCCGTGCCCTGTTTTGGGCCTGGCCCAACAGCGCTCGGCACCGTGTGTCGCCCAGGCCCGGGGGCTCCTGTCGGTGTACTAGAGTAGGGGTACCCTAGTATCCCGAACTTGTGCACGGGCAGTTGCAGCACCCCGCGGCAAGGCTTGTCGGGTGACCGCCAAGGTCCTCCATGGTTCCTTTGGAGCCATTCAAGAACAAAGTATTCAAGCCAAGGAGACAAGGCCCCGGCAAGAGGAGCTTGCCGGGAAGGCCAACCAAGGCATCTCAAGGAACTTGCCGCGACGCGCCATGCGTCCCGGCAAGGCCCGATGAGCGACAAGCTTCCGGATGCGACAAGACAACAACCGTGGCAAGGCGCTTGCCGTGGAAGGCTACCACTCTGTACCCACGCTCCAGCACATCCACAAATGTGTCGCCTTGGGGTCTTTCCAGGCGCGCGTGGCAAGAGGCTGTGCAGCCAGCGGTGCACGGTGGTAAGCGACGCTGATAAGATTGCCATCGTGGCGAGCGGTGGCGTCCCTGACGGTCCCCTTTCGCACTATTTGGGCGACGCAGACGGGCATTTAATGCCTTTGTCCCCTGCCGTCAGGGTTAGGTAGGATACACTGTTCAGGTAGCTGTACCAACCGCAATTCCTTTTCCATTTTTACCCTTGTCTGCGTTGCCACCTGTCGGTGACCGCTTGAGCATATAAAAGGAGGCCCATGCGCAACGTAGGGGGGTTGGGGGTTCGAAGCCAGAAAACACTCACACTCGGTCTCGTTAGCAGCTCATGTGTACTGTAGCACTCAGCGCTCCCGAGCAAGAACTCAATACAATCAGACAAGCAGCAGTAGGAGTATTATCTCTCCGGAGAGCTCTGAAGCTGGGTAAACTGCTCGTGTGCTTCGCCTCGATCCGCTCTTCGTGCGATCTCCGCCCCCCGCCGAACCGAAAGGGGCTCGGTCCGCCGGTCCCCATAGGTGTTCGTGGATCAGCTTCCCCGACAACGGTGGTGTTGGTCAAGATTGCGGTGATGATGATGGCCCCCGGCGGCGTTCCGGCGCCACCGGAAGCAAGGGGGAGAGAGCACCCCTTCTTCTTCTTCTTCCTTGACCTCCTCCCTAGATGGGAGAAGGGTTTCCCCTCAGGTCCTTGGCTCCCATGGCTTGGGAGGGGCGAGAGCCCCTCCGAGATTGGATCTATCTCTCTGTTTCTGTGTTGGCTGCGTTGGCAGATTCTACCCCTTCACCGTTTCCTTTATATCTGCAGATCCGTAACTCCGATTGGGGTGAATATTTTGCTCAGATATTCCTTATAAAATTAGCTTTCTTGCGCCAGAAGGAGAGCGTCAACCGCCTTACAGGTGGACCACAAGGGTTAGGGGTGCGCCTGGGGGGGTAGGGCGCGCCCCCCTACCTCGTGACCACCCTGGACACCGTTTCGCGTTGATTTTACTTCCAGGAAATCATAAGTATTCCAAAAAAAAATCTCCGTTCGTTTTATCCCGTTTGGACTCTGTTTGATATTGGGTTTCTGCGAAACAAAAAACATGCAACAGACAGGAACTGGCACTGGGCACTGGATCAATATGTTAGTCCCAAAAATAATATAAAAAGTTACCAATAAGTATATGGAAGTGAATAATATTGGCATGGAACAATCAAAAATTATAGATACGATGGGGACGTATCAAATGTGTATGGAGGTTTCTCCAGTTTACCGTACGAAGGATGAACCATGGCTCCTGCCAGGGTCAGCATTGAAGGCTGACGAGAGGACACCAGCCGATTATTTTGGAGGTCGAAGGTGTTGCCTACAACGAGGCCTATCCGACGCAGGACTTCTTTGTTGTTACCAAAGTCTACAGTAACGAATTTGACTAGGTTGCTCTCGAGGAAGTCCTTAAAATCCTGGCACTCAATGTCGGCATGGCATATGTGGTAGACCAAGCATATGTCATGCACGCAAACCTGGATCATGGTGGGCTTCTTCCTCTCTTCGTTCTTTAGATCCTTCTCTCGTCCCACGACTGTGGTGTACTCAACATCTATCCCGGCGACCCACTCATCATGTGAGTCTTCGAACATGCGTCTGAAGCGAGAAAGGCATCCTTTCACCGTCGCGGAAGAACGGGTGTAGATGACGTCGAACTCATCGCCGGTGATGGTTCTAACCTTGTACTCACCGCCGATCGGGGAGATTTGGGACGCTTGTCACGACCGGTTTTCCAATAAAAATATTTATTGAGAAACCAATCTTTTGAGTCCAGTATGAGAGAAATCCTCCTCACTAGTAGACAAATTCTTGATACAATAAGCCAGTAGCATAAAATATATTACAGGGTCGAACTACGGTTGCTCAACCAAATTATTACAAGCACACCAATAAATATACATAATGGCGGACATGACACAGTGGTGTGGAGGCATACTACTGACTCGAGGATAGGGCGGTGGTGGAGAAACACAGCGGGGAGAGAGATACAAGTCTCTAAAACTGTCATCTCATCGAGCGTCGAGGTGAGGCTCGATGAATCTATTTGGTAGCGGAAGCGGATATAATACAGTGACCAAATCCAGGGTCGTACGAGACTGACTGGGACTCCTCTAGGCGTCTGACTCGCTATCAAATTCTTCATCCATGAGATCGCCTTCGTCAGCATCTGGCCAAATCAACAAGCCAGTGAGTACTTTGAAAGTACTCGCAAGACAGTTCAGACGTAAGATATAACAAATGCATGCATGAATGCGTCATGATTAATTCACCAATGTACATTCAAAAATTAGCATAACGAGGTAAGTAAAAGGGAAACGGCGGTAGTCCGCCTGAAATCCCACAAAACATAAATGAAGACCGATCGGGTGTCTGAAGCGACGCCTCGAAAGGTGAACAAATAAATATAAGGAAATGATGCCACAGTCGAGCGTCTTAGCGACACCACATAAAGGGCTTTAAAAGAAATGTCACAGTCGGACGTCGGGGCGACATCACAGAAAGGGCTTTAAAAGAAATACCACAGTCGGCGTCTTAGCGACACCACATAAAGGGCTTTAAAAGAAATGCCACAGTCGGACGTCGGGGCGACATCACAGAAAGGGCTTTAAAAGAAATACCACAGTCGGGCGTCTTAGCGACACCACATAAAGGGCTTTAAAAGAAATGCCACAGTCGGACGTCGGGGCGACATCACAGAAAGGGCTTTAAAAGAGATGCCACAGTCGGGCGTCTTAGCGACACCACATAAAGGGCTTTTATTCACAAGGAAATAATGCTCATAATAAATATTCAATTCATGAGAATAAACGGGTTAGTCCATCCACAGGAATAATCATTTAACCGGACTTAGCACTCATGCGGTTCACGGGAGTCTCTGTCATCAAAACTGACATTTGGTCAAGATAAATTAATATCGAACTTGGACATGGAATAGATGATTCGAAGGAATATATGACTCTGCAGAGTTTGTACAAAATTTTTCCCATAGCCAACGGATTTCCGTAGTCACGAAGGACTAGTTCCGTTTATGGTATTTCGGAAGAAAACACAGCTAACCAGTACACACCCATCCTACCTCTCGATGCTAGGAATCACCCTAGACATCGTCCAAGAAAAACTTTTGAGACGGGGAGATCACAATCTCTAATAGCATGGGATCAAATTTATATACGCGCGCTCTAAGGGGTGCCCCCCTCTCGGTCCCAACCGGAAACACCCATGCCCCCTGACCGGATGACTGGCTTTAATCCAGGGCCATGGAACCATCATCACGGCCTCTCCTTTTTGGTGTGTACCAGGAAAGCAGTTTACAACTTACTAAGCCATATTCCTTGCGGAAAACATGTGGTAGTACAAGGAAGGAAGAATGGAAGGAACTGGAATGATACGAGTTGACATTGAAGTCACATAGTCTGGCATAAGCCTGGCATGCTACAACACTGCCATCTTACCCATCCTCATGCCAACACATGGCCATGCATACTCACATCCATCCACTCATGGATTTTCGAAACTCACTTGCCTCATCGTCTCAGGTAACAGGACATTCGTCGGTATGTTCATCAACATGCCATAAACTACTTAATGCAAACATGCCAAAACAATCATCATATCAAAAGTTCAAACATGCTTGCCTGGTTCGGAGTAGTCGGAGCCTAGCTCGGTGAAGTTCACGGCTCCGTCACCTCCTTCGGTATCTACGGTATAAAGAAAATATATGCGCTATCATAAATACCAAGAGGTGCACAAAAAGTATTCCAAATATTCTTCAAATAAATCTGATAAAAAACTAGACAAAATTTTAAAGAGGACAAAAAAAGAATCAATCAAAAATACTTTTCTGTTAAAAAGTTATAAAGCTTTTTGTCTAGGGACTCATTTGTAATGAAACAGAAGGTTTCCAGGGGCTAGCTTATAAAAACAGAAAACGTTCCAGTCTTGAATACGCCAGCCCAGAGGGGAAAGCGTATTTTGCCCGAAGGCGTTTTCATAAAACGATTCGTTTTAAAGGATCTGAGAGGCTGACGGGCGGGTCCCACTCGTCAGGTTTAAACTTTCAAACGGGGGACGAAGCTCGTCGGCGCCCGAGCGCCGCGGTGGTCGCCGGCGGCGATCCACGGCGAGGAAGGAAGATCGGAGGGTACCTTCGTGTTCAGGGCGCCCTTCCGCGTCGGTTGGTGGTGGTGGTGGCGGTCGGCGAGCACCACGTCGACGGCGAGCCTTGCTCCGGCGGACGGCGGTTCGGGTGGTCGAGGGTCTCGTCGGATGGAGCTGCGAAGGCCAAATTGAGGAGGGGGTTAGACTTCTGGTAGCTAGAGGGGGTAACTGACGGGGTTTGGGCGCCGGCGACGGCCTCACCGGAGCGAATCGAGCTGGAGGCCGAGGCGGAACAGGGCGGCCGGAGTCGGGGGAGGAGACCTCCTCGAGGTCCTCCTGGTGGCTTGGCAGGGTCTTGGAGAGGTGCAGTGAGGGTGTGGGGGTCGTGAGCGAGCTCGGGGTCCTTTTTATAGGCGATCTGAGGCGGTGGCCGTGAACGGGGATCTCCGGTGAAGGATACGGCGGCGCAGTGCTTTGGTCGGGGAGGTTTAGGGGTCGAGCGCCGTTGTGGGGGTTCACTGGGTCCGTTTGGGTGCTAAACTAGCCGGGATTTGGGTGTTTAGGGCGAGCTCGACGGAACGGGGGTGGCGCGGCCCGTCGGTGGCAGGGAGCACGTTCCGTGCTTGCCGGGCCACGGCGACGGTGCCACGGGCGTGCGTTGGCATGGCAGGGACACGCGGAGAGCCAGGGGGTGTTGGGCGGCGCCGGGTGGCTGGCGAGCGGGCTCGGGCCCTCGCTGGCCGCCGCGGAAGGTGCAGCCACCGCAGAAGCTTCCAACGCCGGCGAGGCTCATCGCTACCGACGCCAGGAATCGGCCAAGCGTGCGTGCGGGGTGCTGGTCAAGGGGAAGAGGCTGCGTGCAACGCGCCAGGGCGCACTGTGGCCGCGTGACCGAGTCTGACGAAGGAAAAACGACACTGAATTTCTGAACTTAACTGAAGATGAACAGAACAGTGCATGCAAGGTGTTCGACAGAATGATCTAGGCATCTAGGGATTTTTCCTTGAGCTGAAACTTGGTGGAGTGGCTACTCATTGCTCCAGTAGGCTGCCTGAATTTTGGTGGAATTTTAGAAGAAGTGTAGATATGAATTTCACCAAATTTGGCAAATCTGGTCCAAACTTGCAGAGACTGAAATTTGAAAAATTTGAAAAGAGGAGGAGTGGATCAAGATGGTTCTGGGTTGTGGGTACAAAGGACCATCCAGGAGAGTTGGTTTGAGGTCAAAACTCAAATGCAAAAGGGTACTTGCTTTGAAAATCTCTCAGGCTCCAAATAATTTGCAGAAAAGATTTGAGGGGAAAGAAAAATTAGAATAAAATCCAAAACTTGCTTGGATTAGTTGGGACAGAGAACTTAGGTTGATTACAAGGAGGAGGGGAGGTTTTGGAGGGGTTTTACCACATGGGCAAAATACAAAGTCATGGGTGGTTTCCAAGATATGAAAATCCCAAATTTTCATAGAGTTTCTTTTTAAAAGAAAAAAAAGATTAAACTCCCAAAATAAATTTGAGAGGGAACCAACAGAGAAGAAGTTTCAAAAGATCAAACACCATAGTTTGAAGAAAAATAAAATCCTTGCCAAAGAAAAGGAAGTTTTTAAGAGGAAGGTTTTCTGGAAAAAATTTAAATGGCCTCTTTTCAAAAAACCACAAAGTTTTTGCTGAAAACCTAATAAAAATTTTGGAGTGTCACAACACCTACCCCCTTAGGAAAAATCTCGTCCCCGAGATTCCAGCTGATCCTTAAATAAGTATGGATGTTTTGTCCGAAGAAAATCCTCTCTTTCCCAAGTTGCTTCGCTTTCGGTGTGGTTGCTCCACTGAACTCTGAAAAAATTGATGGTCTTCTGTCGGGTTCTCCTTTGAGACTCCTCTAATATTTTTACTGGGCGTTCCCGATAAGTGAGGTCTGGCTGCACGTCAATGTTCTCATGGAATACTTGTTTCTCTGGTTTGCTTACGCACTTCCTTAATTGAGAGACGTGGAACACGTCGTGAATGTCGGACAAGTCTTCGGGTAAGTCTAGCTGGTAGGCTACAGTGCCTCTTCGTGCCACTATGCATAATGGTCCAATGAATCTTGGTGCTAACTTTCCTTTAATCTTAAACCGTTGCAGTCCCCTCATAGGTGATACTCGTAGGTACACAAATTCACCGGGTTCAAAATTGACCCCACGATGTTTCTGATCGTAATAACTCTTCTGTCGGCTTTGAGCGGTCTTGAGTCGGTCCCTGATTAGCTTGACTTTTTCCTCGGCTTCTTTTTGCACGTCTGGGCCGAAGATACGGCTGTCTCCGGTCTCTGACCAATTTAGCGGGGTACGACATCTCCGTCCGTATAGGGCTTCAAAAGGTGCCATTTGCAGGCTGGCCTGGTAACTGTTGTTGTATGCGAACTCGGCATATGGCAGGCTTTCTTCCCAACTGGTTCCATAGGTGAGGACACATGCTCTCAGCATGTCTTCTAAAATTTGGTTTACGTGTTCAGTCTGTTCATCAGTCTGGGGATGATAGGCTGTGCTGAAGGCCAATTGAGTTCCCAGAGCCTGTTGTAAATGATCCCAGAATCTTGAGACAAATTGAGTGCCTCTGTCGGATATTATAGTCTTCGGGACTCCATGCAGACAAACTATACGGGAGAGATAAATCCTGGCAAGCTTCTGAGTGTTGTAGGTTGTCTTCACTGGAATGAAATGTGCCACCTTGGTTAATCTATCGGTGATGACCCATATGGCATCATTCCCGTGTCGTGACCGAGGTAGTCCGACAATAAAATCCATCCCTATTTCATCCCATTTCCACTCAGGTATTTTGTTTGGTTGCAGTAGTCCGGCTGGTTTTTGATGCTCAACTTTTATGCGTTGACAAGAATCGCAACATGCAACGAATGTGGCTATGTCCCTCTTCATACCGTGCCACCAAAATCTTTCCTGAATATCCTTATACATTTTGGTTCCTCCAGGGTGGATTGAATATGGAGTGGTGTGTGCTTCAGCTAGGATTTGCTGTCTGAGGTCCTCTATGTTTGGCACGCAGAGTCTGTCCCCGTACCATAATATTCCATCATCGCCTATGACAAATTCCGAGGCCTTGCCCATACTCACCTTTCATTTAATTCCTTCAATGCTGGGGTGACCAGGCTGAGCTTCTTTAATTCTCTCCACAAGGTCGGGCTTTATTTCCAAGTTTGATATGGTGCCTCCCGCGATCATTAACAAGTTGAGTTTGGCAAATTCTTGTTGGAATTCAGGTCTCAAACTTTGCAGACTGTTTTCGTCGGAGCTGGGGTTTCGACTAAGAGCATCGGCCACTACATTTGCTTTCCCTGGATGATAGTGGATACCGACATCATAATCCTTTACCAATTCCAACCAGTGTCGTTGCCGTAAGTTTAGTTCTGGCTGTGTGAAAATATATTTGAGACTTTTATGGTCCGTGTATATTTCACATCGATTCCCAAGTAAGAAATGCCTCCATTCCTTAAGTGCATGAATGACTGTTGCCATTTCTAAGTCATGAGTTGGATAATTTTCCTCATGCTTGCGGAGTTGTCGTGAAGCGTATGCGACAACCTTGCCTTCTTCCATCAACACGCACCCGAGACCTTTTCGGGATGCATCACAATACACCTTAAAGTTTTTTTGTATGTCTGGCACAATTAATACCGGTGCTGTGGTTAATTTCTATTTTAACTCTTGGAAACTTTTTTTCAGGCTTCTGTCCATTCAAATTTCTTGTCCTTCTTGAGCAACTGCGTCATTGGCTTGGCTAGAGTGGAGAATCCTTCAATAAATCTGCGGTAGTATCCTGCCATTCCCAAGAAACTTCGTATGTCCGTTACGCTGGCTGGTGCCTTCCAGTCAAGTATGGCCCTAACTTTCTCCGGGTCCACTGCGATACCGTCTTGGGTCAGCACGTGACCTAGAAATCCTACTTGTCTTAGCCAAAATTCGACTTGCTGAACTTGGCATACAATTGATGTTTCCTGAGTTCTCCTAGCATAATCCTGAGATGTTCCGCGTGCTCTTCTGGTGTTTTGGAGTATATCAGAATATCATCGATAAATACCACAACGAACTTGTCCATAAACTTCATAAATACTTTGTTCATGAGGTGAACAAAATATGCGGGGGCGTTTGTTAATCCAAAAGGCATAACTGTGAACTCATATAGTCCATATCTGGAGGTGAAGACTGTTTTGGGGATATCTTCTGTTCGCACTTTTAATTGATGGTATCCTGACCTTAAGTCAATCTTTGAGAATACCTTGGCCTGAGCGAGCTGATCAAATAAATCATTTATCTGTGGCATCGGGTATTTGTTCTTGACTGTGACCATGTTAAGTGCTCGGTAGTCTATGCACAATCTTAGTGTTCCATCCTTCTTTTTGGCAAATAAAATTGGTGATCCCCAAGGTGAGGAGCTGGCTCGAATGTATCCCTTGTCCAATAATTCCTTTATTTGTTTCTTCAACTCGATCAACTCGGATGGTGCCATTCTGTATGGTTTCTTGTATATGGGGGTGGTTCCTGGTGCTAGCTCAATGCTGAATTCTATTTCTCGGTCTGGTGGCATGCCTGGTAGTTCTTCGGGAAATACGTCTGGAAATTCACATACTACTGGAACCTCGCTTAACTCAGAAACGTCCACCTTATTCAATCTCGGCTGCCGGGGTATTTTTCTTTCCTTGGCTGATACTTTTATTGTCTTCCCGTGGTGGTGCGTGAGAATTACGGTCCGGTTGAAACAGTCAATGAAACCTTTGTTGGTGGTTAACCAGTCCATCCCTAGGATGACATCCAGTCCTTTATTTTCCAACACAATAAGATTGGCGAAAAATTTCAATCCTTCGAACTCAATGACCACATTCTGACAGTAACTCTGAGTAACTTGCTGAATCCCAGGGGACTTGATGATCATGGATTTTTCCAAGGGAAACATCGAAAAATTATTTTGCAAAGCAAAACTTTTCGAAATGAATGAGTGAGAAGCTCCAGAATCAAACAAAACCGTTGCAGGTATTGTGTTGAAAGGAAACGTACCGAGTACGATATCCGGAGCATTTTGTGCTTCTTCTTTGGTCACGTGGTTTAGATGACCCTTCCTGTGGTTGTTGTTGGGGTTGAAATTGTTGCGCTTGGGCGCTGAATTATTTCCACCATTGTTTGGCTTCGGGGTCGAGTTCCTTGGCTTGGGGCACTGTTTGGCGTAGTGCCCTTCTTCTCCACAAGTGTAGCAAGTAACGCCTGGGCGATATGTGAACTCTTTGTCCCTTGCATGGAAATTCTTGGTTGGGCGAGAGATGTTTGTTGTAGGTTTGGGTGTCCCACCTTTCTGAAAATTTGTCCTGCTTCGGTGGTTGCGTGCAAGAGTAGTCTGGTCTCTTTTTTGCTTACGTAAATCCTCCAAGCTACGTCTCTCATTTTCCAGAGTAATAGCTTTGTCCACTAGTGTCTTAAAATCTGGAAAAGTGTGAACGACCAGTTGGCATTTAAGCGCGGGCGCCAGACCGTCAAGGAATTTGTCCATCTTCTTGCTTTCAGTCATACGTTCTTCATTGGCGTAGCGGGACAATAGAGTAAATTGACCATTGTATTCTGACACTGTCATGTTCCTTTGTTTGAGGTCATCGAACTCTCTCTTCTTAATTTTCATAATACTCTTGGGAATGTATGCACCACAGAAACCTTCCTTGAAATCATCCCAGGTTATATCATTTTCGTTGGGGTGCATGTGCAGAAAATTCTCCCACCATGATGCAGCTACTCCTGTGAGATAGTGCGGAGCATATAGTACTTTCTCGAGATCTGAACATTTTGCAATAATTAATTTTCTCTCCATATCTCGAAGCCAATCCTCGGCTTCAAGAGGCTTGTCAGTATGAGAAAATGTTTGGGGACGTGTCTTCTGTAGCTCAGATAACTTGGAATGCTGCTGATACTGTCCATGGTGATTTCCCATGTTGATGACTTGGTTCATCATTTCCCGATGTTGTTGCTGACTCTGCTCATAAAGGCGGCACATTTGTGAAAGTGCCGATTCACTGCCCTGTTGGCTTGACTGTCCCTGAGTGAACTCGTTGCTGGGTTGTGTATCATAATTTTCCTCTGGTGGAGTTGGCATGGAGCGAGTCCAAGGACGAGACATTTTTCACTCTGGGGATATATTTTGTAAAACCCATAAGAAAAGCGGAAAGAGTCGCAAAAACAAATCCATAAGTGCATAAAGCTGGCAAATAAAATTAAATAACCAAGCTTACTTAAGAAAAACAAATTGAATTGCGCACGGAGAAGGACTGCTCATTACATATCTTACACGCGGGCGGTAATTATACAATACATCACTCAGGATATGCGTACATAATCCTGACATGTTATTTAGGCTAGTGCACTTCTCCAGATCCTACATGATGCGCAAACAGGCTACTTCTCACAACCTATGTACATATAAACATATCATACAAAGCGGTACATTACATGGCAGCTAAGCGTACTCAGGCGAAGATGTTGACGACCTCCTTTACCCTGCCAAGGGCGAGGCGTAGCGAGGTTGGGGACTCGACTTCCTCCTCGCTAATAGGCTCCATACGTGTAGTGTTGCGCAGAGTGGACGGAGCGGGTGCCAGGGGCGGAACAACACGAACAGGAGTGGACGCGAAGGGTGGTGCAGTGCGCGCTGGAGTGGGCGCAATGACTTGGTTGAATTCTTTGGTAGAAGGTAGGCGACGAGTAGGCGTATAAGATGCTGAGGACGAGACCAAAGTCAGTGGCGGTGCGGTGGGTAGGAGCTCCCTCCTGTTGGCAGCACAGCCATGAACTGAGTCCATGCGGGCATCCACGAAGTCGTCCACCAGGTTGTCGAAGGCTGCCTCCAGGGCCCGGAGATACTCAATGAGCATCTCAAAAGCCTCGTCTCGTTCTCCTCTGGGGCAGGAGAATGCGTAGTGACAGGTGTAAGGCACATGGCATGGAAGATAACGGTAACGACGAGTCTTCATCACGGGGAGGACATCCCTGAGACGAGCTATCGCCTCGCGGGCTGCCATCTGCATAGCATGCCTCTCCGTAGGCATGGCTCTTCCCAAGAACCGGAAGCGGCGTAACTCACCACGCCCTCCCTTGAACTGCACCGCAGCCTGGTGCATGGTCAGACCGTCGTTGACTCGGTGCTGGCAGAGTGTGAAGACTGGGCGCACAGATGGCCCCATCACGACCTGAACGATGAAGGAAAGAAGCTTGACGAACCCATCGGGCACGTTGGCGAAGGTCTGAGACTCGCAGCTGTTGTCGGCCATCTACAAAAGTAGGCAAAAATTCTGCATGGTCAGATCATAAATTTATGCTGACTGACAGAAAATGACTACAATCAAGAAAATAAGAAAAGGCTCAATCAAGCTAATAACCAATTAGCGATCGCACCTAGTAGCTTCCTACAGTCAGCCTGGCTCTGGTACCAAGCTTGTCACGACTGGTTTTCCAATAAAAATATTTATTGAGAAACCAATATTTTGAGTCCAGTATGAGAGAAATCCTCCTCACTGGTAGACAAATTCTTGATACAATAAGCCAGTAGCATAAAATATATTACAGGGTCGAACTACGGTTGCTCAACCAAATTATTACAAGCACGCCAATAAATATACATAATCGCGGACATGACACAGTGGTGTGGAGGCATACTACTGACTCGAGGATAGGGCGGTGGTGGAGAAACACAGCGGGGAGAGAGATACAAGTCTCTAAAACTGTCATCCCATCGAGCGTCGAGGTGAGGCTCGATGAATCTATTTGGTAGCGGAAGCGGATATAATACAGTGACCAAATCCAGGGTCGTACGAGACTGACTGGGACTCCTCTAGGTGTCGGACTCGCTATCAAATTCTTCATCCATGAGATCGCCTTCGTCAGCATCTGGCCAAATCAACAAGCCATTGAGTACTTTGAAAGTACTCGCAAGACAGTTCGGACGTAAGATATAACAAATGCATGCATGAATGCGTCATGATTAATTCACCAATGTACATTCAAAAATTAGCATAACGAGGTAAGTAAAAGGGAAACGGCGGTAGTCCGCCTGAAATCCCACAAAACATAAATGAAGACCGATCGGGTGTCTGAAGCGACGCCTCGAAAGGTGAACAAATAAATATAAGGAAATGATGCCACAGTCGAGCGTCTTAGCGACACAACATAAAGGGCTTTAAAAGAAATGCCACATTCGGACGTCGGGGCGACATCACAGAAAGGGCTTTAAAAGAAATACCACAGTCGGGCGTCTTAGCGACACCACATAAAGGGCTTTAAAAGAAATGCCACAGTCGGACGTCGGGGCGACATCGCAGAAAGGGCTTTAAAAGAAATACCA
>NC_041383.1:668871699-668888866 GCF_002162155.2 Triticum dicoccoides | reverse complement strand
TCGGGGCGACATCACAGAAAGGGCTTTAAAAGAAATACCACAGTCGGGCGTCTTAGCGACACCACATAAAGGGCTTTAAAAGAAATGCCACAGTCGGACGTCGGGGCGACATCACAGAAAGGGCTTTAAAAGAGATGCCACAGTCGGGCGTCTTAGCGACACCACATAAAGGGCTTTTATTCACAAGGAAATAATGCTCATAATAAATATTCAATTCATGAGAATAAACGGGTTAGTCCATCCACAGGAATAATCATTTAATCGGACTTAGCACTCATGCGGTTCACCGGAGTCTCTGTCATCAAAACTGACATTTGGTCAAGATAAGTTAATATCGAACTTGGACATGGAATAGATGATTTGAAGGAATATATGACTCTGCAGAGTTTGTACAAAATTTTTCCCATAGCCAACGGATTTCCGTAGTCACGAAGGACTAGTTCCGTTTATGGTATTTCGGAAGAAAACACAGCTAACCAGTACACACCCATCCTACCTCTCGATGCTAGGAATCACCCTAGACATCGTCCAAGAAAAACTTTTGAGACGGGGAGATCACAATCTCGAATAGCATGGGATCAAATTTATATACGCGCACTCTAAGGGGTGCCCCCCTCTCGGTCCCAACCGGAAACACCCATGCCCCCTGACCGGATGACTGGCTTTAATCCAGGGCCATGGAACCATCATCACGGCCTCTCCTTTTTGGTGTGTACCAGGAAAGCGGTTTACAACTTACTAAGCCATATTCCTTGCGGAAAACATGTGGTAGTACAAGGAAGGAAGAATGGAAGGAACTGGAATGATACGAGTTAACATTGAAGTCACATAGTCTGGCATAAGCCTGGCATGCTACAACACTGCCATCTTACCCATCCTCATGCCAACACATGGCCATGCATACTCACATCCATCCACTCATGGATTTTCGAAACTCACTTGCCTCATCGTCTCAGGTAACAGGACATTCGTCGGTATGTTCATCAACATGCCATAAACTACTTCATGCAAACATGCCAAAACAATCATCATATCAAAAGTTCAAACATGCTTGCCTGGTTCGGAGTAGTCGGAGCCTAGCTCGGTGAAGTTCGCGGCTCCGTCACCTCCTTCGGTATCTACGGTATAAAGAAAATATATGCGCTATCATAAATACCAAGAGGTGCACAAAAAGTATTCCAAATATTCTTCAAATAAATCTGATAAAAAACTAGACAAAATTTTAAAGAGGACAGAAAAAGAATCAATCAAAAATACTTTTCTGTTAAAAAGTTATAAAGCTTTTTGTCCAGGGACTCATTTGTAATGAAACAGAAGGTTTCCAGGGGCTAGCTTATAAAAACAGAAAACGTTCCAGTCTTGAATACGCCAGCCCAGAGGGGAAAGCGTATTTTGCCCGAAGGCGTTTTCAGAAAACGATTCGTTTTAAAGGATCTGAGAGGCTGACGGGCGGGTCCCACTCGTCAGGTTTAAACTTTCAAACGGGGGACGAAGCTCGTCGGCGCCCGAGAGCCGCGGTGGTCGTCGGCGGCGATCCATGGCGAGGAAGGAAGATCGGAGAGTACCTCCGTGTTCAGAGCGCCCTTCCGCGTCGGTTGGTGGTGGTGGTGGCGGTCGGCGAGCACCACGTCGACGGCGAGCCTTGCTCCGGCGGACGGCGGTTCGGGTGGTCGAGGGTCTCGTCGGATGGAGCTGCGAAGGCCAAATTGAGGAGGGGGTTAGACTTATGGTAGCTAGAGGGGGTAACTGACGGGGTTTGGGCGCCAGCGATGGCCTCACCGGAGCGAATCGAGGTGGAGGCCGAGGCAGAACGGGGCGGCCGGAGTCGGGGGAGGAGACCTCCTCGAGGTCCTTCTGGTGGCTTGGCAGGGTCTTGGAGAGGTGCAGTGAGGGTGTGGGGGTCGTGAGCGAGCTCGGGGTCCTTTTTATAGGCGATCTGAGGCGGTGGCCGTGAACGGGGATCTCCGGTGAAGGATACGGCGGCGAAGTGCTTTGGTCGGGGAGGTTTGGGGGTCGAGCGCCGTCGTGGGGGTTCACTGGGTCCGTTTGGGTGCTAAACTAGCCGGGATTTGGGTGTTTAGGGCAAGCTCGACGGAACGGGGGTGGCGCGGCCCGTCGGCGGCAGGGAGCACGTTCCGTGCTTGCCGGGCCACGGCGACGGTGCCACGGGCGTGCGTTGGCATGGCAGGGACACGCGGAGAGCCAGGGGGCGTTGGGCGGCGCCGGGTGGCGTGACGAGCGGGCTCGGGCCCTCGCTGGCCGCCACGGAAGGTGCAGCCACCGCAGAAGCTTCCAACACCGGCGAGGCTCGTCGCTACCGACGCCAGGAATCGGCCAAGCGTGCGTGCGGGGTGCTGGTCAAGGGGAAGAGGCTGCGTGCAACGCACCAGGGCGCACTGTGGCCGCGTACCGAGTCTGACGAAGGAAAAACGACACTGAATTTCTAAACTTAACTGAAGATGAACAGAACAGTGCATGCAAGGTGTTCGACAGAATGATCTAGGCATCTAGGGATTTTTCCTTGAGCTGAAACTTGGTGGAGTGGCTACTCATTGCTCCAGTAGGCTGCCTGAATTTTGGTGGAATTTTAGAAGAAGTGTAGATATGAATTTCACCAAATTTGGCAAATCTGGTCCAAACTTGCAGAGACTGAAATTTGAAAAATTTGAAAAGAGGAGGAGTGGATCAAGATGGTTCTGGGTTGTGGGTACAAAGGACCATCCAGGAGAGTTGGTTTGAGGTCAAAACTCAAATGCAAAAGGGTACTTGCTTTGAAAATCTCTCAGGCTCCAAATAATTTGCAGAAAAGATTTGAGGGGAAAGAAAAATTAGAATAAAATCCAAAACTTGCTTGGATTAGTTGGGACAAAGAACTTAGGTTGATTACAAGGAGGAGGGGAGGTTTTGGAGGGGTTTTACCACATGGGCAAAATACAAAGTCATGGGTGGTTTCCAAGATATGAAAATCCCAAATTTTCATAGAGTCTCTTTTTAAAAGAAAAAAAAGATTAAACTCCCAAAATAAATTTGAGAGGGAACCAACAGAGAAGAAGTTTCAAAAGATCAAACACCATAGTTTGAAGAAAAATAAAATCCTTGCCAAAGAAAAGGAAGTTTTTAAGAGGAAGTTTTTCTGGAAAAATTTTAAATGGCCTCTTTTCAAAAACCACAAAGTTTTTGCTGAAAATCAAATAAAAATTTTGGAGTGTCACAACGCCATGGATTTGGGAGGAGGGTTAGGATTGGTGGAACTTCCGTAATGTGAATGGACGGGACGACTAGGAGCAAACCGTCGTAGTATTAAAGGACGTGCGGGGACGAGTAGGAGCGAACTGCCAGCGTGCGACCGGCAGGGTAGTGGCTTTCCATTCTCCCATGATACGGGCTTCTGAGAGCCCTTGGATCGGAGATCGAACGGTTGCATGGCGTGATTCTAGACCAATGGGTGAATATCCTATCCTGGAGGGTCATTTTGAAAATTTTTAGCAACTTAGCATGCGACCGTTTGATCTCAGATCGAAGGGCTGCCAGTAGCCCGTATCATGGTCGCGCCTACCACGACTGTCGCTTCGCTCGCGCGGTCGCGCCCTTGGAGATTTATCATGGTGCGTTAGGCTATCTGATGTTGGCATGTCATACATAGTCATCACTTAGTCACTCATACTACAACAAGGTTGGCTATAAGGTTGGTTATAAGTGTATTTTTTTACTCCTCTCTATCTCTTTCTTTGTACTCCCTTCGTCCCATAATATAAGAATGTTTTTGACACTAGTGTAGTGCCAAAAACGTTCTTATATTATGGGACACAGGGAGTACTAGTATTTAGTGCATTTGCCAAGGAGTGACCTCTTCCAATGAAATGGTGTTGCTAAGTTTGCTTCATTTAATTAGCTATAGACTCAAAATTGCCTTTTCACGCAGGTACACGCGCTTAGCACCGTTTCTTCCTTGGGTCACCAAACTAGTCTCTCTCTTCTTGATTAACTTGCCACATCAGACTTTATGCCTATGTGGCAAGCTTAAGCACCTGTAGGAGCAAGTGAGGTGCCCGTCCGTTTCACGGAAGAGTGAAATGCATTGATCGGGGTGTTGTTTATTTTGAAAAAGGATGTGGGGGTCATCGCATGTGAAACCGGGTCGACGTGTCAAGCACCAAATTATAGTGCAGAACAGCAGGGGGTGCACCCCACTTGTACCGGCGCAGTGTTAGTAATGAGCAATGAGACGTCAAATCACAATGCCGCACCTTCCCAGACGGACGAAGCAACCATTATTTCGCACTTTGGTTCGACATCATCTTAAACCACGTACTAGTATTGCTTCTGCCTCAAGAGGGACACGCGCATCGCCTTGGTACATCATGACACGTGGGACCGCATGACAGGCCATGCTCCCCCGCCGATCGCTGGGTAAAATCACCTCATTTTTACTATACTTCCTCCGAATCGGTTTACTACATGGCATGCACGTCGTTCTAGGTTGAGAATTTAACTGGCTATATATATATATATATATATATATATATATGTGATGAACAATATGCTAGCCTTTTAAAAAATGTATACTTTTGTACAGTAGTACTCCACTATCGATGGATTGCGCCATGGAGCAAAAGTTGAAATTTTTTGAAAAGGTGGTACATATAGAGAGCGCTCGTCGCCAAATTATGCATATAGTACTATTAAAAAAGCTAGTACGTGCTTAATTGGGGTGCTAAATTCTATTAAAGAAATACTAGTACTAGTATGTACATACTGAAGAGTTAATGTAACGAGAAGAAACATAACATAGTTCTGCTGGGGGCTCAGCACAACACACCCCTCAAATTAAACTAAGCACACCTGAAATTAAACTATGCAACTAATCTAGTAGACACTCCATTAGAAGTTTAGAACCGCCATGAGCAACAACACTGCCACCTTACTCGGAGTCCTCGTCCACGTCCTCGACTTCGTCCTTGTCCCTCTTCCTCTTGGCTGATACTTCTTTGCTTGAACCACCAACTTGGCTGTTGCTCTTCATCCAACCCTTGTAGATATTGAAACAAAGGTAGCCATCCATTGCAGCATAGTGGATGTGGTCTATATCTAGTACATTCCACTGCCATGCATGAAGATGAAACGTGTAATGAGGTTTCTCCAGTTTGCGGTACGAAGGATGAACCATGGCTCCTACCAGGGTCAGCATTGAGGGCTGACAAGAGGGCACCAGCCAATTCTTCTGGATGTCGAAGGGGTTGCCTACAATGAGGCCTATCCGACGCAGGACTTCTTTGTCGTTCTTAAAGTCTACAGTAACGAATTTGACTGTTTTGTCCTCGAGGAAGTTCTTAAAATCCTGGCACTCAACGTCGGCATGGCATATGTGGTAGACCAAGAAAACGTTATGTACGCAAACCTGGATCACGGCGGGCTTCTTCCTCTCTTCATCCTTTAGATCCTTCTCTCGTCCCACGACTGTGGTGTACTCAACATCTAGCCCAGCAACCCACTCATCATGTGAGTTTTCGAACATGCATCTGAAGCGAGAAAGGCATCCTTTCACCATCGCGGAAGTACGAGTGTAGATGACGTCGAACTCATCGCCGGTGATGGTTCTAACCTTGTACTCACCGCCGATCGGGGAGATTTGGCATGCCATGGATTTGGGGATTAGTGGAACTACCATAATGTGAATGGACGGGACAACTAGGAGCGAACCGCCGTAGTATTAAAGGATGTGCGGGAAAGAGTAGGAGCGAACTGCCAGCGTGCGAACGGCAGGGTAGTGGGTTTCCATTCTCCCATGATACGGGCTTCCGAGATCCCTTGGATCTGATATCGAACGGTTGCATGGCGTGATTCTAGACCTATGGGTGAATATCCTATCCTGGAGGGTTATTCTTAAAATTTTCAGCAACTTAGCATGCGACCATTTGATCTCAGATCCAAGGGCTGCCAGCAGCCCGTATCATGGTCGCGCCTACCACGACCGTCGCGTCGCTCACCTGGTCGCGCCCTTGGAGATTTAACACGGTGCGTTAGGCTATCTGAAGTTGGCATGTCATACATAGTCATCACTTAGTCACTCATACTACAACAAGGTTGGCTATAAGGTTGGTTATAAGTGTATTTTTTTACTCCTCTCTATCTCTTTCTTTGTACTCCCTTCGTCCCATAATATAAGAATGTTTTTGACACTAGTGTAGTGCCAAAAACGTTCTTATATTATGGGACACAGGGAGTACTAGTATTTAGTGCATTTGCCAAGGAGTGACCTCTTCCAATGAAATGGTGTTGCTAAGTTTGCTTCATTTAATTAGCTATAGACTCAAAATTTCCTTTTCACGCAGGTACACGCGCTTAGCACCGTTTCTTCCTTGGGTCACCAAACTAGTCTCTCTCTTCTTGATTAACTTGCCACATCAGACTTTATGCCTATGTGGCAAGCTTAAGCACCTGTAGGAGCAAGTGAGGTGCCCGTCCGTTGCACGGAAGAGTGAAATGCATTGATCGGGGTGTTGTTTATTTTGAAAAAGGATGTGCGGGTCATCGCATGTGAAACCGGGTCGACGTGTCAAGCACCAAATTATAGTGCAGAACAGCAGGGGGCGCACCCCACTTGTACCGGCCCAGTGTTAGTAATGAGCAATGAGACGTCAAATCACAATGCCGCACCTTCCCAGACGGACGAAGCAACCATTATTTCGCACTTCGGTTCGACATCATCTTAAACCACGTACTAGTATTGCTTCTGCCTCAAGAGGGACACGCGCATCGCCTTGGTACATCATGACACGTGGGACCGCATGACAGGCCATGCTCCCCCACCGATCGCTGGGTAAAATCACCTCATTTTTACTATACTTCCTCCGAATCGGTTTACTACATGGCATGCACGTTGTTCTAGGTTAAGAATTTAACTGGCTATATATATATATGTGATGAACAGTATGCTAGCCTTTTAAAAAATGTATACTTTTGTACAGTAGTACTCCACTATCGATGGATTGCACCATGGAGCAAAAGTTGAAATTTTTAGAAAAGGTGGAACATATAGAGAGCGCTCGTCGCCAAATTATGCATATAGTACTATTAAAAAAGCTAGTACGTGCTTAATTGGGGTGCTAAATTCTATTAAAGAAATACTAGTACTAGTATGTACATACTGAAGAGTTAATGTAACGAGAAGAAACATAACATAGTTCTGCTGGGGGCTCAGCACAACACACCCCTCAAATTAAACTAAGCACACCTGAAACTAAACTATGCAACTAATCTAGTAGACACTCCATTAGAAGTTTAGAACCGCCATGAGCAACAACACTGCCACCTTACTCGGAGTCCTCGTCCACGTCCTCGACTTCGTCCTTGTCCCTCTTCCTCTTGGCTGATACTTCTTTGCTTGAACCACCAACTTGGCTGTTGCTCTTCATCCAACCCTTGTAGATATTGAAACAAAGGTAGCCATCCATTGCAGCATAGTGGACGTGGTCTATATCTAGTACATTCCACTGCCATGCATGAAGATGAAACGTGTAATGAGGTTTCTCCAGTTTGCGGTACGAAGGATGAACCATGGCTCCTACCAGGGTCAGCATTGAGGGCTGACAAGAGGGCACCAGCCGATTCTTCTGGACGTCGAAGGGGTTGCCTACAATGAGGCATATCCGACGCAGGACTTCTTTGTCGTTCTTAAAGTCTACAGTAACGAATTTGACTGTTTTGTCCTCGAGGAAGTTCTTAAAATCCTGGCACTCAACGTCGGCATGGCATATGTGGTAGACCAAGCAAACGTTATGTACGCAAACCTGGATCACGGCGGGCTTCTTCCTCTCTTCGTCCTTTAGATCCTTCTCTCGTCCCACGACTGTGGTGTACTCAACATCTAGCCCAGCAACCCACTCATCATGTGAGTTTTCGAACATGCGTCTGAAGCGAGAAAGGCATCCTTTCACCATCGCGGAAGTACGAGTGTAGATGACATCGAACTCATCGCCGGTGATGGTTCTAACCTTGTACTCACCGCCGATCGGGGAGATTTGGCATGCCATGGATTTGGGAGGAGGGTTTGGATTAGTGGAACTACCGTAATGTGAATGGACGGGACAACTAGGAGCGAACCGCCGTATTATTAAAGGACGTGCGGGAAAGAGTAGGAGCGAGCTGCCAGCGTGCGAATGGCAGGGTAGTGGGTTTCCATTCTCCCATGATACGGGCTTCCGAGATCCCTTGGATCTGATATCGAACGGTTGCATGGCGTGATTCTAGACCTATGGGTGAATATCCTATCCTGGAGGGTTATTCTTAAAATTTTCAGCAACTTAGCATGCGACCATTTGATCTCAGATCCAAGGGCTGCCAGCAGCCCGTATCATGGTCGCGCCTACCACGACCGTCGCGTCGCTCGCCTGGTCGCGCCCTTGGAGATTTAACATGGTGCGTTAGGCTATCTGATGTTGGCATGTCATACATAGTCATCACTTAGTCACTCATACTACAACAAGGTTGGCTATAAGGTTGGCTATAAGTGTATTTTTTTACTCCTCTCTATCTCTTTCTTCGTACTCCCTCCGTCCCATAATAAAAGAACTTTTTCACACTAGCTAGTGTAGTGTCAAAAACGTTCTTATATAATGGGACACAGGGAGTAGTATTTATTGCATTTGCCAAGGAGTGACCTCTTCCAATGAAATGGTGTTGCTAAGTTTGCTTCATTTAATTAGCTATAGACTCAAAATTGTCTTTTCACCTAGGTACACGTGCTTAGCACCGTTTCTTCCTTGGGTCACCAAACTAGTCTCTCTCTTCTTGATTAACTTGCCACATCAGACTTTATGCCTATGTGGCAAGCTTAAGCATCTGTAGGAGCAAGTAAGTACAATAGTGCGCTTTACATGGCATTTTTGGATATGTGGAGGAAAGAGAGGCAAGGAAAAAGTGGAGAAGTGGGCTCTCATGCAAGAGCCAACCTCTATTACTACATGGTGGAGCATTGGGAGAGGCACCTGTATGGAGGTGGTCAGGAATTGGGAGACTCACGCTGGTCGTAGCGCCGCAGTTAAAATGGTAATGCAAGTCAAATCACGGGGCCCCACCTATCCAGCAGTAACTCGCTGTCTGTCAGGACCGGATTTCGGGATATTGATTTCCCAGAAAATGGCCCTTATGCTCACCAGCCCCAGGATTACTATTAGCTGGCGAGACACAAACTTGATACAACAACTCCAAGCAAAATACATAATATGTAGTACAAGACCATTCTGGCCTATGAGTACAACACAAGGTTTCTAGTGGTTGACGGCGGAAGCGGTTTGTGGATCATCAGCGTCTATGGGACTCCATTTCCCAGAGGAACAGCTGACCAGGTTAACTCCTATCTTCGCGAGGCTGCTATCACCATTGCTTAGGTTCCGGGGCTGTCATCTCGTCGCTCCTCTCCGTGCGAGAAATCTGGCCAAGACAATAGCCAGGGACAAGCCAGTGAGTACTTTGAATGTACTCACAAACATTATGAACATGGGTATAATATAGCAAATGATAATCATGCTCTGAAATATTCTACGATCGCAACGTCAGTCATAAATGAAAGCCTTGATGTACGCAAGCAAGTTATTCACATAAAATACGAATAATGCAATTAGCGAGTAGAATAGAATGCCTCAGTCGGGCGTCTGAGCGACACCACATAAAGGGCTTATAAATTAAATAAACAACAAGCATGCCACAGTCGGGCGTCTCAGCGACACCACATAAAGGGCTTATAAAGTAAACATAAGCATGCCGCAGTCGGGCGTCTCAGCGACACCACATAAAGGGCTTATATGGTAAATAAATAACAAATGTGCCACAGTCGGGCGTTGGTGCGACACCACATAAAGGGCTTATATGGTAAATAAATGACAAACATGCCACAGTCGGGCGTCTGTGCGACACCACATAAAGGGCTTATAATAGAATAATCACAGTGAATATCCAGGAGGTAGAACCGTCCCAGGGATACTCAATAAATCAAATAATGAACATAGTTAGTCCACAATAATAATAATCATAATCATCATATGTCACCGGTCATAGTCAATATTCTGACTTAGTAGTTTTTCCTCCGAAGACTGACACTAAGACCGACACTTGACTCAACCCAGACTGTAGTCCTTAACCATGGACACGGCTATTCGAATAGATGTAATCTCTGCAGAGGGTGTACTCTTTACCCATGAGTAACGGATTCCTTTAGTCCATCGGGACTAATTCCGTCTACGGTCTTTTAATTGAAAACACACCTGACTTGCACACACTAGCTTAACTTACCGGTGTCTGGAATCACCCACGACACCTATCAAGCAAAACTCTAAGTGGGGAGGCTACAACCTCGCGTAGCATGGGATCAAATTTATATCGCGTGCTCTAAGGGGTGCCCCCCTCTCGGTCCCAACCGAAAACACCCATGCCCCCGGACCAGGTGGCCTGCCTACCGGCTGCAGTCGGTATCTTCCATCGTGGCCTCTCTGTACGGTGTGTGCTAGAAAGGGGTTGACAACTTACTGAACCGTACCCTACCTGCTGCAGGGACCAGTGGCAGTACGAAACAAGTATGGGGGTTACTGGAACAAGACTTGGTCTACGGTCGACTCAGGAGGTTTAAAAATTCCCTTCATGATATGTGTAACCAATATGAATTTCAACCAACAAAATCACCACTCATTATACCTCACTATGCCATACCGGACATAACCGTCCCGACGGAGACCGAAGACAAGCTCATGCCTACCCAAGGCAGAGGTTTCCCCGGGTTTCTTTCTGGCAGGCATGCAAGGCATACGAGGACGATTACCGTCACAAGTATATCCATTTCCAACAGCAAGGAAATCTCCAATATGCATCCATGCAAATGATCGGGTCACCACATAAAATAACGAGTTCTCCGTATTAAGGCGGTGTTATAATCGTGTCAACCAACACACAAAAATATTATGCCAGGGTTCAGAATGCTTGTCTTCAAGTTGTGGGGAGGCAGGGTGCACTCCAAAACTTTTGAAGGTTTTCTCCTCTCTCCAAAAATCCTATTTAAAATATTTTTGAATCAATATATAGTTTCAAAAACAGTACCAAAAATTTGTCTGAATATTTTTCAATTAAATCGGAAAATAAACTAGACAATATTTGAGAAACAACAGAAAAAGAATCAATTCATTTGGACTTATATTTAAAAAGTTATAGCCGGTCAAAGTTTAGTCAATATTCTGTTTTTAATAAAAATAGAAAAAGAAACGTTTCAATTTAGAATACGCTTTCGGGGCAGAGGAGACGTACTTTGAGGTTTACGCCTCCACTTAAAACACATGGTGGCGGGGCTGGGTCACTGACAGGGGGGCCCGCGCTGTCAGGTTCATCCCCCTCCCTCCTGCTTTCCTGGCCAGGGAGCAGAGGCGAGCTCCGGCGACGCCAGTCGGCGGAAGGCTACTCCCCGCGGGGTACTAGGCACGGGGATAGGTTCCCCATGAGCTAGCGGTCCTCTCGATGGTCACCACTGCCTGGGTGGTGGACAGGGTCGCCGGCGGCAAGCTCCTAGGCGGACGGAGGTTTCGGGTTGGTTTGGGGATTCGGTCTACGGTGGCTCTCGATCGGAATTAAGGGATGAGACGGCTCCGCTGGGTCTAGGAAACACTAGAGGTGGCGAGTATGGGGTCGGAGGGGCTTTGGCTGTGAAGCAACTAACCGGAGTGCGGCGGCGGCTGCACTTGCCGGAGGCGAGGATGACGACCTCCTCTGGTCAAACTGCTGTGAGGGGAGTTGGCTACGGTTGGCTTCAGGCTGTTGACGAGTGCAAGGGAGGCCAGGGGCGCTATTTATAGCAAGGCAGCGTCGGTTCCCGATGGTAGCCATGGATAAGCTCGACGGTGCGCTTGCTACTGTCGCCGGAGGCAACGTGGCGATGGCCGGCTGGCTTCAGGGGCTAACGATGAACTCTCCACTATCCAAGGAGGCGAGCTGGCGCGCTGCGGTGGTTTGGGCGGTGCCGACCTGAGCAGGGGCGGGCTGCCGCCGCCTGCGTGCCGCCAAAAGGCTCGCTGCGGCGGCGCTGCGAGGAGCCAGGGGTGGCAGCATGTCACGGGCGAACGGATAAGTTCATGGCTTGGCCCCTCGGGCAAGAAAAGACCAGGAGGTACAGACTAGGCGCGACGCGATGGCTTGGTGCGCGGCTGTAGTTGGCACGCTCTGGGCGCGTACAGTGCATGCCCACCAACCGCTCGGCGAAATGCCATGGCACCCCAGAGGGCTTGGATGATACTGCAAGTTACCAGACTGGTTGGGGTGGTTACTAAACCTCTAGTGGACAAGCTGGCTAGGCAAATAAAACAACTCTACAATGCTAATTAAAATCTATGCCAAAATGGTTCATGCACTCCAACTGTTCGACGAAATGCTAGAGGCATCCAGGCAGTTCTTGGAGTGGCCAAAATCTCCAGATCAGAGTCTCTTTAGGTGTGGGTGATGGTGGCCAGGTTAGTTCGTCAATTATAGAAACTTGTTAGTGCAAAAATTTGAGAAAACCAATTTTGGGCAGAAACTAAAGGCTGTCATTTCATGGACCAAAAATATTCCAATGGGTTCATGCTCTTGGACTTAAGGGTTTTGTAGGAAGGACTACAAGCAGGAAAAAGAACCATGGGTAAAAGAGCAAGTAAAAATATGGTTGCAGTACAAATCATCAAGTTGGACCAGAATGAAAATGAGGTTGATTCACTCAAATTTTTCAAAGGACATAACTGGGTTTTTGCACAAAGATGGATAATATACTCCTACTGACCTCCCCTAATTTTGGTTGAAAGTTTTAAAGAAATATTTAAATAGGTTGTAGTGCAAAATTGCCCACTGGACCAGATTTGAAAACTTGGCATAGAGCTCAAAATCTCTAATGAACAGAAGATGTTCTTGCATAAAAGCGATTTAGGGACATCATATGTCCTCCCCAAATTTTGGTGAAAATTTTAGATGCATTTATCAAATGGTTGTAGTGTAAAAGAGGCCCAAAACTTATGAAAAATCATTTTAAAAGAATAAAGCTCAGGAAAAACAATTATGCAAATAAAGCCACTGATTAAGAATTGTTTTATTGAGAGAGTATACAAGTCCAATAATATTTTTGGAAAGTTTCCCCTTGGGGTAGAAAATCCTCAATAATAAAGAAAAGTGGTTCTGAAATCAAAAGAAAATCCAGAAAGCAGAATTTTTAAACTCCTCGCAAAATTTTAATAATTCAAGACATGGTTAAATTTTTGGGGTGTTACACTGTCAAATCACACAGCCCTACGTTTGCAGCAGCCTACTCCCTCGTCTTCTCGCATCTCTGTCGAACTGACTAGGCGGAACTGTCCCGCCACCTACCGGGCAGGAAAAGCCCCGCCCTCAACTTTTAAATAGTATACAGTATACTAATTTTGTATCCATGGATTGCGCCTGCGCCATGGAGCAAAGCGTCTAGAAAACGGCGGTACACATGTGCGGAGTATACAGCACGCATGTCGCGTTCGCGTCGCATCCTAGACGGTCGGTCGGTCTGGCATGCTGCTCTCCGAATGGAACGCGCGTCATATTGCGTTCGCACACACATGTGGGACGGCAATTGAGAACCGACCATAGGCACACTCCCCAACCTCGCAAGTCGGGTGACTTAATAGAAGAGGGAGACGAGCGATAGTACTAGAGAAGTGTTGTACTACGTTGGTGCCTGGACGATCTCTACAAGACACGGAAGATCAATTCGTCCATGCATGTCAACAGACACGCCTGGATTGGCTATCATCTACATATCGTGCAGGATGTGTTGTACATGGCTGTAGTTGTGGTGAGAAATCTAAAAAAAGGTTTCTTGTCATCTCACAAAATTATGTGTCATGTGCTTCGGATCACTGCGAGGGTTAAACAGCGACAACTGAGTTGGGCTAGTCATTGGGGGCACATGCACGAACAGTGACTAATCGGCTGCCATCTAGGTCAAGCCGTCTATGTTAATTAGGACATCTATCGACGGACCCCTTTTCTACGAGTTTATCTTTAATTTGAGCTTTGTTCCTCGTCTAGTTTGTCCGTCGGGATTCATGTTGTCTCCTTTGGGCAGTGAGGTTATGATTTCTTGTCATGTGGCATTTTTTCGTGTTATATGTTATAATCCGGCGCTTCAGATCAAAATGACGACAACTGCGCCTCTGGGCCACGTGCATGAAGACTTCTCGACAGTCATTGACGAGGTCAAGCCGACTCCGGTAGACAAAAGAAAACTAAGTACTACTCCACTATATAGGCAGGAGCCTTCGCGCTTGCTTGCTAGTGTTGCTCTCTTCACACCGTCTTGCCCTCTCCAGATCTAAACATGACAGCGGTGGCCACACACACTCTCTCTCTCTCTCTGCTCACCGCTGGTCACAGATCCAGCCGGATCCTCTCCGCCGGGGAAGGTGAGAAGGTGCAACGTTCACGCGGTCGTCCTCGGCGACGGCTCTTACCCACTGCTGGGCGCATCCCGATCAGCCTGCCTTGCCGTTCTCTCCCAAGCACCGCTGGCGAGGGAGGGCCTCTGACCCCTTCTTCCTTGCTGTCGTAGTGTGGGCAGATCCGGCCTCCCTCCGCCCACCTAGCGACATCCCGGCGACCATCAGGTATAACTTCCTTCGAAACCGGCCTTGCTGGCCCAACCCAACATTATAATTAGAATCAGCCCAGCAAAATCATGTATCTAGATAAAGTGCAAATGGCCTGTAATTTTTTAGGAAATAAAATAAATGGGCCGCATGAAAGCTACATTAATTGTTCACCCAGCACAGCTAATGGCTGTAATTCAAAAAAAGATCAAATTGACTGTAAATTCTACCATGCAAAAAAAAGACTGTAAATTCTGAAAAAATGGGTTGAATACGTGCCACATTTTTGGAGGCTGAAATGTGGGCCAATAGGTCGAAGCCAACGCAAGTCGTTGTAAATTTAGTCAACAAATGATTCTGACATGTTAACCGTTGGATTTACATCCAACAGCCGGCATCCATCTTCAATCTCTCGTCTTCTTCCTCCAGCGCCACCGGGACCACCTCCCGCCTCCTGCTGCTAGTAGCTCTGCTTAGCACGCTTCGCTATGAAGCACTACTCCACCGTTGGCCAGGCCATCCCTCCAACCCTCCACGCCTCCTATTCTTCTCCATTGACTGCCGAACCACACCGCACTAGAACCAGTTAACCCTCGTACACCTCTCCGTCTGCGACTCTACTCCCGCGTCTTCCCATCTTCGGCTCGTTGCTGTCCGGGGCCTCGCCGTCGTCCACCACCTTGGATGCGCTCGGTGCGGTGTGGTCAACATGGTCAACGAACGACACCATCGGAAGTAGACTGTGCATGGAGAGGCTGACAGCTAGGTCCACAGCCGCACACAAGGAAATGCCTCCTTATTACGCGCAAAATAATGATTCCTCCACCTGACATCTGGGACCCACCAGAAGGGCCTCTGAATTTCACGAAAAAAACATGCCCCCCGCTGACTTGTTGGACCCACCAGCTATCTTCGCACGCAAGGAAGTGCCTCCTTATTACGCACAAAAAAAATGAATACTCCCCCTGCCAGCTGGAACCCAGCATACTGGGAGGCTGACTTGTGGGCCTACCAAGTTGACGGGGACGGAGGGCTTTGTCAACTTAGTCAATATGAACGATTCTAGCTCCTGTTACCGTACAATGTTCATCCAACCGTTGTAGTGCTTCTTCAACCTCTGGTCTTCTTGCTCCAGCCGCCCAAACTAGCGCCGGTCGTGTCGCGTGCTCCTGCCACCCGTGGCCGGCTGTGATGCCGTGGAGGCCTCACCGCCCCCTACTACTCCCACCGTTGCCCAGGCCATCCCTCTAATCACCCACACCCCCTATTAATCAACGGCGACAGCAGCCAAACCAGTGAACCCTCATACTCCTCTTCGCGTGGGCATCCACTGCTGCGTCTTCCCGGGCTCTGAGTCGTCCCCTTCCTAGGCCTCGTCGTCATCCACTGCCGTGGTGCTCTCGGCGCGGCGTGGTCAACCTGGTCAAGGAACGACTTCCATCGGACATGGACTGTACGTGGAGAGGCTGACAGCTGGGTCCACGGCCGCAGCATGGAAGTGCCTCCTTATTACGCGGAAAATAATGATTCCTCCACCTGACAGCGGGGACCCACGGGACGGGCCACCGTATTTCGCGAAAAAAAGTTTCCCCTGACTGCTGGGACCCACCAGCTACATCTTCGCACGCAAGGAAGTGCGTCCGGGCAAAAAAAACGATTCGCCCCCCTGACTGCTGGGACCCACCAGCTACATCTTCGCACGCAAGGAAGTGCGTCTGGGCAAAAAAACGATTCGCCCCCCTGACTGCTGGGACCCACCAGCTACATCTTCGCACGCAAAGGAAGTGCGTTCGGGCAAAAAAACGATTCGCCCCTCTGACTGTTGGGACCCACCAGCTACATTTTCGCACACAAGGAACTGCCTGACAGTCGGGACCCACCTGGTCGAAGCGTACGTAGTGTTGTCATTCTGGTCACGAACGTGTACGTACATATATACTGGTCGATGTAGAGGCGCGCACGTGTCGTAGTAGAGGCGCGTACGTGTCGTAGTAGAGGCGCGCACATAGCATGTACACGTACGTACAGCGGCCAGGGTGCAAGAAAGAAAATACGACCACGTATATGTACATAAGGGCGGGGTCTCGAACACCTAGTCGCGCATACGTATGGCGAGGGCTCGTGTTCATGGGGAGGCAACAGAATGCGTCATGTTCATGGGGAGGCAACGAAATGCGTCATGTTCATGGGGAGGAAACGGAATGCGTCATGTTCATGGGGAGGCAACGGAATGCGTCATGTTCATCAGGAGGCAACGGAACGCGTGGGAGCCAACCGGCTTGGATGGAACAGGCGATGGAAACAAGGCCTGGCGTACTGCAGAACGGAGGAAACGGACCTCCTACGGTCGAAACGGGGGTCCTGTTGATCGGGAGGGGTGTGGTGTACCACAAAACGGAGGAAACGGACCTCCTACGGTCGAAACGGGGGTCCTGTTGATCGGGAGGGGTGTGGCGTACCGCAAAACGGACGAAACAGACTTGTGTTGGAGCGCTACGGTCGAAACGGGGGTCCTGTTGATCGGGAGGGGTGTGGCGTACCACAAA
>NC_041383.1:668801622-668870990 GCF_002162155.2 Triticum dicoccoides | reverse complement strand
ACGCTCACTGTTCATCCAATCAATCGGCTTTAGTTAGCAGCAGTAGCGAAGGAATCGCTCCATCGGGTTCAGTTAACAGCCATCGATCGATCCCTCGGGTTCAGTAACGCGTAGCCTGCAGTGCAATCGCTCGGGTTCAGTTAGAGCCCAACGCCTCGCTCGGGTTCAGTTAGAGCCAATGCCTCGCACACACGCACGTACGTATGAGAGAAACGCGCATTGCTCGGCCCCCAACCTCCCACCGTAACCGGCAACTCTCCAAAATTTTCCTCCCCCTCGCTTCTACCACGGTTTTTTCCGTCATGGACGGCCCAAAGAATGTCATGCAGCTGCGTCTCCAGCCCGCCCAGGACGAAAAGCCCATTTTCTGTCATGATTATTTGTCATAGAAGTAGGAGCCCACCACCTCTATGATGATACTGGGTTTTGTCACAATTATCGTCATAGAAGTGTCATATGTATGACAGAAAAAAAATTCGTTCGGCCCAAAATGTCACGGATGTGTATTTTTTTTGTAGTGAGAGGGGGGGTGATTAGACTACTTGACCAAATAAAAACTTAACCTTTTCCCAATTTTAGTTCTTGGCAGATTTTAGCAACTTAGCACAAGTCAAGCAATCACAATACAATTCAAGCAAGCATGCAAAGAGTATATGAGCAGCGGAAAGTAAAGCATGCAACTTGCAAGAAAGTAAAGGGATGGGTTTGGAGTGTGCAAATGCAATTGGAGACACAGATGTTTTTAGCGTGGGTCCAATAGGTGGTGCTATCGTACATCCACATTGATGGAGACTTCAACCCATGGAGGGTAACGGTTGCGTGAGTCCATGGAGGGCTCCACCCATGAAGGGTCTATGAATAAGCAGCCTTGTCTATCCCATCATGGCCATCGCCCACGAAGGACTTGCCTTACTAGGGTAGATCTTCACGAAGTAGGCGATCTCCTTTCCCTTACAAACTCCTTGGTTCAACTCCACAATCTTGAAGGAGGCTCCTAAGTGACACCTAACCAATCTAGGAGACACCTGATACGTCTCCGTCGTATCTATAATTTTTGATTATTCCATACCAATATTATTCAACTTTCATGTACTTTTGCCAACTTTTTATACTATTTTTGGGACTAACATATTGATCCAGTGCCCAGTGCCAGTTCCTGTTTGTTGCATGTTTTATGTTTCGCGGAAACCCCATATCAAACGGAGTCCAAACAGGATAAAAAAGAACGGAGATCATTTTTGGAATATTTATGATTTTTGGGAAGAAAAACCAACGCGAGACGGTGCCCGAGGGGGCCACGAGGCAGGGGGCGCGACCTAGGGGGGCAGGCGCGCCCCTGACCCTCGTGGGCACCCCGTAAGGCGGTTGGCGCTCTTCTTTTGCCGCAAGAAAATCTAATTTTCGGAGAAAAATCAGGGCAAAAGTTTTAACCCAATCGGAGTTACGAATCTCCGGATATAAAAGAAACGGTGAAAGGGCAGAATCTGAGAACGTAGAAACAGAGAGAGACAGAGAGACAGATCCAATCTCGGAGGGGCTCTCGCCCCTCCCATGCCATGGGAGCCAAGGACCAGAGGGTAAACCCTTCTCCCATCTAGGGAGAAGGTCAAGGCAGAAGAAGAAGAAGGGGGGCTCTCCCCCTCTCTTCCGGTGGCACCGGAACGCTACCGGGGGCCATCATCATCACCGCGATCTACACCAACAACTTCACCGCCTTCATCACCAACTCTTCCCTCCTCTATGCAGTGGTGTAAACTCTCTTTTACCCGCTGTAATCTCTACTTAAACATGGTGCTCAATGCTATATATTATTTCCCAATGATGTATGGCTATCCTATGATGTTTGGGTAGATCTGTTTTGTCCTATGGGTTAATTGATGATCGTGATTGGTTTGAGTTGCATGTTATATTATTGGTGCTGTCCTATGGTGATCTCCATATCACGCAAGCATGAGGGATCCCTTGAAATATGTTCATGATTTGCTTATGGTGGGTGGCGTGAGTGACAGAAGCACAGACCCGAGTAGGTAGGTTGTTTGCGTATGGGATAAAGGGGACTTGATACTTTAATGTTATGGTTGGGTTTTACCTTAATGATCTTTAGTAGTTGCGGATGCTTGCTAGAGTTCCAATCATAAGTGCATATGATCCAAGAAGAGAAAGTATGTTAGCTTATACCTCTCCCTCAAACAAAATTGCAATAGTGATTACCGGTCTAGTTATCGATTGCCTAGGGACAAATAACTTTCTCGTGACAAAAAGCTCTCTACTAAAACTAACTTAGTTGTGTCTTTATCTAAACATACCCTAGTTTATATTTATGTGCTCTTTATTATCTTGCAAACCTATCCAACAACACCTACAAAGTACTTCTAGTTTCATACTTGTTATAGGTAAAGCAAACACTAAGCGTGCGAGAGTCGTATATGTGGCAGATAGGACTTGAGAGAATATTTGTTCTACCTTTAGCTCCTCATTGGGTTCGACACTCTTACTTATCGAAAGAGGCTACAATTATCCCCTACACTTATGGGTTATCAAGACCTTTTTCTGGCGCCGTTGCCGGGGAGTCATAGCGTGGGGTGAATATTCTCGGGTGAGCTTGTTTGCTTTATCACTAAGTAATTTTTATTTGTTGTTCTTAGTTGTTTTCTATCTTTAGTTATGGGTAGGAAACGCAAAATACCAAAAAAATTAGTTGTACCTACTACACCAATGGTTGAAGAACCACTCAAAATCTATCACACTCCTAAAGCTTTTTACTTGGATCATCTTCGATCCCTTTGTGCTCGTGCTGAAACCCCAACTAGCTTAGTTGAGGGCAAATCTTTAGATGAGCATGCTTGTTATGTGCGACACCGTATATCTAAAAAAGGGAAACTTTAACTGGATCAAATTCATCGTTTGCAATGCTATGCTTGGAATTTATGTGAAATATATGATTTTACTTGTTGTTCTGAAAACCCTAAGAAACACCTTCCCTACCAATGTGAGTTTGGTGATAATGGAATCGTATATTCGTATGCTAAGGGTGTTTATAAGTACTATGATGTTCAAAAAATTGAAGAATTTGTTGCTTTAAGGGTGCTTATGAAATTGCTTCTTTGATTGAAAAGTATGATGCCACTCTTTACAAATCTGAAAATTTTGCCATACTTGAATATTGTTATGATAATTATGCTTCTAATGCCTATGTTAAACCATATATTGAGGAATTCTCCGCTGTCCAAGAAGAGATTAATATTTTGCAGCAGTCTATGGAAGAAGAAATTGATGAAACTGTGGGCTCATTGGATGAAAAAGATGATGAGGAGAGCGACGAACAAAAGGAGGAAGAGCGGATTAGCTACCCATGCCCACCTTCTAATGAGAGTAACTCTTCAACTCATACATTGTTTAATTCCCCTTCGTGCTTACTGAAGGATGATTGTTATGATCGCGTTGATTCTCTTGAAATATCCCTTTTTGATGATGCTTGTTGTGCTTGTGGCCAAGATGCCAATATGAATTATGCTTATGGAGATGAACTTGCTATAGTTCCTTATGTTAAACATGAAATTGTTGCTATTGCACCCACGCATGATAGTCCTATTATCTTTTTGAATTCTCCAAACTACACTATATCGGAGAAGTTTGTGCTTATTAAGGATTATGTCGATGGGTTGCATTTTACCATTACACATGATGATTTTGATAGATATAATATGCATGTGCTTGCTGCTGCTACTTGCAATTATTATGAGAGAGGAACTATATCTCCACCTCTCTATGTTTCCAACACGATAAAATTGCAAGAAACTATTTATACTATGCATTGGCCTTTACTATGTGTGCATGAATTGTTCTTTTATGACATGCCGATGCATAGGAAGAGAGTTAGACTTCATTATTGCTTGATATATGTTACTTTGTGCTCACTACTAAATCACAAATCATTGTTAATTAAAAATGGCTTTGATATACCTTGGGATCCGGGTGGATTCATTACTTAAGCACTATATGCCTAGGTTAATGGCTTTAAAGGAAGCGCTGCAAGGGAGACAACCCGGAAGTTTTAGAGAGTCATTTGTTTCTGTTCAGTGCTTTTATATAGTTTAAAAACAAAATAAAAATAAAGAGGGGAACCCAAAACTTTTCAAAAAGGAAAGTGAAAGTGTGAAAGAGAAGCATTGTTGAAGTGGGAGAGCTCCTTGAACTTTGTTCATGCTCATGGAAACTTTGTGAATCTTAATTATAGAAAATTTTCATCAAAAATAATTATCCCTTGTACAATTCCATTTTATTATAAAAATAATGTGCCAAGGTTTTCCTTTAGGATGTTTACAATGCTTGTTGGTTTGTGCGGTGCAGGACAGAAACTTTGGCTGTAGTGCGCAATTTTACATTTTTTACTGGAACGTCAAACGATTCTGAAACTTTTTGCACTGTCTTTATTTACAAATTTTTTATTTTTCATAATTTTGGTAAAAATTTTGGGATAACAGAAGTATGGTGAATGTTCAGATTACTACAGACTGTTCTGTTTTTGACAGATTCTGTTTTTGATGCATAGTTTACTTGTTTTGATGAAACTATCAATTTCGATCAGTGGATTAAGCCATGGAAAAGTTATATTACATTAGACACGATGCAAAAACAAAATATTAATTGGTTTGCTACAGTACTTAGAGTAGTGATTTGCTTTATTGTACTAACGGATCTTACCGAGTTTTCTGTTGAAGTTTTGTGTGGATGAAGTGTTTGATCGAGGAGGTCTCGATATGAGGAAAAGGAAGAGAGGCAAGAGCTCAAGCTTGGGGATACCCAAGGTACCCCAAGTAAATATTCAAGGAGACTCAAGCGTCTAAGCTTGGGGATGCCCTGGAAGGCATCCCCTCTTTCTTCAACAAGTATCGGTATGTTTTCGTATTCGTTTCGTTCATGCGATATGTGCAAGTCTTGGAGCGTCTTTTGCATTTAGTTTTCACTTTTCTTTTATGCACCATGCTGGTATGAGATAGTCTTTGGTTGATTTATAGAATCCTCATTGCACCTCGCTTAAATCTTTTGAGTATTGCTTTATAGAATGCTTCATGTGCTTCACTTATATCATTTGAAGTTTGGATTGCCTGTTTCTCTTCACATAGAAAACCACCATTTGTAGAATGCTCTTTTGCTTCACTTATATTTGTTAGAGTGTGGGCATATCTTTTGTAGAAAGAATTAAATTCTCTTGCTTCACTTATATCTATTTAGAGAGAAGACAAGGAACTGGTCAATCACATGGTTAGTCATAAAATCCTACATAAACTTGTAAATCGTTGAATATGATATGTTAGATTCCTTGCAATAGTTTTGCAATATAAAGGTGGTGATATTAGAGTCATGCTAGTGAATAGTTGTGGATTAGTAGAAATATTTGTGTTGAGGTTTGTGATTCCCGAAGCATGCACGTATGGTGAACCGTTATGTGATGAAGTCGGAGCATGATTTATTTATTGATTGTCTTCAATATGAGTGGCGGTCGGGGACGAGCTATGGTCTTTTCCTACCGATATATACCCCTAGGAGCATGCACGTAGTACTTTGTTTCGATGGCTAATAAATTTTTGCAATAAGTATGTGAGTTCTTTATGACTAATGTTGAGTCCATGGATTATACACACTCTCACCCTTCCATCATTGCTAGCCTCTTCGGTACCGTGCATTGCCCTTTCTCACCTTGAGAGTTGGTCCAAACTTTCCAGGTGCATCCAAACCCCATGATATGATACGCTCTGTCACACATAAGCCTCCTTATATCTTCCTCAAAACAGCCACCATACCTACCTATCATGGCATTTCCATAGCCATTCCGAGATATATTTCCATGCAACTTCCATCATCATCATATACATGACTTGAGCATTCATTGTCATATTGCTTTGCATGATCGTAAGATAGCTAGCATGATGTTTTCATGGCTTGTCCGTTTTTTGATGTCATTGCTACGCTAGATCATTGCACATCCCGGTACACCGCCGGAGGCATTCATATAGAGTCATATCTTTGTTCTAGTATTGAGTTGTAATATTGAGTTGTAAGTAAATAAAAGTGTGATGATCATCATTATTAGAGCATTGCCCCAGTGAGGAAAGGATGATGGAGACTATGATTCCCCCACAAGTCGGGATGAGACTCCAGAATTAATGAAAAATAGGCCAAAGAAGCCCAAATAAAAAAGGGGCCAAAGAAGCCCACCAAAAAAGAGAAAATAAAGAAAATGAGAGAACATGATAGAAGGGGCAATGCTACTATCCTTTTACCACACTTGCGCTTCAGAGTAGCACCATGTTCTTCATATAGAGAGTCTCCTATATTGTCACTTTCATATACTAGTGGGAATTTTCATTATAGAACTTGGCTTGTATATTCCGATGATGGGCTTCCTCAAATGCCTGAGGTCTTCATGAGCAAGCAAGTTGGATGCACACCCACTTAGTTTCCAGTTTGAGATTTCATACACTTATAGCTCTTAGTGCATCCGTTGCATGGCAATCCCTACTCCTCGCATTGACAACAATTGAAAGGCATCTCCATAGCCCGTTGATTAGCCGCGTCGATGTGAGACTTTCTCCCTTTTTGTCTTCTCCACACAACCTCCACCATCATATTCTATTCCACCTATAGTGCTATATCCATGGCTCACGCTCATGTATTGCGTGAAAGTTGAAAAAGTTTGAGAATACTAAAGTATGAAACAATTGCTTGGCTTGCCATCGGGGTTGTGCATGATTTAAATATTTTGTGTGATGAAGATGGAGCATAGCCAGACTGTATGATTTTGTAGGGATAACTTTCTTTGGCCATGTTGTTTTGAAAAGACATGATTGCTTTATTAGTATGCTTGAAGTATTATTGTTTTTATGTCAAATGATAGGCTATTGCTTTGAATCACTCGTGTCTTAATATTCATGCCATGATTAGACATATGATCAAGATTATGCTAGATAGCATTCCACATCAAAAATTGTCTTTTTTTATCATTTACCTACTCGAGGACGAGCAGGAATTAAGCTTGGGGATGTTGATACGTCTCCATTGTATCTATAATTTTTGATTGTTCCATGCCAATATTATTCAACTTTCATATACTTTTGGCAACTTTTTATACTATTTTTGGGACTAACATATTGGTCTAGTGCCCAGTGTCAGTTCCTGTTTGTTGCATGTTTTATGTTTCACAGAAACCCCATATCAAATTGAGTCCAAACGGGATAAAAACGGACGGAGATCATTTTTGGAATATTTATGATTTTTGGGAAGAAAAAACAACGCAAGACAGTGCCCAAGGGGGCCACGAGGCAGGGGGCACGCCCCAGGGGGGCAGAGGTGCCCCTGACCCTCGTGGGCACCCCGTAAGGCGGTTGACACTCTTCTTTTGCCGCAAGAAAGCTAATTTTCGGAGAAAAATATGGGCGAAAGTTTCAACCCAGTCGGAGTTACGGATCTCCGGATATAAAAGAAACGGTGAAAGGGCAAAATCTGAGAATGCAGAAACAGAGAGAGACAGAGAGACAGATCCAATCTCGGAGGGGCTCTCGCCCCTCCCATGCCATGGGAGCCAAGGACCAGAGGGTAAACTCTTCTCCCATCTAGGGAGAAGGTCAAGAAAGAAGAAGAAGAAGGGGGCTCTCTCCCCCTCGCTTACGGTGGCACCGGAATGCTACTGGGGGCCATCATCATCACCGCGATCTACACCAACAACTTCACCGCCTTCATCACCAACTCTTCCCTCTCTATGCAGCGGTGTAACCTCCCTTTTACCCGCTGTAATCTCTACTTAAACATGGTGCTCAACGCTATATATTATTTCCCAATGATGTATGACTATCCTATGATGTTTGAGTAGATCTGTTTTGTCCTATGGGTTAATTGATGATCGTGATTGGTTTGAGTTGCATGTTTTATTATTGGTGCTGTCCTATGGTGCTCTCTGTGTCGGGCAAGCGTGAGGGATCCCTGCTGTAGGGTTTGCAATATGTTCATGATTTGCTTATGGTGGGTGGCGTGATTGACAGAAGCACAGACCCGAGTAAGTAGGTTGTTTGCGTATGGGATAAAGCGGACTTGATACTTTAATGCTATGGTTGGGTTTTACCTTAATGATCTTTAGTAGTTGCGGATGCTTGCTAGAGTTCCAATTATAAGTGCATATGATCCAAGAAGAGAAAGTATGTTAGCTTATGCCTCTCCCTCAAAGAAAATTGCAATAGTGATTACCGGTCTAGTTATCGATTGCCTAGGGACAAATAACTTTCTGGTGACAAAAATCTCTCTACTAAAACTAACTTAGTTGTATCTTTATCTAAACAGCCCCTAGTTTATATTTACGTGCTCTTTATTATCTTGCAAACCTATCCAACAACACCTACAAAGTACTTCTAGTTTCATACTTGTTCTAGGTAAAGCGAACACTAAGCATGTGTAGAGTCGTATCAGTGGCAGATAGGACTTGAGAGAGTATTTGTTCTACCTTTAGCTCCTCGTTGGGTTCGACACTCTTACTTATCGAAAGAGGCTACAATTATCCCCTACACTTGTGGGTTATCAACACCACTCTCCAAAAGGTAATAGATGGTGTGTTGTTGATGTACTCCTTGCTCTTGTGCTTCAAATGATAGTCTCCCCAACACTCAACTCTCTCTCACAGATTTGGCTATGGTGGAAAGATGATTTGAGTGGAAAGCAACTTGGGGAAGGCTAGAGATCAAGATTCATATGGTAGGATTGGAATATCTTGGCCTCAACACATGAGTAGGTGGTTCTCTCTCAGAAAATGAGTAGTGGAAGTGTAGGTATGTTCTTATGGCTCTCTCCACGAATGAAGAGTGGGTGGAGGGGTATATATAGCCTCCACACAAAATCTAACCGTTACACACAAATTCCCAAACTCGATGGGACCGAATCAGCAAACTCGGTCATACCGATTTAGTTCAAAATGTGAAGGTTAGGATTTTCTGTGGGACCGATATAGTCATCTTGGTGGTACCGACATGCTAGGGTTAGGGCATAACGTAATCTCGGTGTGACCGATCGCATGAACTCGGTGGGACCGATTTCAGCAATAGGTACACAGAGATTAGTCAGGCAAACTCGGTGGGACCTAAGTGTTATGAAAAGGAAACAGGGAGTTTGCAATGCAGACTCGATGGGACCGATTTGCTCTTTCGGTGAGACCAAAATGTTACAAAAAGGAAATAGAGAGTTTGCGATCCCATCTCAGTGAGACCGAGATCCCTATCGGTGAGACCGAAGTAACTAGGGTTTGTGGCAGTGGCTATGTCAAGTGAAACTCGGTGGCGCCGGATAGATCAAATTGGTGGGGCCGAGTTTGATCACAAAGCATTTTGAGCAAGTAACTCGTTAAGCAACACCTCGTCCCCTTTTAATAGTATTGGCTTTCCGATGGACTCAATGTGATCTTGGATCACTAAAATGAAAATGTAGAGTCTTGAGCTTGTTGCCAATATATGTCCTTTGCATTTTGAGGGGTCCAATTCTCTAGTCCATGCCATGCCAAACATTGAACTTTCTGAAATGATTATCTTGAAATAGCATTAGTTCAATGAGCTATATGTTGTTAAGAATTACCAAAACCACCCAGGGATTAGTTGCACTTTCAATCTCCCCCTTTTTGGTAATTGATCACAACATATAGATCAAAGCTTCGACAAATGATAATAAGAATGAAGTACATTGTCGCTTTGAGAAGTATGTGATAAGTAAGAGCTCCCCCTAAATTTGTGCATTGTTAAAATTTGCTTTGGAATGCAAACGCACAATCTGTTAGGATCATGGGTTACTCTTCCATGTCACATACATCTTGGTGGAGCGCTCAAATTGATGATAAATAAGAACAAGCACTCATTACCAAGGCAAAGTGAATGATCATGCATGAGATAGATAATGTTAACATCCAAGCATAAGCATAAAGAGTGATATGATCAAGCACATGATCATACAAAGTTTATCACACACACAGACATAATGTATCTCAAACAGGCAAGCAAAGCAAATAAGTAGAAAAAAGAGACAACTCTCTCTTTCCGAAGCCTATGATCTATACACTTTCTCCCCCTTTAGCAACAAGTTACCAAAAAGCTCGAAAATGCATAGTGCTATGCGTCTCTCTAGGCTTGATCTTCGGGAGGTGGTGTTGAGATGACTCCAACGATGAAAGCTTCTGTAGATGTTGTTGGAGCTGGAGGGGTTGCCACTAGAGGGGAAGCAGGAGCTGTAGGAGTTGTGGCTGCATGTGCTGAAGTTGTAGCTCTTGTGTCTGTCAATGGCACTGTTGCAGACCTTTGTGCCCTTGGCATCCTGTGGAACACCTATGTAGTAGCTTTCCCTTTTCTCTCCTGAACTTCTTCCTGGAGTTCTTCAACCGCTGTCTGAATCTCAGTTACATTCAAGTCCAGATCATAGAATTTTGTCTCTATTATCCTATCCAAGCTCTCTTGGTTCTGAGTCAGGGTAGCTAGTCCTTCCTCAACCCTCAGGATTGATTGAATCAGAAACCCAAGCTGGTCTTGTTTGGACTTGAGAAAGATTTTAGAAGCCTTTGCTGCAGTTGGCATCTTTGCTACTTTTACTGCCCTGGCCTTCTCCTTCTTCTCATGAGCTGCAACTGAAGATGGATCATTAGCATCCATGACAACTGTGTTGTCCTCAAATTCAGGCAGCAAAGGAAGGTGTTCTTTGTCCAAAAGATACACTCCTTGATTCATCTTGGAATTGATTAACTCTTGGATGTGTGGAGCATATCCACAAGATCTCTATTGGTCAGCTGATGTCCTTTTGATTGTCTCCACAATTAGGCTCATGACCTTGAATTTCTATGGCACAACATCAAACAACTGCAGCAAGTTGATGGAATGGCCTCTCATCATCCTGTGATCTCCAGATTTGGGCAACAAAGTGTGCCTCAATATAGTGTTTATAGTGGCCAAACCAGATAGCAGATAGTAGATGATCCAAACTTGTGTGTTTCCAAGGCCTCATCTGGAATTTCCTTATACATATTGGCCATGGTGTTGTGATCCTTCTTCTTCTCGACATACACATCAATTTGATGTTCTTCTTCTGCAGGGGCATTTATGAGCCTAGCCCACTCTTCAACAATTGATTGGTGCCGCTGCCCTTCTGTCATCCACACAATTCTTCCATCTGGATAGAAGTGAGCTGTTGAGTAGAATTTCATAATGAGCTCATCATTCCATTTGGTGAGCTTCTGACCGACAAAGTCATCAACATCATTAGCTTTGAAGCTTTCATGCACTCTTGGGAAATGATCAGCATTAGCATCAATGAATTTCTAACTCACCCATCTCATATCACTGACTATGGGTTTCTTATCCAGCAAAACTGTCTCATAGAAATCCTGTTGTTCTTCAGTGTGGAACATGTAGTCCACTGCAGTCCTCCTCCTCACAGCATAAGGATCAGCTTGTCTCCACTTCCTGAGACCAGCATCCTTTGTTTCCTTCATATTTTCAGCCACTGGATGACTGTCATTGTGGCCTGGAATCTTGGACTTGAGCTTTCTGAGCACTTGGGCTCAGCTTCTTCAGCAGCTTCAGGCATTGGGGCCTAGTTCTTCTCTATAGCAGGTATGTTCCTGGTACTTATCTTTGGAGGTTGAGTTGGAGCTTTGGAGGCTGTCTTGGGCTTTGAAGGAGCCCCAGACTTGATGGCATCCCCCATCAGCTTTTGTGCCTTTGCAGGAGGTGCTTGAGCAGCAACCTCTTCTTCTTCTTCACTTCCAGAATCCTTTCTCATTGAAGGACTTCCAATCACTCTAGCTGTTGTCTTTCTAACCCTCTTCTTTCCTTCATCACCTGCTTTTGGCTCAAGTGAGAAGACCATTGTTTCCTGAGTGGAAGTTCTGGCCTTTCACATGGGAATTCTCCTGGCAGGTGCCTTCTTGTGCATTCCAGACTTTGTTGAAGTAGCAGTTCCAAATTCCTTTTTCACCACTTTCTTCTTGGAGTTGACTTCCTCCTCAGTAGCCACATAATCCTCATCCTCTGAATCTGAGGTTCTCTTCTTCCTTGTCCTTGTTGCTGCCTTGGGCAAGTTGCTTGGAGTGATCCTGCTGCCATCATCTGAGCTGCTATAGGGACGAGTGCCCTCACTCATGTGCACTTGCTCTTCTGATTTGTTTTGGCTATCACTCTGGTCAGGCATTCTGCACAGGAAACTGAGAACTGTCCCTATGAATAGATGTAGATGAGGTAGAGTAGATGAGCATCACAAAGTGCAGAGTTTTTGCAAAAAGAATGAGTCAAAAACTTAGTTTTTGTTTTCTACAGGAAGCATTTCGGAGCTACCGATTTGTGAAACTCGGTGACACCGAAGCAACTTTGGAGTCTAAACATGTGGAATCGGTCAGACCGAGGCGCAGTTCGGTGACTCCGAGTTTGCTAGGGTTTCACAAAGTCCTGGTATTGGTCACACCGATTTGCAACTTTCGGTCAGACCAAAAACCACTTCTGCTTTGGCCTAAGCCAAATCGGTGGAACCGATTCCAACAACTCGGCCGGTCCGAGATGAGTCCGACGGAAACCTAACCCTAAATTTTCAAATCAAATCTAGTCTAATGGAGATTATCTATGGATGGATCAATCTCATACCTAGAATAGAGCATGGATTGACCTTGTGCATAGGATCGGAAGTAAAAGAGTGCACAAGGGGTCGAACACGTACCCTAGTTCGGCGATGAGTTCGCTATGGTGACAACGGCGTCGAAGAAATCTGTTGACGGTGGCGGAGACCAGCGGCGGGAGGTCACTAGCGACAAGGTGACGATCTGGAGACTCAAGAGGCAGAGCAGGACACACGCGGGCGACAGGGTTTTGAAGTGATTTCCAAAATCTGGCTCGTCAGTATTTATATCCTGACACTGTTGGTGTGACCGAGTGGAACAACTTGGTGGCACCGAGACGCAGAATGGCAAGTGGTTACTGCAACTTGGTGAGACCGAAAGGTTCTAATCGATTGCATTGAGATTGAAACTTGATCAACCCAGTGAACTCGGTGTGACCGAAATGGAGGAGTCAGTCAGACCGAAATACACAGTGAGGTTTTGGAATTTTTAAGTCTATGACAAAACGGAACTCCGAGTGCTCCTCACACAGAGGGTTTAAATTTGACTTAGGTCAAACTTTGTGATGTAGCATGAATAGAGTTTGAGAAGAGAAAAGCATAGATAGTTAGAGGGAGTACTTAGGCATTCTTGTCCGTCCATTTGGCAAAAAGAAGAAACTCCAAACAAACAAAGCAACAAATGGATGTCCTCGAATGAGAGAAAATATGCAACCAGCATGCTCACACAATAAAAATGGCAACTGAAACATGTGGCAAAGCATGCACAATCACTCTGGCATCTATCAAGCAATTGGCGATGACTAGGTCATCTATATATGAGTATATTGACTTAGGAGTCAAATGAGAACATTTGATCATGAGTCATACTCATCGTTTAAGCACAAGTGGGGTTACCACTTTTACATAAAAGCATTGTTGTGTTCACACCATTAGAGTTGCTTTAGCTCAATTCTTAGAGTAAAGCTCCCCCTAGATGTGACATCCCCCCTTAAGAGGGATCAATTAACCTTGGGTTTTGTCGATGATGACTTCATGTAGATATCAAAGATGTGGATACTCATTGTTTATGTAGATCATTTGAAGCAATCCATTGGAGTGAGTTGCACTTTCAATACCTACATGGGTTAGTCCCACAAGGAACAAACAAGGATATCCATAGACATAGAGTGAAGCACACACATGATGATGTCCATGAAAGCATTGTGTTACCTTGTGCCTTATCTTACCAACAAGAGGGTTTGTGACTCCTTGAACTAGTGCAAGATGTGGAAGTTGTTTGCACTTGTACTTGCCAAAATAAAATGAGTGAAGTAGGTTGGCGGAGTCACCCTCAAGAACTATCTAGTTATTCTTCTTCGGGATCCACATCATCTTGATCGGAATCCTTGGAGATGTAGATGTACTTGACTAAGTAGAACTTGATGTAGTATTGGAAACCCACTTGACCAAGGCCTTCAGAGCATCTTCAAATGCATCAATATCTTCTTGAAGCTTGTCCTTGCCTCTTAGCTTGTGGTCTTGTGGTGGAAGATCATCTTGAGCTTGTGTCCTGCTTTGTCTTGAGCTTGCGTTGGTTTTCCTTGAAGAGGAAAGGGTGATGCAGCAAAGTGTAGCGTAAGTATTTCCCTCAGTTTTGAGAACCAAGGTATCAATCCAGTAGGAGGCTCCTCAAAAGTCCCACGCACCTACACAAACAAACTCAGAACTCGCAACCAACGCAATAAAGGGGTTATCAATCCCTTCACGGCCACTTGCGAAAGTGAGATCTAATAAAGATAGTATGATAAGATAAATATATTTTTGGTATTTTATAATATAGATGCAAAAAGTAAAGATGCAACTAAAGGTAGATTGAAAGCAAATATAATAAGAGATAGACCCGGGGGGCATAGGTTTAACTAGAGGCTTCTCTCAAGATAGCATAAGTATTACGGTGGGTGAACACATTACTGTCGAGCAATTGATAGAAAAGCGCATAGTTATGACATTATCTAGGCATGATCGTGTATATAGGCATCACGTCCATAAAAAGTAGACCGACTCCTGCCTGCATCTACTACTATTACTCCACACATCGACCGACTCCTGCCTGCATCTAGAGTATTAAGTTCATAAGAACAGAGTAATGCGTTAAGCAAGATGACATGATGTAGAGGGATAAACACATGCAATATGATATAAACCCCATCTTGTTATCCTCGATGGCAACAATACAATATGTGTCTTGCAACCCTTTCTGTCACTGGGTAAGAACACCGCAAGATTGAACCCAAAGCTAAGCACTTCTCCCATGGCAAGAAAGACCAATCTAGTAGGCCAAACCAAACTGATAATTCGAAGAGACTTGCAAAGATAACTCAATCATACATAAAAGAATTCAGAGAAGATTCAAATATTATTCATAGATAAACTTGATCATAAACCCACAATTCATCGGATCTCGACAAACACACCGCAAAAAGAGTTTACATTGATTAGATCTCCACAAGAGAGGGGGAGAACATTGTATTGAGATCCAAAAAGAGAGAAGAAGCCATCTAGCTAATAACTATGGACCCGTAGGTCTGTGGTAAACTACTCACAACTCATCGGAGGGGCAAGGATGTTGATGTAGAGGCCCTCCATAGTTGATTCCCCCTCCGGCAGAGTGCCGGCGAAGGCTCCAAGATGGGATCTCGCGGATACAGAAGGTTACGGCGGTGGCAATTGTGTTTCGTGGTGCTCCTGGTTGTTTTGGGGGTACGTAGGTATATATAGGAGGAAGAAGTACGTCGGTGGCCACTTGAGGGGCCCACGAGACAGGGGCGTGCCCTACAGGGGGGTGCGGCCCCCTATCTCGTGGGGCCCTCAGAAGCTTCTTGACTTGCACTCCAAGCTCTCTGGATCACGTTTGTTCCAAAAATCACGCTCCCGAAGGTTTCATTCCGTTTGGACTCCGTTTGATATTCCTTTTCTTCGAAATACTGAAATAGGCAAAAAAAACAGCAATATGGGTTGGGCCTCCGGTTAGTAGGTTAGTCCCAAAAATGATATAAATGTGTAAAATAAAGCCCATAAACATCCAAAAGGGGTAATATAATAGCATGGAACAATCAAAAATTATAGATACGTTGGTGACGTATCAAGCATCCCCAAGCTTAATTCCTGCTCGTCCTCGAGTAGGTAAATGATAAAAAAGAATTTTTTGATGTGGAATGCTACCTAGCATAATTCATAATGTAATTTTCTTTTTTGTGGCATGAATGTTCACATCCAAATGAATACAAAATAAAAGTTCATATTGACAGAAGAAAGAGTAATACTTCAAGCATACTAATCAAAGTAATCATGTCTTCTCAAAATAACATGGCTAAAGAAAGTTATCCCTACAAAATCATATAGTATGGCTATGTTCTATCTTCATCACACAAAGTATTTAATCATGCACAACCCCGATGACAAGCCAAGCAATTGTTTCATACTTCAATAATCTCAAACTTTTTCAACTTTCACGCAATACATGAGCGTGAGCCATGGACATAGCACTATATGTGGAATAGAATGGTGGTTGTGGAGAAGACAAAAAAGGAGAAGATAGTCTCACATCAACTAGGCGTGTCAACGGGCTATGGAGATGCCCATTAATAGATATCAATGTGAGTGAGTAGGGATTGCCAGGCAACGGATGCACTAGAGCTATAATTATATGAAAGCTCAATAAAAGAAACTAAGTGGGGTGCATCCAACTTGCTTGCTCATGAAGACCTAGGGCACTTTGAGGAAGCCCATCATTGGAATATACAAGCCAAGTTCTATAATGAAAAATTCCCACTAGTATACGAAAGTGACAAAATATGAGACTCTCTATCATGAAGATCATGGTGCTATTTTGAAGCACAAGTGTGGAAAAAGAGATAGTAGCATTGTCCCTTCTCTCTTTTTCTCTCATTTTATTATTATTTTTCTTTTTTTTCTTTCTTTGGCCTATCTTTTTTTTCTTTTTGGCCTTTCTCTTTTTTTTTCTTTTTTTTCTTTTTGTAAAGTCCGAAGTCTCATTCCGACTTGTGGGGGAATCATAGTCTTCATCATCCTTTCCTCACTAGGACAATGCTCTAATAATGAAGATCATCACACTTTTATGGATTTACAACTCGAAGCTAGAATAGGATATGACTCTATATGAATGCTTCCGGCGGTGTACCGGGATATGCAATGAATCAAGAGCGACATGTATGAAAATTATGAAAGTGGCCTTGCCACAAATACAATGTCAACTACATGATCATGCAAAAAGCAATATGACAAAAGTAATGCATGTCATATGAACGGAACGGTGGAAAGTTGCATGGCAATATATCTCGGAATGGCTATGGAAATGCCATAATAGGTAGGTATGGTGGCTATTTTGAGGAGGTAAATGGTGGGTGTATGGTACCGGCGAAAATTGCACGATACAAGAGAGGCTAGCAATGGTGAAAGGGTGAAAGAGTGCGTATAATCCATGGACTCAACATTAATCAAAAGAACTCATATACTTGTTGCAAAAATTTAGAAGTCATAAAAAACCAAAGTACTACGTGCATGCTCCTAGGGGGATAGATTGGTAGGAAAAGACCATCGCTCGTCCCCGAGCGCCACTCATAAGGAAGACAATCAATAAATAAAATTGTGCTCCAACTTCATCACAAAGCGGTTCACCATACGTGCATGCTACGGGATCACAAACTTCATCACAAGCATTCTTTAAATTCATAATCACCCAACTAGCATGATTTTAATATCACTACCTCCATATCTCAAAACAATTATCAAGCAACAAATTGATCATAGCATCCAATTCACTTTCTATGATAGTTTTTATTATACCCAACTTGGATGCTCATCATTGTAGGACCAACTTTATGATCATAGAAAATACCATGCTGTTCTAAAATACTCTCAAAATGATATAAGTGAAGCATGAGAGACTAGCAATTTCTTCAAAATTAAGACACCACCGTGCTCTAAAAGATATAAGTGAAGCACTAGAGCCAAAACTATCAAGCTCAAAAGATATAAGTGAAGCACATAGAGTATTCTAGCAAATTCTAATCAAATAGGCTTCTCCCAAAAGGTGTGTACAGCAAGGATGATTGTGGTAAACTAAAAAGCAAAGACTAATATAATACACGATGCTCCAAGCAAAACACATATCATGTGGTGAATAAAAATATAGCTCCAAGTAAAGTTACCAATGAACGAAGACGAAAGGGGGGGTGCCTTCCCGGGGCATCCCCAAGCTTAGGCTTTTGGCTATCCTTGAATATCTTGGGGTGCCATGGGCATTCCCAAGTTTAGGCTCTTGCCACTCATTATTCCATAGTCCATAAAAGCTTTACCCAAAACTTGAAAACTTCACAACACAAAACTCAACAGGAAATCTTATAAGCTCCGTTAGTGAAAGAAAACAAAACAACCACATAAGGTACTGCAATGAACTCATTCTTTATTTAATTTGGTGTTAAACCTACTGTATTCCAACTTCTTTATGGTTCATAGAATGAATTACTAGCCATAGATGCATTGAAATAAACAAACAACACACGAAAAACAGAATCTGTCAAAAACTGAACAGTCTGTAGCAATCTGTAACTAACGCAAACTTATGGAACTCTAAAAATCCTACCAAAATAGGAAGTCCTGGAAAATTTGTTTATTGAACAGCAGCAAAAAGAATAAACGCAAAAGCACGTTCCTGTGATTTAACAAAATTATATTCGTGCGTGCAAAGTTTCTGTTTTTCAGCAGAATCAAATCAACTATCATCGTAGGTTATCCTATAGGTTCTACTTGGCACAAACACTAATTAAAAGATAAAAACGAATATAAACAGAAGGTAGATGCAAGATTTATTACGAAACAGGAGCAAAAACAAAAAACATAAAGAAAATTGGGTTGCCTCCCAACTAGCGCTATTGTTTAACGCCCCTAGCTAGGCATAAAAGCAAGGATAGATCTAACGGGTGCCATCTTTGGCACTAAATTCTTAAGTAGCACGCACGATAGATTCATAAGGTAATTTGACTTTCTTTCTTGGAAAGTGCTCCATGCTTTATTTAAGGGAAATTGGAATCTAATGTTCCCTTCCTTCATATCAATAATCGCACCAATCGTTCTAAGGAAAGGTCTACCAAGAATAATAGGGCAAGAAAGATTGCAATCTATATCAAGAACGATAAAATCTACGGGCACCATATTTCTATTTGCAACAATAAGAACATCATTTATCCTTCCCATAGGCTTTTTAATGGTGGAATCCGCAAGGTGCAAATTTAAAGAGCAATCATCAAGATCATGGAAACCTAGAATATCACATAAAGTTTTCGGAATCGTGGAAACACTAGCACCCAAATCACACAAAGCAAAACATCATAATATTTAATTCTAATCTTTATAGTAGGTTCCCACTCATCATTAAGTTTTCTAGGTATAGAAACTTCCAAATTAAGTTTTTCATCATAAGATTGCATCAAGGCATCAACAATATGTTTGGTAAAAGCTTTATTTTGACTATAAGCATGAGGAGAATTAACAACGGATTGCAACAAGGAAATACAACCTTTTAAAGAGAAACTATCATAATCAAATTCCTTGAAATCCGAGATAGTAGGTTCAATATTATTAGAAGTTGAAGATTCTCCAATCTCACTTTTACCAAATTTAGCATCAAGATCTAAAGACTCCGAATTTTTGGGACGCCTTCTAGGCAAAGTTGATTCATCATCACTCCCATAATCATCAAAATTCATATTGCAAAACATAGATCTAATCGGAAACGCATCAATAACTTTAAGATCCTCATCATTATTTTCATGAAGACTAGAAGAACACGCTTTTATAAAGCTTTCTTTTTTAGCACGTAATCTAGCGGTTCTTTCCTTGCACTCGTCAATGGAAATTCTCATTACTTTGAGAGACTCATTGATATCATGCTTAGGAGAAGAAGATCCAAGTTTAAGATAATTAACATCAAGCGAAAGTCTATCAACGTTCCTAGCCAAATCATCAACTTTGAGCAACTTTTCTTCAAGCAAAGCATTAAAATTCTTTTGAGAAATCATAAATTCTTTCATACTATTCTCAAAATCAGAGGGCATCTTATTAAAATTACGATAAGAATTATTGTAGGAATTTCCATAATTATTAGAGGGATTACTAGGGAACGGTCTAGCATTAAAATTTCCTCTATAAGCTTTGTTTCCAAAACTATTCCTACCAACAAAGTTCACATCCATAGATTCATTATTATTCTCAATCAAGGAAGACAAAGGCATATCATTGGGATCAAGAGGAGTATTTTTAGTAGCAAACATCTTCATAAGTTCATCCATCTTTCCACTCAAAACATTAATTTCTTCTATAGCATGCACTTTTTTACTAGAAGATCTTTCGGTGTGCCATTGAGAATAATTAGCCATAATATTATCAAGCAATTTTGTAGCATATCCTAACGTGATTTCCATAAAGGTGCCTCCCGCGGCCGAATCTAAGAGATTTCTAGAAGCAAAGTTCAAACCGTCATAAAATTTTGTATGATCATCCATAAATTCAAACCATGAGTAGGGCAATTGTGAAGCATAAATTTCATTCTTTCCCAAGATTGGGCAACATGCTCATGATCAAGTTATTTAAAATTCATAATATCATTCCTAAGAGTGATGATCTTAGCGGGAGGAAAATACTTAGAGATAAAACCATCTTTGCACTTGTTCCAAGAATCAATACTATTTTTAGGCAAAGATGAAAACCAAACTTTAGCACGACCTCTAAGCAAAAACGGAAATAACTTCAATTTGACAATATTGTTATCCGTATCTTTCTTCTTTTGCATATCACATAAATCAACAAAATTGTTTAGATGAGTAGCGACATCTTCACTAGGAAGGCCGGCAAATTGATCTTTCATAACAAGATTCAGCAAAGCGGTATTGATTTCACAAGACTCAACATCATTAAGAGGAGCAATTGGAGAACTAAGGAAATCATTATTATCGGTATTCGAGAAGTCACACAATTTGGTATTATCTTGCGCCATGGCAACAAGTAATCTGACACACAAGCAAACAGAAAAACGGCAAGTGAAAGAGAGGAGGATATTGGGAAAGCGAGGGCGAATAAAACGGCAAGGGTGAAGTGGGGGAGAGGAAAACGAGAGGCGAATGGCAAATAATGTAAATGCGAGGGAGATGGGTTTGTGATGGGTACTTGGTATGTCTTGACTTGAGCGAAGACCTCCCTGGCAACGGCGCCAGAAATCCTTCTTGCTACGTCTTGAGCTTGTGTTGGTTTTCCTCGAAGAGGAGAGGGTGATGCAGCAAAGTGTAGCGTAAGTATTTCCCTCCGTTTTGAGAACCAAGGTATCAATCCAGTAGGAGGCTCCTCAAAAGTCCCACGCACCTACACAAACAAATTGAGAACTCGCAACCAACGCAATAAAGGGGTTGTCAATCCCTTCACAGCCACTTGCGAAAGTGAGATCTAATAAAGATAGTATGATAAGATAAATATATTTTTGGTATTTTATAATATAGATGCAAAAAGTAAAGATGCAAATAAAGGTAGATTGAAAGCAAATATGATAAGAGATAGACCCGGGGGCCATAGGTTTCACTAGAGGCTTCTCTCAAGATAGCATAAGTATTACGGTGGGTGACAAATTACTGTCGAGCAATTGATAGAAAAGCGCATAGTTATGAGATTATCTAGGCATGATCATGTATATAGGCATCACGTCCATAACAAGTAGACCGACTCCTGCCTGCATCTACTACTATTACTCCACACAACGACCGACTCCTGCCTGCATCTAGAGTATTATGTTCATAAGAACAGAGTAACGCATTAAGCAAGATGACATGATGTAGAGGGATAAACACATGCAATATGATATAAACCCCATCTTGTTATCCTCGATGGCAACAATACAATACGTGTCTTGCAACCCTTTCTGTCACTGGGTAAGAACACTGCAAGATTGAACCCAAAGCTAAGCACTTCTCCCATGGCAAGAAAGACCAATCTAGTATGCCAAACCAAACTGATAATTCGAAGAGACTTGCAAAGATAACTCAATCATACATAAAAGAATTCAGAGAAGATTCAAATATTATTCATAGATAAACTTGATCATAAACCCACAATTCATCGGATCTCGACAAACACACTGCAAAAAGAGTTTACATCGATTAGATCTCCACAAGAGAGGGGGAGAACATTGTATTGAGATCCAAAAAGAGAGAAGAAGCCATCTAGCTAATAACTATGGACCCGTAGGTCTGTGGTAAACTACTCACAACTCATCGGAGGGGCAAGGATGTTGATGTAGAGGCCCTCCATAGTTGATTCCCCCTCCGGCAGAGTGCCGGCGAAGGCTCCAAGATGGGATCTCGCGGATACAGAAGGTTACGGCGGTGGCAATTGTGTTTCGTGGTGCTCCTGGTTGTTTTGGGGGTACGTAGGTATATATAGGAGGAAGAAGTACGTCGGTGGCCACCTGAGGGGCCCACGAGACAGGGGCGTGCCCTACAGGGGGGCGCGGCCCCCTATCTCGTGGGGCCCTCAGAAGCTTCTTGACTTGCACTCCAAGCTCTCCGGATCACGTTTGTTCCAAAAATCACGCTCCCGAAGGTTTCATTCCGTTTGGACTCCGTTTGATATTCCTTTTCTTCGAAATACTGAAATAGGCAAAAAACAGCAATATGGGTTGGGCCTCCGGTTAGTAGGTTAGTCCCAAAAATGATATAAATGTGTAAAATAAAGCCCATAAACATCCAAAAGGGGTAATATAATAGCATGGAACAATCAAAAATTATAGATACGTTGGAGACGTATCATGTCCCTTTGAAGGAAGTAGGGTCATACTTCTTTTGTTGAGGAACAAACTTCATCTTGGGGTATTGATCTTCTTCCCGCTCAACTCCATTGGCATTGAACTTCCGTTCAAACCCAACACCTTGATTCTTCAGGCGCCTTCCTTGCTTGCGTACAATTTCCTCAAATTGCTTACTTCCGGCAAGGATTTTGTAAACACCTTTCTCTATAATTCCCCTCAATAAGCTATTTTCTTGCTCAAGTGTAACTTGGCTAAGAGAATCATTAGTGGAATGAAGAGAACTACTAGAAGCAACAATATTGGATTTAGCATGATTATTGTTACTACTAGAAGAAGAATCTTTCTTGTTCTTGTTGCTAGATTTTACTTGTGGCATGTAAGTAGATAAGAGTAAACGCTTGGCAATGTAAGAAGAACTTTTCTTCCGAAGATCATCATTGATGGCCTTTAAGAACTCATGCTCTTGCTCAAGATTGAGCTTTTCGAAGCGTAACTTCTCATGAGTTTTTAAAAGTTCTCGATGATCTTCTAAAGTAGTTTCATGAGCTAACTTAAGAGTGTTTAGTTCTTTAGTTAGACGCTCAATCTTCTCCTTATCATTGTCATTAATTTTATCTTGATTAGCATGATTAATTAACGTTTCATCATAGTATTCATCACTAGAGTTGTCAACAAGTAAATCATCATCACCTAGCAAGTCATCTTCATCACTATTGAAATCAACATACTCGGGGTGTGTTACCTTGGGGCCTTTAGCCATGAAGCATCTCCCAATTCCTTCATTTGGTGAGTCAAATATGTCGTAGGAATTGGTTGACACAAGTGCTAGACCAGCAACACCTTCATATTGAGTATATTCGGAGTCGAAGTGATAACTTCTCTCGGGGTGGTGGTCGGAGTCGGAGCCGGATACCCATTCACCAACATGAGTTTGATGTCTTCGTTTTGTGTAGCTTCTTGATGACTTGTCCTTCCTTTCCAAATCCTTGCTTCTTCAAGAGGTTCTTCGTTCATAATGATCGTCTCTACTCCTTCTCTCTCTTGGAGGTGATTCTTCCCTTTTGCTTCTTCTTTTAGGTGAGTCTTCTCTTCTTTGATAGGGAGCCGTACACTCATTGGAATAGTGTCCAGGTCTTCCACAATTGTAGGAGTTTCACTCACGACTAGAAGATCTTTTGTCATTGTAGGACCTTGACTTGGAACTTCTTTCTGCTTCTACTCTTGTAGAATTTGTTGAAGTTCTTCACCATTAAGCTCGGTTCTTCATTGAAGGCTTGTTTCTCACTTGATGATGTAGGAGCATCACATGAGGCTTTGTAAGCACCACTAGAATTGTCGTGAAGCTCTTCTTTGTCCTTGAGTGACATCTCATGAGCAACAATTCTTCCTATGACTTTGGTTGGCTTGAGATCTTTGTAATTTGGCATCATTTGGATCAATGTGCACAGTGTGTCATATTTTCCATCCAAGGCTCTCAAGATATTTTTGATGATGAATTTATTGATCATCTATTCACTTCCTAAGCCGGTAATCTCATTTGTGATGAGAGCAAGCCTAGAGTACATTTCAGTGACACCTTCACCATCCTTCATTTTGAACTTGTCAAGTTGACTTTGAAGCACATCCAACTTGGATTCCTTGACGGAGACGGTACCTTCGTGCATATCAATCAAAGTATCCCAAATTTCCTTTGCATTCTCAAGACGGCTGATTTTGTTGAATTCTTCGGGGCACAATCCATTGAAGAGGATATCGCAAGCTTGAGCATTATATTGCAACATCTTCAATTCTTTCACGGTAGCTTCACGGTTTGGTTCTCTCCCATCAAATAATTCACCTTGCAAGCCAATACACACAATAGCCCAAACGACGGGGTTATGTCCAAGAATATGCATTTTTCATCTTATGTTTCCAACTAGCAAAATTAGTACCATCAAAGCAAGGACCTCTATGCTGGTAATTTCCCTCGCTAGACGCCATACTCTCCTAGGTTGTGAAACCAAGGCTATGATCACCAAAGCTATGGAAATCAAGGCAAATGGAGACCAAAGCTCTGATACCACTTGTAGGATCGAAAGTATGTCTAGAGGGGGCATGATTAGACTACTTGACCAAATAAAAACTTAACCTTTTCACAATTTTAGTTCTTGGCAAATTTTAGCAACTTATCACAAGTCAAGAAATCACAATACAATTCAAGCAAGCATGCAAAGAGTATATGAGCAGTGGAAAGTAAAACATGCAACTTGCAAGAAAGTAAAGGGATGGGTTTGGAGTGTGCAAACGCAATTGGAGACACGGATGTTTTTGGCGTGGTTCCGATAGGTGGTGCTATCGTGCATCCACGTTGATGGAGACTTCAACCCATGGAGGGTAACGGTTGCGGGATTCCATGGAGGGCTCCACCCACGAAGGGTCCACGCAGAAGCAACCTTGTCTATCCCATCATGGCCATTGCCCACGAAGGACTTGCCTCACTAGGGTAGATCTTCATGAAGTAGGCGATCTCCTTGCCCTTACAAACTCCTTGGTTCAACTCCACAATCTTGACGGAGGCTCTCAAGTGACACCTAACCAATCTAGGAGACACCACTCTCCAAAAGGTAATAGATGGTGTGTTGTTGATGAACTCCTTGCTCTTGTGCTTCAAATGATAGTCTCCCCAACACTCAACTCTCTCTCACAGATTTGGCTATGGTGGAAAGATGATTTGAGTGGAAAGCAACTTGGGGAAGGCTAGAGATCAAGATTCATATGGTAGGATTGGAATATCTTGGCCTCAACACATGAGTAGGTGGTTCTCTCTCAAAAAATGAGTAGTGGAAGTGTAGGTATGTTCTGATGACTCTCTCCACGAATGAAGAGTGGGTGGAGGGGTATATATAGCCTCCACACAAAATCTAACCGTTACACACATATTCCCAAACTCGGTGGGACCGAATCATCAAACTCGCTCATACCGATTTAGTTCAAAATGTGAACATTAGGATTTTCGGTGGGACCGATATAGTCATCTCGGTGGTACCGATATGCTAGGGCTATGGCATAGCATAATCTCGGTGTGACCGATCGCATGAACTCAGTGGGACCGATTTTCAGCAATAGGTACATAGAGGGTTAGTCAGGCAAACTCGGTGGGACCGATTCGCTCACTTCGGTGGGACTGAAGTGTTACAAAAAGGAAACAGGGAGTTTGCAATGCAGACTCGGTGGGACCGATTTGCTCTTTCAGTGAAACCGAGATGTTACAAAAAGGAAATAGAGAGTTTGCAATCCCATCTCGGTGAGACCGAAGTAACTAGGGTTTGTGGTAGTGGCTATGTCAAGTGAAACTCGGTGGCACCGGATAGATCAAATCAGCGGGGCCGAGTTTGACATTTAAGTTTAGCACATATGTGGATGTGAGAAAGTGGTTGAGGGTTTTGGAGCATATCACAAAGCATTTTGAGCAAGTAACCCATTAAGCAACACCTCATCCCCTTTTAATAGTATTGGCTTTCCTATGGACTCAATGTGAGCTTGGATCACTAAAATGAAAATGTAGAGTCTTGAGCTTGTTGCCAATATATGTCCTTTGCATTTTGAGGGGTCTACATCTCTAGTCCATGCATGCCAAACATTGAACTTTCTGAAATGATTATCTTGAAATAGCATTAGTTCAATGAGCTATATGTTGTTAAGAATTACCAAAACCACCCACGGATTAGCTACACTTTCACACATGATTCACTGTGTTGATCTAACTATTTGTGTATGTCTTCTTGTTTGCAAACATAGAATTCCTAGAGCAACGAGGGAGTCATTCAACAATCCGGGCAACCGTGGCCAAGTTTCTCTTACCATGCGTAGCCTTGGTGTGAATGAACCTGCTCAATATACCGTAAGTACAAAGGATGGTCGCATGATGATTGAGGCTAAAGGATGGTCAAGGTTCAAATCTAAATCATATCTTGCGGTAGGGGATGATGTCAAAATCGAACTTTCTCGGCAAGGAGAGCTGGTCCAAATCAACTTTCAAATTCTTCAGTAGCAGCACGCAACTACCGAACTGATCTATCCTCCGAGAGATTTTGATGTAATAATCTGGCATGGTGAAACAAGTGTCCTATGTGTATAAGTAGTAAGACAGTATTATTTATCACATGGTATATCATTGATAGAATTGCAACTCTGACTGCTAGTTAGGAACTGTCGTTCGATTTCATTCCAACAGTTGCCATGCTTATTCAATTTTGTGTATTCGCCTTGCGACAACATCTAAAACCAGCACTGTATCGATAGCTTGCAATATGAAAAGTGCTGAGGTAGAACACATGGCCCCCCAAACATGCAGGCCCACCGGACTGTGGCCCAAAGTCCAGAACCGTGAGCCTGTCTGAGTATTATATTCTCAACTGAACCCCCATAATGCCCGTGCGTTGCACATAACATCAAGATGCATTTGTATGAGTATTTTATCTTGTGAGAGAAAAGGATGAACGAGGGAAGGCCTTATTTGCAAATGTGGAGAGGTGTGTGGGTACCTTTTTGCAAAATTGCCATAGTTTCCTTCCTATCCGTCAGATATAAATCGGACGGCCTATATTGCAGGATGGCAGGCACACCATCATCACCAACTCATCTATATTGGGTTAAAAAAACTCTGTTTTTATAATTATATATGTTATATATATATTCCCCTTGATTTTTCTTATGTATAAAGTTGTGATATAAAAGATTTTTATATTTCTTTACAGAGGGAGTATCTCTCTGTCAAAATATATTTATGTGTAATTAGTTACTCTTGTCTTTCTACTTCCTTTCGCTGATATATAGGGCATCCGGCGATGGGGTCCACGTGCCATATGCACCAAATTAGAGTGCATAACTGCACAGTAGACACACCCCGATCGTACCGCTGCAGTAATGCCCAATGAGCCGTCAAGTCACAAAACCCCCCATCTTTCCAGCTTTAGCATTAAGCTGGACGGATGAAGCGGCAATATTTCACTGGGCCTGAATCCCCTTCTCCTCGTCTGCTTGTTCAGAGAATACCCCCTATCGGCGATTGCATAGGGTTTTCTCATGGAGAACCAGGTACGGATTCTTCATCCATCCCCGATAAATCCAAGTCCCTTGGTCGCGGGTAATCCTAGGATGGCATCCGCCATCGTTGATGCATTTTTCTTCCAACTGAATCTAGTGTGTTTCATTTGCAGTGCCCAAAGTGCAAGGACCCTACAGGTTTCTGCGCCCTCGGTGAGACGCCACTCTTGTTCCTTCTCATCCTAACACAGGATTTTAAAACGCGCACAGTATGTTCCTAGAATCCTCTTTTTTATCTGGGAGGGTGGGGTTTTTTGAACATGCTGTCGACTAATTTGGAAATTTGGATTGCTATATTTGGATAAAAGGTACTAGTACTGTCGGGGGGATGGACCCCGGGCAGGCAACGGAACCCGGATCCTCTTCAAAAACAACGGGGCTGGCACTGCCCCTCAAAACCGGCACGCACTTGGCCGGGTCGCGGCCGGACTCGCCGACCCGGCAAGACACATCGAATCGGCCCCAACGACTAGCGCAAGACAGCCAAACTCGGCACGACCAAAGCTTCCTCAACAAGCCAGCGCTACCCGTGGCGTGCTACGCAACCCAGCCGCGGGTTAGTGATACGTCTCCAACGTATCTATAATTTTTGATTGTTCCATGCTATTATATTACCCCTTTTGGATGTTTATGGGCTTTATTTTACACATTTATATCATTTTTGGGACTAACCTACTAATCGGAGGCCCCGCCCATATTGCTGTTTTTTTTGCCTATTTCAGTATTTCGAAGAAAAGGAATATCAAACGGAGTCCAAACGGAATGAAACCTTCGGGAGCATGATTTTTGGAACGAACATGATCCGGAGAGCTTGGAGTTCAAGTCAAGAAGCAGTCGAGGCCCCCGCGAGATAGGAGGCCGCCCCCCCCCCCTGTAGGGTGCGCCCCGTGTCTCGTGGGCCCCTCGGGCGGCCACCGATGTACTTCTTCCTCCTATATATACCTATGTACCCCGAAAACATCCAGGGGCACCACGAAACACAATTTCCACCACCATAACCTTCTGTATCCGCGAGATCCCATTTTGGAGCCTTCGCCGGCACTCTGCCGGAGGGGGAATCGACCATGGAGGGCTTCTACATCAACATCCTTGCCCCTCCGATGAGTTGTGAATAGTTTACCATAGACCTATGGGTCCATAGTTATTAGCTAGATGGCTTCTTCTCTCTTTTTGGATCTCAATACAATGTTCTCCCCCTCTCTTGTGGAGATCTATTCGATGTAAACTCTTCTTGCGGTGTGTTTGTCGAGATCCGATGAATTGTGGGTTTATGATCAAGTTTATCTATGAATAATATTTGAATCTTCACTGAATTCTTTTATGTATGATTGAGTTATCTTTGCAAGTCTCTTCGAATTATCAGTTTGGTTTGGCCTACTAGATTGATCTTTCTTGCCACGGGAGAAGTGCTTATCTTTGGGTTCAATCTTGCGGTGTCCTTACCCAGTGACAGAAAGGGTTGCAAGGCACGTATTGTATTGTTGCCATTGAGGATAACAAGATGGGGTTTATATCATATTGGTTGAGTTTATCCCTCTACATCATGTCATCTTGCTTAATGTGTTACTCTGTTCTTATGAACTTAATACTCTAGATGCAGGCAGGAGTTGGTCGATGTGTGGAGTAATAGTAGTAGATGCAGGCAGGAGTCACTCTACTTGTTATGGACGTGATGCCTATATACATGATCATGCCTAGATAATCTCATAACTATGCGCTTTTCTATCAATTGCTTGACAGTAATTTGTTCACCCACTGTAATACTTATGCTATCTTGAGAGAAGCCTCTAGTGAAACCTATGGCCCCCAGGTCTATCTCTTAGAATATTTGCTTTCAATCTACTTTTATTTGCATCTTTACTTTTTGCATCTATATTATAAAATACCAAAAATATATTTATCTTATCATACTATCTTTATTAGATCTCACTTTCGCAAGTGGCCGTGAAGGGATTGACAACCCCTTTATCGCGTTGGTTGCGAGTTCTCAGTTTGTTTGTGTAGGTGCGCGGGACTTTTGAGGAGCCTCCTACTGGATTGATACCTTGCTTCTCAAAAACTGAGGGAAATACTTACGCTACTATTGCTGCATCACCCTCTCCTCTTCGAGGAAAACCAACGCAAGCTCAAGACGTAGCAAGAAGGATTTCTGGTGCCGTTGCCGGGGAGGTCTTCGCTCAAGTCAACATACCAAGTACCCATCACAAACCCATCTCCCTCGCATTTACATTATTTGCCATTTGCCTCTTGTTTTCCTCTCCCCCACTTCACCCTTGCCGTTTTATTCGCCCTCTCTTTCCCAATCTCCTGCTCTCTTTTCGCTTGCTTTTTTCTATTTGCTCGTGTGTTAGTTCGTTTACCTTGTCGTTATGGCTAGTCCTCCTATCCTTATTCTCACTCCCAAACAAGAAATTCTCAATTTTAAGCAAAGGGAGAGAGAAAGTTTAAAATATGCTTGGCATAGAATTTGCATTGCCCAACATAAAGCTACTAGGAAGCTTGCTACTTCCGTTCTTCTCCGCAATTTTTATGTAGGCATTACTCCTTATAGATGTGTTCTTGATATTACTACAGGAGGTGATTTTATGAGTAGCCATATGTTTGATGCTTATAATGCTATGTTAGATTTGTTTGGCCCACCACCTCTTTTGGTTAATGCAACGGTCTTAACTTTAGAACATGTGACGCAATGGCTTGATATTATTGAAAATAAAATTGCCACCGCTGAGTTGATTGAAAAATTGGATAAAAAGATTCATAATCACATTACCCAAATTGGATCTAGGGTCGGAGTTACTTTGAACAATCTTAAGGAAAAAGAACCTATAGTCAATGAAAAAATAGATCTAGACTCTGCTAGAATTGGTAAACTTGAGGATATCATTACAAACTTCGGTTCATCGTTTTCCCCCATGAAAAACACTCAAACCCCCTACTAAAACTTCCAAGTTTATTTGTGTTCCTAAAAATAAGGGTGAATCTTCTAAGGGAGACGCGGATCTCAAATCCATAAGTGTTCTTCCCAATTGTCTCTCTATCGTTAAGGAACCTTTTGCTACCAATGAATTTCTTGAATTTTTACCTAAAGGTTTAGCCATTGCTAGAAAGGGAGAAATCCCTAGAGATCACAAGCTCTCTATTGATGAATTTAGTGCCAAAGAAGGCACTCGTTAGATCTATCTTCGCTTTTATGCCTAGCTATGGGCGTTAAACGATAGCGCTAGTTGGGAGGCAACCCAATTTTCTTTATGTTTTTTGTTTTTGCTCCTGTTTAGTAATAAATCTTGCATCTACCTTCTATTTAGATGTGTTTTATCTTTTAATTAGTGTTTGTGCCAAGTAGAACCTATAGGATAACATACGATGATAGTTGATTTGATTCTGCTGAAAAACAGAAACTTTGCGCGCACAAATATAATTTTGTTAAATCACAGGAACGTGTTTTTGCGTTGATTCTTTTTGCTTCTGTTCAATAAACAAATTGTCCAGGACTTCCTATTTTGGTAGGAGTTTTAGAGTTCCATAAGTTTGCGTTAGTTACAGATTTCTACAGACTGTTCTGTTTTTGACAGATTCTGTTTTTCGTGTGTTGTTTGCTTATTTTAATGCATCTATGGCTAGTAAATTAGTTTATGAACCATAAAGAAGTTGGAATACAGTAGGTTTAACACCAAATTAAATAAAGAATGAGTTCATTGCAGTACCTTATGTGGTTGTTTTGTTTTCTTTCACTAACGGAGCTTATAAGATTTCCTGTTGAGTTTTGTGTTGTGAAGTTTTCAAGTTTTGGGTAAAGCTTTTATGGACTATGGAATAACGAGTGGCAAGAGCCTAAACTTGGGAATGCCCATGGGACCCCAAGATATTCAAGGATAGCCAAAAGCCTAAGCTTGGGGATGCCCCGGGAAGGCACCCCCCTTTCGTCTTCGTTCATTGGTAACTTTACTTGGAGCTATATTTTTATTCACCACATGATATGTGTTTTGCTTGGAGCGTCGTGTATTATATTAGTCTTTGCCTTTTAGTTTACCACAATCATCCTTGCTATACACACCTTTTGGGAGAAGCCTATTTGATTAGAATTTGCTAGAATACTCTTTGTGCTTCACTTATATCTTTTGAGCTTTATAGTTTTTGCTCTAGTGCTTCACTTATATCTTTTAGAGCACGGTGGTGTCTTAATTTTTGAAGAAATTTTTAGTCTCTCATGCTTCACTTATATCTTTTTGAGAGCCTTTTAGAACAGCATGGTATTTTCTATGGTCACAAAGTTGGTCTTAGAATGATGATCATCCAAGTTGGGTATAATAAAAACTATCATAGAAAAAGAATTGGATGATGTGATCAACTTGATGCTTGATAATTGTTTTGAGATATAAAGGTAGTAATGTTAGGGTCATGCTAGTGGGTAATTATGAAATTGAGAAATACTTTTGTTGAAGTTGGCAAGTCCGGTAGCATGCACATATGGTAAAAGTTGTGTGACAAATTTGTTGCATGAGGTGCTCTTTTGAGTGTCTTCCTTATGAGTGGCAGTCGGGGATGAGCGATGGTCCTTTCCTACCAATCTATCCCTCTTGGGGCATGCGTAGTAGTACTTTGCTTCGAGGGATAAGTAGACTTTTGTAATAAGTATATGAGTTCTTTTTGACTAATGTGAGTCCATGGATATATGCACACTCATCTTGCCAATTTGCTAGCCTTTTATTATTACCACGCAACTTTCACCGGTATCATAAACCCCTTATTTACCTTCCTCAAAACAGCCACCATAACTACCTATTATGGCATTTCCATAGCCATTCCGAGATATATTGCCATGCAACTTTCCACCGTTCCGTTTATTATGACACGTTCCATCATTGTCATATTGCTTTTTGCATGATCATGTAGTTGACATTGTATTTGTGGCAAGGCCACTTTCATAATTTTCGTACATGTCGCTCTTGATTCATTGCATATCCCGATACACTGCCGGAGGCATTCATATAGAGTCATATCTTGTTCTAGCTTTGAGTTGTAATTCTTGAGTTGTAAATCCATAAAAGTGTGATGATCTTCATTATTAGAGCATTGTCCTAGTGAGGAAAGGATGATGAAGGCTATGATTCCCCCACAAGTCGGGATGAGACTTCGGACTTTACAAAAAGAAAAAAAATGAGAAAAGAAAAAATAGAAAGGCCAAAAAAAAGGAAGGCCAAAGAAAAAAAAGAGAAAAAAAGAAAAAAAGAAAAGAAAAGAAAAATAATAAAATGAGAGAAAGAGAGAAGGGACAATACTACTATCTCTTTTTCCACACTTGTACTTCAAAGTAGCACCTTGATCTTCATGATAGAGAGTCTCCTATGTTGTCACTTTCATATACTAAGGTGGAATTTTTCATTATAGAACTTGGCTTGTATATTCCAATGATGGGCTTCCTCAAAATGCCCTAGGTCTCCGTGAGCAAGCATGTTGGATGCACACCCACTTAGTTTCTTTTGTTGAGCTTTCATATATTTATAGCTCTAGTGCATCCGTTGCATGGCAATCCCTACTCACTCTCATTGATATCTATTAATGGGCATCTCTATATAGCCCGTTAATACGCCTAGTTGATGTGAGACTATCTTCTCCCTTTTTGTCCTCACAACCACCATATACCACCATAGTGCTATGTCCATGGCTTACGCTCATGTATTGAGTAAGAGTTGAAAAAAGTTGAAGCATGTTAAAAAGTATGAAACAATTGCTCGGCTCATCATCGGGGTTGTGCATGATGGGAGTATTTTGTGTAATGAAAATGAAGCATGGCCTAACTATATGATTTTGTAGGGATAAGCTTTCTTTGGCTATGTTATTTTGATAGGACATGATTATTTGTTAGTATGCTTTGAAGCATTATTATTTTTATGTTTTATAAGCTTTTATTTTGAACCATTTGGATCTAAAGATTCATGCCACAATAAAGAAAATTACATTGAGAATTATGCTAGGTAGCATTCCACATCAAAAATTTCTTTTTTATCATTTACCTACTCGAAGACGAGCAGGAATTAAGCTTGGGGATGCTTGATACGTCTCCAACGTATCTATAATTTTGATTGTTCCATGCTATTATATTACCCCTTTTGGATGTTTATGGGCTTTACTTTACACATTTATATCACTTTTGGGACTAACCTACTAATCACAGGCCCAGCCCATATTGTTGTTTTTTTGCCTATTTCAGTATTTCGAAGAAAACGAATATCAAACGGAGTCCAAACGGAATGAAACCTTCGGGAGCGTGATTTTTGGAACGAACGTGATCCGGAGAGCTTGGAGTGCAAGTCAAGAAGCAGTCGAGGCCCCCATGAGATAGGAGCCCCCCTGTAGGGAGCGCCCCGTGTCTCGTGGGCCCCTCGGGCGGCCACCGACGTACTTCTTCCTCCTATATATACCTACGTACCCCGAAAACATCCAGGGGCACCACGAAACACAATTTCCACCACCGTAACCTTCTGTATCCGCGAGATCCCATCTTGGAGCCTTCGCCGGCACTCTGCCAGAGGGGGAATCGACCATGGAGGGCTTCTACATCAATATCCTTGCCCCTCCGATGAGTTGTGAGTACTTTACCATAGACCTATGGGTCCATAGTTATTAGCTATATGGCTTCTTCTCTCTTTTTGGATCTCAATACAATGTTCTCCCCCTCTCTTGTGGAGATCTATTCGATGTAAACTCTTTTTGCGGTGTGTTTGTCGAGATCCGATGAATTGTGGGTTTATGATCAAGTTTATCTATGAATAATATTTGAATCTTCACTAAATTCTTTTATGTATGATTGAGTTATCTTTGCAAGTCTCTTCAAATTATCAGTTTGGTTTGGCCTACTAGATTGATCTTTCTTGCCATGGGAGAAGTGCTTAGCTTTGGGTTCAATCTTGCGGTGTCTTACCCAGTGACAGAAATGGTTGCAAGGCACGTATTGTATTGTTGCCATCGAGGATAACAAGATGGGGTTTATATCATATTGGTTGAGTTTATCCCTCTACATCATGTCATCTTGCTTAATGTGTTACTCTGTTCTTATGAACTTAATACTCTAGATGCAGGCAGGAGTCGGTCGATGTGTGGAGTAATAGTAGTAGATGCAGACAGGAGTCGGTCTACTTGTTATGGACGTGATGCCTATATACATGATCATGCCTAGATAATCTCATAACTATACGCTTTTCTATCAATTGCTTGACAGTAATTTGTTCACCCACCGTAATACTTATGCTATCTTGAGGGAAGCCTCTAGTGAAACCTATGGCCCCCGGGTCTATCTCTTATCATATTTGCTTTCAATCTACTTTTATTTGCATCTTTAATTTTTGCATCTATATTATAAAATACCAAAAAAATATTTATCTTATCATACTATTTTTATTAGATCTCACTTTCGCAAGTGGCCGTGAAGGGATTGACAACCCCTTTATCGCGTTGGTTGCGAGTTCTCAGTTTGTTTGTGTAGGTGCGCAGGACTTTTGAGGAGCCTCCTATTGGATGGATACCTTGGTTCTCAAAAACCGAGGAAAATACTTACGCTACTATTGTTGCATCACCCTCTCTTCGAGGAAAACCAATGCAAGCTCAAGACGTAGCAGTCATCTCCCGTCCCATCTAGACCGTACGATGGGGACAAGTCTTCAATCAACAATGACCGAGGCAATAGTGCCCCACCCATTCCTGTGGTCAGCGGGAGCGTGGCAACAGTGCCCCTCACCTGCCCGCTGACCAGGGCTAGCGTGGCTACAGTGCCCCCGCCCTCACTGCTGACGACAGCAAGCGGCAACCTGACGGAGAGCACTGTACATGACTCGACTCGGCCACGCCCTGACGATTGACAAGACGGTGCACAGTTCCCCTAGGCATGTGGGGCCCGCATCTAGGGGAACCCGGCGAACCACAAGCCCTCAGCGGGGCCCAGCCCGGGTCCCCGGACACCAACAATACGGACCCACCAACCTGTAACATTACCATTGTACCCCTGGGGGGTTGGTCTATAAAACCCCCCAAGAGCCCGCGATCAGGGAGGCAAGCAAGAGACACATACGAGAGAGAAGCAAGTAAGCATAGGACTAGCCACCAAACAGCGACACCGGGGAGAAGGAACAGCCCAAGCCTTGGCCAGCTTCCTTCCTCCTCCATACAGCTCCAGGAGCAACATTGTACTATCGATCATCCAACTACACTCGGCAGGACTAGGGGTATTATCTCCCCGGAGAGCCTCGAACCTGGGTATGTCCAGTGTCCCGCGCCCGCTCATGCCAACCTCGCCTCTGGAGCCCACCAGCGCCCTCGAGCCTCCTCCTCTCTTTAGCCATCCCTTGGCATCTGCCGTGCGCCCACCACGACAGTTGGCGCCCACCGTGGGGCAGCTCGAGAAGCTGGCCGGGAGCATGCTTCAGACGGGGCCCTTCTCCTACACCGACGAGTCTGTCATGCTGGCGGATGACGTCATCAGTGTGCTTGCCGCCTCCTTCACCGTGTTGTGCATCTCTGATGCATCCGCTACCGACGAATACCCCAGTGAGGTGCTCAGCTACTCCGACTCCCCCCTCTCCCTCGGTGGCGGCGTTACCTCCGGGGCAATGGACATCCATGTGGAGGTCTTCGTCACCGGCGACGGCGCCTCCTCCTTGTCGAGCAAGACAAGGAAGGCTGCTGAAGACAGGTCCACGGCAGAACGGACCGAGCCGTCCGATCCATTGCACGCTGCGATGCAGAGCCTCCGCATCCCCATCGGCACCAACGTCGATGCCACCAACGTCGCTGAGGCCCGAACCCAGCTCGAGGAAAGGCGCCAGCAGATGCTGGACCTGTCCGAGACGCTCGCCGCCACTCAGCGTCGCCTGGATGCCGCTCAGCTGGAGTGCAATGCCGCCTACGAGTTCATGCCCGCCGCGGCCGAGCCAAGCTGGGTCGCCGACATGCGTGCCCGGGGAGGCACGATCGGCCGGGCCCTCGGTACCGTCCCAACCATCTACGAGACCCCAGCAAAGAACATGCGCGCTGCCCAGGCGGCCGCAGCCGGCCTGGACCAGCTCACGGGTGAGGAGCTGAAAGAGTGCATCGGGCGGATGCGCGAACTCCTCCACGCCAACAACACCCAGCAGGACCGCCTCAACTAGCTCGCCAAGCCGGCGGGATCCGGCTCTGCCTGCCTTGCGGGCCCGGCGAACTTCTGCACACCGCTTCCTCGCCACCCGGCGAGGCGCACTCCGGCCGAGCCCGGACTCGGCGCGACCCGGCCGCTACAGCCACCGGTGGATTGGGCGATGAGCCCATCCCAGAGATCCAGCGCAGACCCGGCCAGCATGGCCCGCGTCTGGCTCCAACCGACCCGGTCCCCCGTGGCCTGGCCGCAAGTCGACTCGGCCCGCGCACCATCGACGACGCCGACACTCGCCACCGCCTCGACCAGCTCACTCGCTCCCTGGAGGTGGAGGAGAGCGATGCTATCGGGCCGGCGTGCTTTGGCCCACGCATCCGGGAGGAGCCCTTCCCCAAAGGGTTCATGCTCCCTGTGACACCCCCAAGTACAACGGGACAGTGAAGCCAGAAGACTGGCTCACTGACTACACCACGGCCATTGGCATCACCGGTGCCAATCATCGTCTCGCCGTGCGCTACGCACCACTCATGCTCCAAGGGTCGGCCCGCACGTGGTTGAACAGCCTGCCGATGGGCAGCATCAAAACGTGGGTGGACTTCGAGGAAGCCTTCGTCCACAACTTCACGGGGACCTACAAGCAGCCCGGCCGCCCTAGCCAGCTCGCCATGTCCGTGCAAGGACCTACGGAGACCGGTCGCGAGTACCACGCACGCTGGACCAAGCTCCGGAATAGCTGCGAGGGTGTCCATGAAGTCCAGGTGATCCAATACTTCGTCAGCGGGTGCCGAGATGGCACCCTCCTCAAGCACAAGCTCTTACGCTCTGAGCCGGCCACCATGGCCGCGCTCATGGTGACGGCGGACAAGTACGCCAACACCGACTCTGCCATGAAGATCCAGGTGGCGCTGGATGAAGCCGGCAAGGTGAAGCCGGTTCCCCCTCTGAAGCAGGCCGGCGAAAGCAGCCGGCGGCATCATCATCAGAACAACAAGCGCAAGGCCGACCAGCCGGCGCAGCGTCACGACAACCGGCTCATCGCGGCCGCCGAGCCTGTGGCGGACCCGGCAGCGAAGCACCGGAAAACCGGCAAGATGGCATGGCAACCCACCATGAGCTTCGAGCAGATGCTAGACGCCCCCTACAAGCACCATAGCGGCGCAAGACCCTCCACACACACGCTTCGGCAGTGCGCCATCAGCAAGCGCATCATGAGGGGCGACGTCCCGCCTCCTCCGGCTCCGGCTCCGCGCATGGGGCAGCCGCCTCCGCCTCCACCATCACCTCCAGCTGGCGGCGCGATGCGCGACGACGCCTACCCAGACCAGAACGCGGCCTACATCGTCTTCACTAGCCTCGGCAACGACAAGCGCAGCGAGCGCCTCCTTCGGTAGGAGGTGAACACCGTCGTCCCGACCAAGCCAGAGTTCATGCATTGGTCAGACCGGCCGATCACCTGGACCCGGGAGGATCACCCGGCAGTCATGCCGAGTCCGGGTGCTTACGCCCTCGTCCTCAACCCCACCATCGTCACGCGACGCACATGCAAGTTCTCCCGAGTCCTCATCAACGGCAGCAGCAGCATCAACATCCTCTACCGCGACACGATGACCAAGCTCGGCCTCAAGGCCGAGGACCTGGATCCGACCCGGACGATCTTCCATGGCATCGTGCCCGGCCTCTCCTGCTCCCCCATTGGCTAGGTCCGGCTTGATGTCCTGTTCGAGGACAGCAACCACTTCCAGCGCGAACCGATCTGGTTCGAGGTGGTGGACCTGTCCAGCGCGTATCACGTGTTGCTGGGCCGGCCCGCGCTCGCCAAGTTCATGGCGGTTCCCCACTATGCGTATCTGAAGAAGAAGATGTCGGGTCCCAAGGGCCTGATCACCATCATCGGCGATTACCACAAGTCCCTGGAGTGCGCCTGAGGCAGCGCCAAGTTGGCCGAGTCGCTGGTCGTTGCCGAGGAGCGGCGCCAGCTCGACCAGATCGTCGCCCTGGCAGGCTAGGCCTCCGCTGCGTCTATACCGACCCCAGACCCGGCCGACGAGGCCGCCTTCAAGCCCTCCAAGGAGACCAAGAAAGTGAAGCACAACTCGGAAGACCCCAGCTGCAGCAGGTACGTTGTCATAGGCACCCGCCTCGACAACAAATAGGAAGGCGAGCTCGTCGACTTCCTCCGTGAGAATCGGGATATCTTCGTATGGACCCCCAAGGACATGGTATCCCGAGGAAGTACGCCGAGCACAAACTTCATGTCCGCAAGGACGCCAAGCCTGTCCATCAACCCCTACGACGATTTTCTGAAGAGAAGAGAAAAACCATTGGTGAAGAGGTCGCCAAGCTTTTGCCGGCCAGCTTCATAATGGAAGTGTTTCACCCCGAGTGGCTGGCCAATCCAGTCCTCATCCTAAAGAAGAACAAGACCTGGCGCATGTGTATCGACTACACCAACCTCAACAAGGCCTGTCCCAAGGATCCGTTCGCTCTCCCGCGGATCGACCAAGTCATCGACTCGACCGCCGGGTGTGAGCTTCTGTCCTTCGTGGACGCTTACTCCGGCTACCACCAGATCAAGCTGGACCCAACCGACGCCCTGAAGACGTCCTTCATCACGCCATTTGGGGCGTATTGCTACATCACCATGTCGTTCGGCTTGAAGAACGCCGGCGCCACCTTCCAATGTTGCATGCAAAAATGCCTGCTGCCGCAACTCAGCTGCAGTATCCACGTGTACGTGGACGACATCATGGTGAAGACCAAGCAGCACCTCACGCTCTTGGACGATTTGAAGGAAACATTCGCCAACCTCCGTGAATACAAGGTCAAGCTTAACCCGGAAAATTGTGTCTTAGGCGTCCCGGCCGGAAAGCTACTTGGCTTCCTCGTCTCGGAACGTGGCATTGAGGCGAACCAGGAGAAGATCAAGGCCATCGAGCGTATGCGCAAGCCGTCTCGGCTGCGCGATGTCCAGAAGTTCACCGGATGCTTGGCCTCGGTCAGTCGATTTCTAAGCCGGCTGGGCGAGAGGGCGTTGCCCCTGTACCAGCCGATGAAGAAGACAAGCCCCCGTTTGAATGGAACGGCAAGGCAGACGAGGCCTTCCAAGACCTCAAGCGCATGCTCTCCACCACACCCGTCCTGGCCGCGCCGACCAGCAAGGAGCCGTTGTTGCTCTACATAGCCGCGATCTCGCGGGCGGTCAGCACGGTGTTGGTGGTCGAGCGACTAGAGAAGGGTAAGATCCAAGCCGTCCAGCGCCCAGTCTACTACCTGAGCGAGGTGCTCTCCATATCCAAGAAGAACTACCCGCACTACCAGAAGATGTGTTACGGCCTGTACTTCACTGCCAAGAAGCTGAAGTAGTATTTCCAAGAGCATGTTGTCACCGTGGTCAGCACGGCGCCTATCAAAGAAATCATCGGGTGTCAGGATGCCTCTGACCGGGTTGACAAGTGGGCGATCCAGCTAGCCGGCCACACCATCCTCTACGAGCCCTGCACCACGATCAAGTCTCAAGCCCTAGCCGACTTCCTCGTCGACTGGACCAAGAACCAGTACCTGCCACCGCCTCCCGACTCGACGCATTGGTGCATGTACTTTGACGGGTCCAAGATGCGACTCGGCTTAGGGGCCGGCATCGTACTGTCGTCCCCGAAGGGCGAGCGTCTCTGCTACGCGCTCCAGATCCACTTCGCCGCCTCCAACAACTTCGCCGAATATGAAGCCCTTGTGCACGGTCTTCGGCTTGCCAAGGAACTCGGCATCCAGCGCATCCTATGCTACGGCGACACGGACCTGGTGGTGCAGCAGTGCTCCGGCGAATGGGACGCTCGTGACTCCAACATGGCAAGCTACCTCTTCCTCGTCCAAAAGCTGTCCGGATCCTTCGAGGGTTGTGAGTTCCTCCATGTCCCGCATGCGGAGAACGAAGCAACCGACACGCTTGCCAAGATCGCCTTGTCACAACAAGCCATCCCGTCCGGCGTCTCCCTCGAGCACCTGCGCAAGCCATCTGTCAAGCCGTCACCAGACTCTGAGTCAATCCACGTTCCAGACGACCCAACCGCACCTCAAGCTGGCCCGGGGGCTGCTGAACCCGGCCCAGGGGCTGCTCAGCTCGACCCGGCCACCAGTGTCCCGGACCCGACCGTCGCCATCCCCGACCCGGGGGCTGCTCAACCCGGCTCGGGGGCTGCCGACTCGGAACCCACCCTGGTGGCCGTCTTCGCCGTGGTTACGGCTCCATCTTGGGCCCTCCCAATATCAGAATTTCTGGAGAACGGGGTTCTCCCCATGGACGAGACTGAAGGCCGGCAAGTGCAGCGTCGGGCGTCCGCCTACAGCATCATCAACAACGAGCTCGTCAAGCGCAGCTCCACCGGCATGTTCCAGCGCTGCGTCGAGCAGAAACAGGGCATCGACATCCTTCTCGACATACATCATGGCGAGTGCGGGCACCATGCCGCATCGCGATCCCTAGTGGCCAAGGCGTTCCGCCATGGTTTCTACTATCCCACGGCCCTCCAAGATGCTGAGTCGCTCGTCCTCTAGTGCAAGGGATGCCAGCGCTTCAGCAAACGCAACCACCAGCCGGTGTCAGCACTCCGCACCATATTGATCTCCTGGCCCTTCGCGGTCTGGGGACTCGACATGGTGGGACCCTTCAAAACCGCTCGAGGCAGCATGACACACCTGCTGGTGGCAGTGGACAAATTCACCAAGTGGATCGAGGCAAGACCAATCAAGAAACTGGATGGGCCAACAGCCGTCTGGTTCATCAAGGACATAGCGGTGCGCTATGGCTTGCCGAACAGCATCATCATCGACAATGGCACCAACTTCACCAAGGGCGCGCTCGAACAATACTGCTCTGTCTCCGGCATCCGCCTCGACCTGGCCTCCGTTGCGCATCCGCAGTCCAACGGGCAGGTCGAGCGGGCCAATGGACTCATCTTGTCCGGCGTCAAGCCGCGACTCGTCGAGCCACTCATCCGCTCACCCGGCAGCTGGCTTGATGAATTGTCGGTTGTTCTCTGGAGTCTATGCACCACGCCGAATTGGCCGACCGGGTTCACCCCGTTCTTCCTCGTCTACGGAGCCGAAGCCGTCATCCCGACCAACGTCGAGTTCGACTCGCCACGCATCGCGATGTGCACCGAAGCCGAAGCCAGAGAAGCCCGCGAAGATGGCGTCGACCTGCTCGAAGAAGCACACCTCCTGGCGCTCAGTCACTCGGCCATCTACCAGCAAGGCCTGAGGCACTACCACAACAAGAAGATAAAGCCCCTCGCGTTCCGCGAGGTCTACCTCGTCCTCCGACTCGTCCAAGAGCAGGCAGGCCAGCACAAGCTGTCCCCTCCATGGGAGGGCCCATTCATCGTGAGCAGGGCCATGCACGACCGCAACACCTACTACCTCATCGATGCATGCAAGTCAAAGAAGTGCAAGAAGGACACCGCCGGTGAAGAAACGACCCGGCCAAGGAACGCGGAACTCCTTCGCCTGTTTTACAGTTAGCCGAACGAGTGTATGTATCGTCGCCTTTTGTAAACGCATGAAACTATGGGGTCCCCGAACCAGACTCAGGGTCTGCCTTTTGTCGACTAATTTATTGTGTCCCTATTTTTCTGCATCACTATACCACTGAACCCGGCCACTGGTCCGACTCGCTCGACCCGGGGGCTCGGGGGCTGGCCGGCTCGGTCGCCACCCCGCCGCCTTACTTAGTGATTCCTGATAAAGTTAGGATGCCGCGGTCCCCCACTTCACCCTAAAGCCACAGATCCAGCTTTGGCTGTCGGCTGGCAAGCACAATGGGCCAAAGCTCCTTTACGCTTCATACACTAAGTCAAAGCTGCCGGGTCGATCAACCCGGCCCGCCATTCATGAAATGAATAGCCGCATGACCGTCTGCCCGCCAACCGGCTTCACCGGATCGCCGCCAGCCAGCCCAGTGGGTGTTTCGCTCGCGCTCAACGTTTCGAGGAACCCAAGTCCTGTGCGCTCCTCTCGAAGAACTGAACTCCTTGTCACGGACCGGAGCCTCAGTCGTCTGACTCGCGGGGGGAGGATTGAGAAAGGAAAAACGCATGAAATTGGTCCAAAAAACGGAGGGCAAAAGCAAAAGCACCCACGACATTTACACAAATATTTCAGAAAAGGCCCACGGCCCGAGTTCAATACACCCTAAAACCCCCAGTGGGTGGGTGGACCTGCAACTCAACAGATTTTACACAAAGTGTCTCAGGCATCTCCAGCGTCGCGTTGCGACGTCGACGGCTCTCCCCTGGCGGCCTCCGGGTCCAGCGAGGTGCCAGTGTCCTCCTCGGCACCCGCGTCATGGTAGACGCCCGTCTCCTATGAGCTCCCCTCCGGATCGTGGAGGAGCAATCCGTAGTCGTCGCCGACCACGGCCCTGCCGTCTTCCGTCCGCTCCGGATGGAACTCGTCATGGAAGGCGAACTCGACGATGTAGCTGGCCCGAGAGGCGATCCGGTCGGCTTGCTCCTGCAAGAGCTGCTCTGAACCAGCCCGCTGGCCCATCAACGCATCCAGCTACAGGTATGGATGCCAGGACAACATGAACCGGAGCGCCATCTCAGCACCGGCACGGGCGGCGGAGATGCGACACTCACCAAGCCGGTCTGGGCCCCATCTCCAACCAACACGCCAGGCGCGAGAAGCTGCTCGGTTGGACAGAGTATGGCCATCGGGCCGCCGTCATCGCGGTGCCGGCCTGGGACAGCCGCTCCATCTGCGTTCCCAGGACCCGCAGGTGGGCCTCAGCAGCGGCGATGATCTCTGGGAAGGTCCAGGCCGCCTGCGGATCCGTCCCGGACCCAACGACACCGGTCGGGTCGCGCTGATAGCGGATGGCTTCCTCCGCCAGCCGCTGCGTCTCCGAGAAGGCCCCTGCCGCAAAAGAAAAAAGTAAGACATAAGATTTGGCCCAAACTGTTACACAGTTGGCCCGAATCTCGGGGGCTGCACCCAGTGGGTGCGCTAGCGCGCCCCCACTAGAAAAGAGCACAAGAGTACCTACGGCGACGTGGAGCTCCTCCTTGGCGGCGAGCTGCTCCATGAGCTCCTGGTGCTTGCCCAGGAGACGATTGTAGGCGGCGACCCGGAAGGCGTCAAGATGCTGAAGAAAGCAGAAATCAGAACAAGGCCAACGCTCTAAAGATTCGACCCAACTACTACGTAGTTGGCCCGAACCTCGGGGGCTACACCTGTCGGTGTCAAAACCGGCGGATCTCAGGTAGGGGGTCCCGATCTGTGCGTCAAGGCTGACGGTAACAAGAAGTAAGGAACATGGATGTTTACCCAGGTTCGGGCCCTCTCGATGGAGGTAAAACCCTACTTCCTGCTTGATTAATATTGATGATATGGGTAGTACAAGAGTAGATCTACCACGAGATCGTAGAGGCTAAACCCTAGGAGCTAGCCTATGATGGTATGAATGTAATTGTGATCGGTCTTCTAAGGACCAACCTCTCCGGTTTATATAGACACCGGAGAGGGCTAGGGTTTACATGGAATCGGTTACAAGGAAGGAAATATAATATCCAGATCGCCATGCTTGCCTTCCATGCCAAGGAAAGTCCCATCCGGACACGGGCCGAAGTCTTGAGTCTTGTATCTTCACGCTTCAATAGTCCGGACGTTGTACACAGTCCGGCTGTCCAGATACCCCCTAATCCAGGACTCCCTCAGTAGCCCCTGAACCAGGTTTCAATGACGATGAGTCCGGCGTGCAGTATTGTCTTCGGCATTGCAAGGCGGGTTCCTCCTCCGAATACTCCAAAGTGGTTATCGAACACGTAGACCGTGTCTGGATCCGCAGGACGATCTTCGTATGGTATAGATCTAATTTGCTGGCAATCTTCGTGCGTCGTGCCCTTGTATCGTGGCTCGGTCCAATGTGAACCGTCGTCTCCTACCCCACAACGACTCATGTTACGAGGTAGTTTTATTGGCACGTCCCGTCGAGGCGGAGATCGTGTCCCTCTTATTATGGGATTTTCAATCAATATGAGCGTGCGTGACCCCACGACGGCCGTTGGCATTACCCTGTGTGTTTTTAGATAATCCTCAAACGGTCACACCGGGGACTCTTGATATTCACCCTCTTTATAAAGGGGTCGAGACTTATGCCTCTTTCTTCACCTTCATCGCGCCTTCCCGCACCTTGAGTTCTAACACCCAAAACCTAAGCTCCACCCCTCCGGAATCCACCAGTATGTCCGGATCTGACCCTCAAGGCCGGTGGGTCGCCTCCTCGATCAGGGAGAAGGACATTGCGAAGCTCAGGGAGGTCGGATACCTAACCGCAGATATCCAGCACAGGCTTCCCGCTCCGGGGCAAGTTATCCCCACGCTGGAGCCCAATGAGTGTGTCGTTTTTGTCCCACACTTCCTCCGTGGTTTGGGTTTCACCCTCCATCCTTTCGTGAGGGGGCTCATGTTCTATTATGGGCTGGATTTTCATGATCTGGCTCTAGATGCCATCCTCCATATCTCGTCGTTCATTATTGTGTGCGAGGCTTTTCTCCATGTCACGCCACACTTCGGCTTATGGCTCAACACCTTCTATGTGAAGCCGAAGATGATTGAGGGGCGACACGTGGAGTGTGGAGGTGCCATAATAAGAAGAAACGCCAATGCCCCATGGCTGGAGGGTTCTTTCCCGGAAGTATTTGACGTATGGCAGCGGAGGTGGTTTTATGACAAGGCCCTAAGGGGCACAAACTGAGTAGTCGCCCCTGAGTTCCACTCAGGCCCTCCGTCGCAGTTGGCGTCCTGGACAGACGTAGGATGTAATTGGGGGCCCGCAGGCAATGTACCAATACTGTAGAACCGCATCCCGGAGCTTCTCGAGAGGGATATCAACCTTGTTAGCGTAATGCAAGTGATGTTAATCCGGCGGACGTTGTCGTGCCAACGCCGGCCTCTTCGGATGTGGGAGTTCAATCCGGAGGTTCTGCAGACTGTGAAGCACTTCTTCAGCTTAAAGCTCGAGGAGATGTGCAAATTATTCTTCGGACGGAAGGTAACGTGTCCGGATACCACCGAGGATGCGGGCCTAAGCTATAACCGCCTAGATACTCAAGTAAGTGGCCTTGATACCGAACACCATGTTTTGTATTTGTCATACTTGTTTATTCTGAACATCATCCGCGTCCAGGAGTGGCTCAGCAAGGCCGAGAGAATCAGGTGTCCGGCACCACTTCCCGAAGGCTCGCCCGCCCCTACCGTGGCCAAGATGCTCGACCGGGTACTCAGCCAAATGCCATCAGGGAAAGACAAGGGGAAGGACGAGAAATCCGAACCCCACACACTACGCATCCGAACTGGGGATAGTCGGGGAGGAGAGGTCGAGGCCGCCTCCCCACGCGGGAAGAAGAGGGCCGCCTCCGAAGATTTGGAGGCAAAGATGCCCAAATTGGGGAAAAAGGGATCCCCAGGGGTCCTTGCCCCGACAGGCACCCTCACCGTATCATGCCCTCAAACGGGCCAACCCTCCAACGAGTCGTAAGTCAATCATTAACTTAAAGGTACTGTATTTCTCCTGGATCAATGAACAGGACTCAACTTTTTGTAGTCCGGCTGGCAGCTCTTCTCAATAGGGATCTTCTTCGGGCGACCTTCCTCCGGAGATGATGGAGAGCGAGACCCCACCCGCCTCTCCGGTTCTTGACGCGGGCGACACCGAGGTGTCGTCACGGAGGAGCCCAGACCCACCAAGGCCGGAAGCCAACGCATCAGCCGTCCTAAGTCCGGACGTACTAACGGGCTTACTGGAGCGAGCTGCGCTCTCGGAGGAGCACCGCTCATTAATGAGCGAGATGCTCAAGAAGATTTCATCCGCTACAAGCAGTTTGAATGAAGCATTCACAAGCCTGCTCAGAGGCTTTGAGGTATGTAATGGAAAACTCACTATTTCTTTGGTTGTAAGGCACGCGCTAGGTGTGCTCCATATAGATAGCAGCCCCTGAGACTCTGGTTGCCTGCCCTAGGCGGCAAACGGGGGATCATAAACCAATGATAGTTCTGTAAATGTGTGCAGGTACCTGTGGGTCCGGCCGCTGGCCCGTCCGTTGAAGTTGCCGAACTATCAAGGAAAATTGGGTCGATTGATGCCGATATTACTCTGATGAATGAGCGGCTAGATACATCACAAGGTATGTGCCCTGTCTCCCATTGCATAGGAAAACATTAAGGTGGCATGTATTAATATATTTTTTCGGCCTGCAGATGGTGCTGCTGTCGTGGAGGCCCTGAGGGCTGAACTTGCTCTAGCCAAGGAACAAGCTTGGGTGAGCAATGCGGCTGCCCTAAAGGCGACCGAGGAATTGAGAGCCGAACAGGCTTCTCATCACCGGAGCGAGGAAAAGATAGCCAAAATGGCTATCGAGTTAAAACATGCCGCTGACCGGTATGAGCTCCTGAAGAAGGAGCATGAAGATAAATCGGCTGACCTGAGCAAGGCGCTGAATGCCACCAAGGAAATATGGACCGAGCTCAGGGGTGCGCGGGAGGAGCTTCAACAGGCCGGAAAAATCACGGCTGGAGGCTCCTACTTGCTGTGGATGAAGTTCTTCGATCCAAAGTATGCTCCCCTTGATGGACGTGGAGCTCGCCGGACGCATATGCAGACCTGGCGAAGAGTACGGCTGATGCTTTGGAGTTCTTCAGAGGTCAGGGTGAAAAGGAGGTGGATAAGCTTTTTTGGTCGCAGTTCCATGCTCCCACTCGCCCGTTGCCGTTAAGTGATAAGATGGCTGCTGTGGCGGAGCTTCACAGGCTGTCCGGGCTTGCGATGCGGTCCGTAGTAGATCATCTTTGGCCAAAGGAGCCTAAGCTGGACAACTACTTTGGTTTAGTGCAGCAGTTCCTTGGGGCCGTGCCCCGGATCGATGCCATGAGGAGGTCAGCATGCATAGAGGGTGCGCAGATGGCCCTTGCACGCGTTAAAGCGTGTTGGACGGATATGGATGCCATTATGATAGCGTCTATGGATCCAGTAGGGGGTCAACATCCGGCCGGGCACTACTTGGCGCAGGTCACGGAGGGTGCCCGCCTGATAGAGGCGCAGTGCCCAAAGGATCTCCTCTTCGAGTGATGATTCAAATTATTGTAAAAATATTTTGATTAGAATGTTATATTTATAATTTGTGTTTGAAAATATGAATGTGTCCCATGTGCTGCCGTTTATATATATATATATATATATATATATATATATATATATATATATATATATATATATATATATATATATATATATATATATATATATATCTGTGTGTGTGTGTGTGTGTAATCCAAAACATAGCAGTCGTTGGCTTCAGCCCCCATGCATACAATGCGGGGGTGTTTGCGAAAAAATGTGCCTGATCACTCTTTATCCAATGTCTTGGTCCAGCAAGGAGGTGATCGCACGTCGAACTAGGCAACCAGACTATATAGCTGCAACACTTTCGCTTAGCCGCGGGATTCTAATATTGGGGCTACTATGTAGCCCCTGGTATCATCGCGTGCATCCGAATACGGGCGCGTATGTACCTAGCCGGGAAATGGCCCTTCGTTAAGGCGGAAGAATCCTAGAGATTCCGATGAGTTGTCGAGTGGTTGATCAGTCTCTCGATGTATCATGACGGTCAGTTTTCGGCTTTCTCTACTGAGGTGCTCATCCGGAATAACCAGGGCACAATCGCAGTAGTTCTCCTTTGGCCACCTTAGCCGATTATAACGGAACGTAAGGCGGCAAACCCAGGAGGCGGGAAATCCCAACATTTGACCAAAGACATGATTCGGAGCTGATGCATATAAGGACAAACTCGTGACGTCGAACACTCCCGAAGGTATTTGGACTTTCTAACAAATGATGGGCTTAAGAATGCCCATTCATTATAAACCCTATATGTCCAATTGCGTGCATTAATATGTCATGGTGTAATGCCAAAAAACGGCAGTATCCTCTGTGGGTATGGAACCCGTGGGATGATGAAACAACAAGAGGCAATAGAAAAGGTTTACACAGGGGCTTAATCTAAAAAGAAACCTGTCGGACGGGGCCCTGCTGCACGTCTGCGCCTTTGTCTCTGTTGTGCCGCATCCTGGAAGGGTATCGTGCGAACGTTATCTGCGGAAAAAGGGGGATTTCATAGAAGAGTGCAACGTAAGTGTGCGATGGATAGTAGAAAATGTAAAATGCTGGCCTGCCAATAAGGTTGAGCCGAGAGTGTGGGGCTTTATTGGCCCCTGGTGTCCGCTATAGGATTACATATACAATTGCCCTGGTTTAATGTGGGCTGCCGGACTCGTCTAACCGTGTCCATGGTCTTAACGACCTGGTATAATTTTGTTTTAGAGGCCGCTTATAGTCCGGACGCTAGGGCCGTCACGTATTCCTCTGCGCGTGAAAGGCGCTCCGTTGTTCCACTCATGGTGATGACGCCGCGTGGACCGGGCATCTTGAGTGTAAGGTAGCCATAATGCAGCAATGCGTTGAAGCGGGCAAAGGCCATTCTTCCAAGCAATGCTTGATAGCTGCTTTGGAAGGGTGTGATGATGAAGACTAGGTCTTCGCTTCTGGAGTTGCCTGGAGAGCCGAATGTTACCTCCAGTATGACGGAGCCCTTGCTATAGGCTTCAACACCTGGTATCACCCCTTCAAAGGTGGTGCGAATCTTGCTGATTCTGGATGAGTCTATCCCCATCCTGCGGACAGTGTCCTCATATATCAAATTGAGACTGCTGCCACCGTCCATGAGGACATGAGTGAGATGGAATCCGTCGATTATTGGGTCAAGCACCAAGGCATTTGATCCTGCGCGCCGAATGCTAGTTCGGCCGTCTAGGTGATCGAAGGTGATCGAACAAGACATCCAACAGTTAGGTCTGGGTACGATGAGCTCTATATCGCATGCGTCTTTATGGGCGCGTTCGTGCCTTCCCAAGGATGTACGAGTCGTGTGGATCATGTTCACTGTTTTAACCTTTGGCGGGAATTTTTTCTGTCCCCTAGTGTTCGGTTGGTGAGGTTCATCCTCGTCTTCACTTGGTGTTTCCCTTCCCTTGTGTTCGGCGTTTAGTTTGCCGGCCTGCTTGAAGACCCAGCACTCTCTGTGTGTGTGGTTCGCAGGTTTGTCTGGGGTGCCATGAATTTGGCATAGTCTGTCCAGAACTCTGTTCAGACCGGACGGTCCCTCTTTACTACCTTTAGGTTGCTTATTTTGCTGATTAGGCCGAGAGCCCCTGAATCCGGCATTAACTGTTGTGTTATCCGGGCTCTCTTCCATGTTTTGGCGTTTATTTTTATTACGCCATGGCTTCCCGTTGCCGTCCCTTATTTCAGATGTGCTGGGGTCGCTGGTGCCTTTGCGGGCGAGCCAACTATCTTCTCCCATGCAAAAGCGGGTCATAAGGCTTGTTAGGGCTGCCATTGTCCTTGGCTTTTCTTGGCCAAGGTGTCTAGCGAGCCACTCGTCACGGATAGTGTGTTTGAATGCCGCTAAGGCTTCGGCATCCGGACAGTCAACGATTTGATTCTTCTTAGTGAGGAATCTGTTCCAAAGCTTGCGGGCGGACTCTCCGGGTTGTTGGATTATGTGACTTAAATCGTCAGCATCCGGAGGCCGGACATAAGTCCCTTGAAAATTGGCCCTGAAAGCATCCTCTAGTTCTTCCCAGCTCCCGATTGAATTTTCGGGGAGGCTTTTCAACCAGTGTTGAGCTGGTCCCTTTAATTTGTGGGGAAGGTATTTGATGGCGTGGAGGTCATCCCCACGAGCCATGTGTATGTGCAGGATAAAGTCCTCGATCCAGACCCCTGGGTCTGTCGTTCCGTCATATGCCTCTATGTTCACAGGTTTAAAGCCCTGTGGGAATTCATGGTCCAGTACTTCGTCCGTAAAGCATAGGGGGTGAGCAGCCCCTCTATACCTGGACGCGCTGTGGCATGCCGTTGGCTGCTGTTGTGTTCGGTGTTTACTCCGAACTGGTGTTTGGTGGTCATAATTGTTTTGACGACCGCAGTCCCTCGCCAGGGTGTCTCCTTTAGATCCGTAGATGGACCTAGCTGCGCCAGCTTTCTTTTCCAGGTGCTCACGTAGATCGTGGGCGTCTCCGGTAGCTGATTTATTGCGGCTATGAGGTGGTACTCCTGGTCTCCTGTTCATGTTGTTCTTTGGTGGAACGGCCTCGTCGTCGAATTCTGGCAGTAGCTTGAGTTTTGGGTAGCTCTTTGTATGGCGATCGTCGCCATATCTTTCTTCAGTGTCTAGCACTTTATTCCATCTGCAATTGAGCATTTCCTGTGCGGCTTTAAGCTGTTGCTTCTGCTTCTTCAGACTTCTCGCTGTGGCCATAAGCTTTCTATGGAGGTTCTCTCGTTCCACGCGTTCTTCCGGGACGATGAATGCGTCGTCATCCGGACTGTCTTCTTGTCCTCAGCCGGATTGTTGAACTCGTTCCTCTGGATTGTTTTCTTTGGGCGTATGACCCACACTATGTTCGGCGTGACCTGGTTCGTCGTGCTCCATCGCTGGTTCTGTTTGGTCGTTATTGCCATTGGGGTTGACTGGAGTATCCATTCTTCTGGCGCTCTTGCTGATATTGTTACGGTTGCCGGATTTGGAACGGCGTCTGCACCGTCGCTTTGGTTTTTGCCCAGGGGTGTTATCTTCTGGATTGCCACCGTTGCCTTCCTTGGGCGTATCCACCATGTATATGTCATGTGGTGAGGTGCGAATCCGGCACCTCATAGATTCTGAGTCTTCTCCTGCATCGTCGTCCATACCGTCACTGCCTTCGGAGTCGAAGTCCAGCACGTCGGTTTAAATCATCAACCGTGGCTATGAAGTGGGTGGTGGGTGGGCAACGAATGTCTTCGTCGCCTGCTTCCCACTCGAGCCGGACATAGTTCGGCCCGAGATTCTCTGTCAAAGTGTGAGTTTTGAATGAGTTTAGTATGTCGCCGAAGGGCGAGTGCTGAAAGATGTTTGCCGCGGTGAACTCCATCACCGGAGCCCAACCGGGATCGGCGGGCCCGGGGACGTACGGACTGGAGCCTACAACCGGACACGGGTCCAGGGGCCCGGGGTCACTGGTTTCCTCAAAAGTGAGGCATGTGTTCGGCTCCATCGCCGATAGGGGTACGGCCTGCGGGAAGGGGTCCAACCCTCCGTCTTTAGGTAACGCAACCTGTCCCGAATTTAGGTCCGGGGCTTCTGCTGGGATGATATCCCAAGCAACGTCTGACAGCCGGTCTAAGCCGTGCTCATCGTGACTGTTCGGTGCTTCTAGCGCCGGCTCGAATCTGTGGTTCGGGTTTCCGAACCCGATTTGAGGGCCAGGGGCATAGCTATCGATCTGCTCCAAGTGGCCAAGTGAATTGGCCCGCAGCACGAAGCCGCCGAACACGAAGATCTGTTAGGGGAGAAAAGTCTCACCCTGGGTGGCGTCATTAATGACGATCGAAGGAACCATCGAGCCTGACGGCGACGTCACAGAGGAACTCTCAATGAAAGCACAAATGTCGGTGTCAAAACCAGCGGATCTCGGGTAGGGGGTCCCGATCTGTGCGTCAAGACTGATGGTAACAAGAAGTAAGGGACACAGATGTTTACCCAGGTTCGGGCCCTCTCGATGGAGGTAAAACCCTACTTCCTGCTTGATTAATATTGATGATATGGGTAGTACAAGAGTAGATCTACCACGAGATCGTAGAGGCTAAACCCTAGGAGCTAGCCTATGATGGTATGAATGTAATTGTGATCGGTCTTCTAAGGACCAACCTCTCCGGTTTATATAGACATTGGAGAGGGCTAGGGTTTACATGGAGTCGGTTACAAGGAAGGAAATATAATATCCGGATCGCCAAGCTTGCCTTCCACGCCAAGGAAAGTCCCATCCGGACACGGGCCGAAGTCTTGAGTCTTGTATCTTCACGCTTCAATAGTCCGGACGTTGTATACAGTCCGGCTGTCCGGATACCCCCTAATCCAGGACTCCCTCAACACCCGGTGGGTGCGCTGGCGCGCCCCCACAAAGAAGAAATTGCAAGAAAAAGAAGACTTACCAAAACGGCGCGCTCCAGGTCGCGCGTCCGCTCCACCTCGGCTTGGGCGAAGGCCTCGAGCCGTTCTGTCCGGCCTCGCAGGCGGCGGCTGATGGCGTCCAGCGCTGCCTCCTCCTGGGTATGAGGCCCGAAGACGACGGCGCCCCCGCTCCGCGCCGGCTGCGGCACGGCAGCTCGGCGCCCTCCCTACCGTGGCACCAAGGTGTGCTCCCCGCTGGCCGCTCGCAATGCGGCCAGTACCTCCTTCGACGCCCCTCCCGGCGCTGACGCCGACCCGGACGCCGGGATGCCCTATGTTGCCGCCTCCAGATCAGATGCCGGGACGGCCTGCTGCGCCACCACTGGCCCAGCTGCCGGGGCAGCCTCCGGCATCGCCGCCCGCGTTACCTCCTCCAAAACCGGCGGCACCTCCGGCACTGCCGCCCGTAGCGCCTCTTCCAAGACGACGCCGCCTCCACCACCATCATCCCCCGCTCGCTCGACCACGTCGGCCCGCGGCGGGGTGTCATCCGCCACCTCCACGACCTCCCGGTCAAGAACCACCACCTCAGCCCGGCCTCCACAGCCGCGCTCCCTCACTGACGACGGCTCAAAGACCGTCGCCGCCACCATCGTGCCTCCGGCATCTCGCGCCAGGCCGGCTCCGCGCCGGCACGCGCCCATGCCGCCACCGCGTCGGTCCAAGCACGGACCGACGCCGCCTCCAGCTCTGCCTCGGCCTGGCTCCTGTCCCGCCAGGACAAGGCCTCGGCATCATTCGGGTCCAGGCCGAGGTCTGAGTCGCCCCGTCCCTCCAACTCGGCCTGGTCGGCGAGGTCGGACCGGCTCCTACGGAACGCGGCCCCTTCGGCAGCCGCGGCTTCCGCCCCCGCCCTCGCCAGCGTGATCAGCGACCTGAAGAAGAAGACAGCATGAGCAAAAAAGAAACAAGACTAGCTCAAAAAATCTGGGCGCAAGCGAGAGGTGAAGCTTACCCCGACAAGACCGGGACCGGGGTTGGCCTCCCGTTCCCGCCGCCGCGCTTCCTCTTGGCCGGCCTCCTGGCCCCGGCCGGGTCCGCTGTGCGCTTCGGGGGCCGGGGTCACAGCGCGACGCTGTCTTTCCCATGCGGGCGACTCGGTGCCACCCCGTGCGAGGACCCGGCCCCGCCCGCGTCGCCGCCTCCCCCGCCCAACGCCAGTGCACTAATAACCGACATCAGCATCGCCCGCACCATGCCGTGATCAGCAATTTGAGACACATGAAGAAAGATGCGAGACTTACCCGCACGACGCCTAGCGCTAGCGTCGGACTCGGCCTCCTCCTCCCCCATGGGCTGCGGGCTCCTTTGACCCCACCGGTGCCACCTGCAACGGAGCCCAGGTGTAAGGATGCCGAATCGCGTTCAGAAGTATCTCCCGCGTCACGTCCGGATGGATGAGGAGGTGCATAGCAGCAAAGTAAGATGACCAGACACTCACCTGCGGCGCCGGGTTCGACTCGCTATACGGCGCCTTGCCGAACCGCCAGTCCTCTCCAAGGTTGGCCTTGGAGATGTCATTCACGCCGCATGCGATCTGCTCCACGGACAGCCGCGTCAACCCCATGCAGTTGGGGTCTTGAAGGCCGACCATTTCGCCGATGAGGCAGGAGCGCCCCTGAAGCGGAAGGACCCGGTGCATGATGAATGCGGCAAGGAGGTCAGTGCTGGTGAGCCCCTCCTGTGTCCTCATCATCGTCACCCGCTCGCAGAGATTGACGATCTCCGGCGACGGGCACCTGGGCGAGTAGCCCCAGTTCGTCTTCGCCCGCGGCGGTGCGATGTCGAAGGCCGGAAGGTTGATGCGATCCGCCCCAAGGTTGCGGACGTAGAAGAAGGAGTTCTGCCACTTCTTGGCAGAGTCCTCCAGCGGGATCTTGGGGAAATCCGCCCCCGACCGCTTTGAGATGACGGCGGCGCCGCAATTGGCGAACTCCCCGGCCGACGGGCCCTGCTACTTCAAGGGGAAGAAGCGCACCCAGAGGTCGATCAAGGGATCGACCCTCAGGTACCCCTCGCAGAGGGTGACGAAGCCGGAGAGCTGGACGATGGCACCGGCGCCAAGATGATGTGGCTGGAGCCCGAAGAACTCCAGAAACGCGCGGAAGAAAGTGCTCGCCAGCAGCCCGAACCCGCGCTCGAAGTGCGTGAGGAAGACCACGCGCTCCTGTCCCTCGGGCCGAGGCCTTTGCTTGCCGCACGGCAGGCGGACGCCAACGTCTGTCTCCCTCGGCAGGCGCCGCGTCGCCCGGAGTTGGGTGATGTCCTCGGTGGTGACATTCGAACCCATCTAGGAGCCTGATGGCAGCAACATGATCAAGGAAAAAGAAGGAAGATGGATGGCGCAGGAGTTCTGCTCGGAGCAGTGGGTGCTGAAGTGCATCAGTTGCAAATAGCGGAGCGAGAGCAAGGGGACAGGAGGGCGCGAGCGAGAATAATGTTCGCCGCCCCCTGCCCCCCGATTTATAACCCTCGGTTTGAACATGGGGAAGTGGGGAAGTGGGATCGTCTGCACGCACCCGTTCCACTACCCCGCAATAAGTGCGCACGTACACGCGCAGTAACTGCCCGGGGAAGAGCAACCGGCCCCCAGACGCCGCAATAAATCCACGCACGTGGGCCGAGGGCGCGCAGCGGTGGGCCCCCAGCCCGTCGCCCAGTCCCGTCACGCGCCTAGCCTATCACGCCCCTCAAACTTCCAGGCACCATGTGGCACCCGCGTAAAGCCCGAGGGATTGCCCCAAGATTCGATGGACTCCTCGGTTCCCGCCACGGCCGGGGTGCCGCGATCCAGTTTCCGAGAAAACCGGCGCACAGTGGGTGTTGCCGGACCCGGCACTCGCAGAATCCGCCTTGCTTAAGGGGGAAACTGCGAAGGCCCACTCATCCGAAGACGGCGGACCTTCATAGCTTCGGGGACTACTATCGGGGGGATGGACCCCGGGCAGGAAACAGAACCCGGATCCTCTTCAAAAACAACGGGGCTGGCACCGCCCCTCAAAACCGGCATGCACTTGGCCGGGTCACTCGACCCAGCCAAGCCCCGCAACCCGGCCGGACTCGCCGACCCGGCAAGACATGTCGACTCGGCCCCAATGACTAGCGCAGGACAGCCGAACTCGGCACGACCAAAGCTTCCTGAACAAGCCAACGCTACCCGTGGCGTGCTACGCAACCCAGCCGCGGGTCATCTCCCTTCCCATCCAGGCCGTACGATGGAGATGAGTCTTCAATCAACAATGACCGAGGCAATAGTGCCCCGCCCATGCCTCTGGTCAGCTGGAGCGTGGCAACAGTGCCCCTCACCTGCCTGCTGACCAGGGCCAGTGTGGCTACAGTGCCCCCGCCCTCACCTCAGACGACAGCAAGCGGTGGCCTGACGGAGAGCACTGTACATGACTCGACTTGGCCACGCCCTGACGATCGAAAAGACGGTGCATAGTTCCCCTAGGCATGCGGGGCCCGCATCTAGGGGAACCCGGCAAACCACAAGCCCTCAGCGGGGCCTAGCCCGGGTCCCCGGACACCGACAATACGGACCCACCGACCTGTAACATTACCATTGTACCCCTGGGGGTAGGTCTATAAAACCCCCCAGGAGCCCGCGATGAGGCAGGCAAGTCTTGTGTCCCCAACACAACCAATACAATGGTAAATTGTATAGGTGCACTAGTTCGGCGAAGAGATGGTGATACAAGTGCAATATGGGTAGTAGATATAGGTTTTTGTAATCCAAAAATATAAAAACAGCAAGGTAACTAAAGGTAAAAGTGAGCGTAAACAGTATTGCAATGATAGGAAACAAGGCCTAGGGTTCATACTTTCACTAGTGCAAGTTCTCTCAACAATAATAACATAGATAGATCATATAACAAGCCCTCAACATGCAACAAAGAGTCACTCCAAAGCCACTAATAGCGGAGAACAAACGTAGAGATTATGGTAGGGTACGAAACTACCTCAAAGTTATTCTTTCGGATCAATCTATTCAAGAGTTCATACTAGAATAACACCTTAAGACACATCAACCAAAACCCTAATGTCACCTAGATACCCCATTGTCACCTCAAGTATCCGTGGGCATGATTATATGATATGCGTCACACAATCTCAAATTCATCCAACCAACACAAAGTACTTCAAAGAGTGCCCCAAAGTTTCTATCGGAGAGTCAAGAAAATGTGTGCCAACCCCTATGCATAGATTCATGGGCGGAACCCGCAAGTTGGTCACCAAAACATACATCAAGTGGCACGTGATATCCCATTGTCACCACAGATAAACACGACAAGACATACATCAAGTGTTCTCATATAAAGACTCAATCCGATAAGATAACTTCAAGAGGGAAACTCAATTCATCACAAGAGAGTAGAGGGGGAGAAACATCATAAGATCCAACTATAATAGCAAAGCTCGCGATACATCAAGATCGTGCCATAGAGAGAACACGAGAGAGAGAGAGATCAAACACATAGCTACTGGTACATACCCTCAGCCCCGAGGGTGAACTACTCCCTCCTCGTCATGGATAGCGCCGGGATGATGAACATGGCCACCGGTGATGAGTTCCCCCTCCGGCAGGGTGCCGTAACGGGCTCCCGAGAGGTTTTTGGTGGCTACAGAGGCTTGCGGCGGCGGAACTCCCGATCTATCTTTTTATTCGATGTTTTTAGGGTACGTAGGCTTATATAGCGAATGAAGTCGGTCGGGAGGTGCTCGAGGGGCCCACGAGACAGGGGGGCGCGCCCAGTAGGGGGGGCGCACCCTCCTATCTCGTGGGGTCCTCGGGGATCTTCTGACGTGAACTCCAAGTCTCCCAGATCATATTCTTCCCAAAAATAACGCTGCCGAAGGTTTCATTCCATTTCGACTCCGTTTGATATCCCTTTTCTTCGAAATACTGAAACAGGCAATAAAACAGCAATACGGGATGGGCCTCCGGTTAATATGTTAGTCCCAAAAATGATATAAATGTGTAAAATAAAGCCCATAAACATCCAAAAGGGGTAATATAATAGCATGGAACAATCAAAAATTATGGATACATTGGAGACGTATCAAGCATCCCCAAGCTTAATTCCTGGTTGTCCTCGAGTAGGTAAATGATAAAAACAGAACTTTTGATGTGGAATGCTACCTAGCATAATTCTCAATGTAATTTTCTTTATTCTGGCATGAATATTCAGATCCAAATGATTCAAAATAAAAGTTCATATTGATAAAAGAAATAGTAACACTTCAAGCATACTAATCAAAGTAATCATGTCTTCTCAAAATAACATGCCAAAAGAAAGTTCATCCCTACAAAATCATATAGTTAGGCTATGCTTCATTTTCGTCACATAAAGATGTTCCCAACTTCTATACCCCCGATGACAAGACAAGCAATTGTTTCATACTTAAATAATCTCAAACTTTTTCAACCTTCAGGCAATACATGAGCGTGAGCCATGGATATAGCACTATGGGTGGATGGGGATTGTGTGGAGAAGACAAAAAGGAGAAAGTCTCACATTGACGAGGATAATCAACGGGCTATGGAGATGCCCATCAATTGATGTCAACATGAGGAGTAGGGATTGCCATGCAACGGATGCACTAGAGCTATGAATGAATGCTCAACAAAAGAAAACTAGTGGGTGTGCATCCAACTTGCTTGCTCATGAAGACCTAGGGCATTTAAGGAAGCCCATCGTAGGAATATACAAGCCAAGTTCTATCATGAAAAATTCCCACTAGTATGAAAAAGACAACTTATGAGACTCACTATATGAAAAACATGGTGCTACTTTGAAGCACAATATATGAGACTCACTACATGAAGAACAAGGTGCTACTTTGAAGCACAAGTGTGAAAAAGGAGATAGTAACATTGCCCTTTTTATTTTTTTATTTTATTTTTTATTTTTTTATTTTTATTTTTTTATTTTTTTTCTTTTTTTTCTTTTGGACCTTTTTTTTCTTTTGGCCTTTCTTCTTTTTTTTCTTTTTTTTTGTTTGGGCAATGCTCTAATAATGATGATCACACACTTCTATTGATTACAACATATGAATTACAACTCGAAACTAGAACAAGATATGACTCTATATGAATGCCTCCGGCGGTGTACCGGGATGGTGCAATGAATCAAGAGTGACATGTATGAAAAAAATAATGCATGGTGGCTTTGCCACAAATACGATGTCAACTACATGATCATGCGATGGCAATATGACCAAAGTAAAGCATGCCATGATGATGATAAACGGAACGGTGGAAAGTTGCATGGCAATATATCTCGGAATGGCTATGGAAATGCCATAATAGGTAGGTATGGTGGCTGTTTTCAGGAAGATATAAGGAGGTTTATGTGTGATAGAGCGTATTGTATCACGGGGTTTGGATGCACCGGCGAAGTTTGCACCAACTCTCAAGGTGAGAAAGGGCAATGCACGGTACCAAAGAGGCTAGCAATGGCGGAAAGGTAAAAATGCGTATAATCCATGGACTCAACATTAGTCAAAAGAAATAATATAATTATTGCAAAAATTTAGAAGTCATCAAAAATCAAGTACTACGCGCATGCTCCTAGGGGGATAGATTGGTAGGAAAAGACCATCGCTCGTCCCCGACCGCCACTCATAAGGATGCACAAGCCAAGTACACTTCATGTTTCAAATTTGTTACACAACTTTAACCATACGTGCATGCTACGGGACTTGCTAACTTCAACACAAGCATTCTTTGAATTCATAATCACCCAACTAGCATGACTTTAGTATCACCACCTCCCTATCTCAAAACAATTATCAAGTATCAAATTGATCATAGCATCCAATTCACTTCCTATGATAGTTTTTATTATACCCAACTTGGATGCCTACCATTCTAGGACCAACTTTGTACCATGTTGTTCTAAAAGACTCTCAAAAATATATAAGTGAAGCATGAGATACTAGCAATTTCTACAAAATATAACCACCGCCGTGCTGTAAAAGATATAAGTGATGCACTAGAGCAAATGACAAACTACTCCGAAAGATATAAGTGAAGATCAATGAGTAGTCGAATAATTGTGCAACTATGTGAAGACTCTCTAACATTAAGGAATTTCAGATCTTGGTATTGTATTCAAACATCAAGCAAAACAAAATAAAATGACATTGCAAGGATAGCACAACTCATGTGGAGAAACAAAAACTTAGGCTCAACCGATACTAACCGATAGTTGTTGAAGAAGAAAGGTGGGATGCCTACCAGGGCATCCCCAAGCTTAGATGCTTGAGACTTCTTGAAATATTATCTTGGGGTGCCTTGGGCATCCCCAAGCTTGAGCTTTTATGTCTCCTTAATTCCTCTCATATCATGGTTTCTCTTCTTATCAAAAGCTTCATCCACACCAAACTCAACAAGAACTCGTGAGATAGGTTAGTATAAACCAATGCAAAACCTTATCATTTTCTACTGTAACAAATCACTAAAATTATTATTCAACATTGCATACTAAATGCCTCTGCATATTTAATACTACTATCCTCAAATAGAATCATTAAACAAGCAAACATATGCAAACAATGCAACCATAACAGCAATCTGCCAAAACAGTACAGTCTGTAAAGAATGCAAGGGTATCAATACTTCCCTAACTCCAAAAAATATGAAATAAAATTCCCACTGTAGTAAATTTATCAGATCTCATTATGCAAAAAGTTTCAACATTATACCATTCTCTGACTTTTCTAGGGAATTTTTGCAACAGCGGTAAACTTTCTGTTTTCAAACAGCAACATGTATACTAGCAAAATAAGCATGGCAAAGGCTATCCTTGATATTTTTATTGAAACTAAAGATGAAAAACATGAATATAAATAACATCAAGCAAATACTAACACAATAAAATGACTCTCCAAGCAAAACACATATCATGTGGCGAATAAAAATATAGCTCCAAGTAAGGTTACCGATGAACGAAGACGAAAGAGGGGATGCCTTCCGGGGCATCCCCAAGCTTAGGATCTTGGTTTTCGTTGAATATGACCTTGGGGTGCCTTGGGAATTCCCAATCTTAGGCTTTTTACACTCCTTATTCCATAGTCCAACGAATCTTTACCCAAAACTTGAAAACTTCAACGACACAAAACTCAAAACAAAACTTGTAAGCTCCGTTAGTATAAGAAAATAAAACCACCACTTAGGTACTGTAATGAACTCATTCTAAATTCATATTGGTGTAATATCTACTGTATTCTAACTTCTCTATGGTTCATACCCTCCGATACTACTCATAGATTCATCAAAATAAGCAAATAACACATAGAAAACAGAATCTGTCAAAAACAGAACAGTCTGTAGTAATCTGTATCAAACGTATACTTCTGGCACTCAAAAAATTCTGAAATAAATTTCTGTACCTGGGGAATTTGTCTATTAATTATCTTCAAAAAGAATCAACCTAAAAGCACTCTCCAGTAAAAAATGGCAGCTATTCTCGTGAGCACAAAAGTTTCTGTTTTTACAGCGAGATCACATAAACTTCACCCAAGTCTTCCCAAAGGTTCTGCTTGGCACTTTATTGAAACAAAAGCTATAAAACATGGTTAATACAGTAGTATAATCATGTGTACACACAAAAACAGTAAGTATAAGTATTGGGTTGTCTCCCAACAAGCGCTTTTCTTTAATGCCTTTCTAGCTAGGCATGATGATGACAATGATGCTCACATATAAGATAAGAATTGAAACATAATGGGAGCATCATGAAGCATATGACTAGCACATTTAAGCCTAACCCACTTCCTATGCATAGGGATTTTGTGAGCAAACAACTTATGGGAACAATAATCAACTAGCATAGGAAGGTAAAACAAGCATAGCTTCAAAAATTTCAACACATAGAGAGGAAACTTGACATTATTGCAATTCCTACAAGCATATGTTCCTCCTTCATAATAATTTTCAGTAGCATCATGAATTAATTCAACAATATAACCAGCACCTAAATCATTCTTTTCATGATCTACAAACATAGAAATTTTACTACTCTCCTCATAAGCAAAATTCTTCTCATTCGGAATAGCGGGAGTATCATAAGAGACTTGAACACTAAAAATTGTTTCCACATTAAAAGAGTAATGTTCAGAAAAAGGGTAATCATAATCATGACAAGATTTTTAAATATAATCATCACTACTTTTTATAGCATAAGTTTCATCACAATAATCATCATAAGTAGCAACTTCGTTCTCATCATAATCGATTGAAACCTCTCCCAAGATAGTGGAATCACTAAATAAAATTGACACTCTTCCAAATCCACTTTCGTATTCATCACAATAAAATTCAACATCCTCCAAAATAGTGGGATCACTACTTCCTAAAGTTGAAACTCTTCCAAACCCACTTTCATCAATATAATCATCATAAGTAGGAAGCATGCTATCATCATAACAACTTTGCATATCAAAACTTGGGATGCTAAAAATATCATCTTCATTAAACATAGCATCCCCAAGCTTGGGACAAACATTAATTTCAGAAAATATATTCTCAAATATTTCATCCTCATCAAACATAGCTTCCCCAAGCTTGGGCCCTTCCATATCATAAGCATAATCACTCTCATCATTAAAAATATGGATAGCACCAATAGTAAAGCAATTATCATCATCCCAATGAGTAGTAGGAGCAACATCATTTGGGAGGGATACCTTTTTACCTTTGTTACTCCTTCTTTTCTTTTTCTTCTTCATATTATGTGTGGGTTCAACCTTCCTCTTTGAGCTCCTTATTGACGAGATTGGTTGAATAGAAAGCTCCTCCTCGTTACCTGATTCATCATAAGAAATAATAGGAGGATATTGGGAAGTCTCTTCCCTTTCATTAGTATTCTCATCATCTTCTATTTGCTTTCTTTTCTTTATGTAATTGGCAATATAAGGATTTTCAATGCAATTCTTCGCACAATACAAATAAATCTTCTCTAGATCAATATCAAGGAATTTCTTATGGGCAAATTTCGGAAGGTCCTTAAGTAAATGTTTCAATTCTTCATAACCCAAAAGCAAACTAAGTTCATTGTAATGAGCAAGGGAGATCAAATCATCACAATTTTTGGACACGATTCGATCATGAAACAATTTGCATAGGAGATGTAAATGACCACGTTCATTGCAAAGTTCACAAGTACGGCAAAGGAAATTCAAATTTTCAGCACTCACATTTAGCCTTTCTTGCAACCATTTAGTTTCTAAATGCTTATGCCTCTTGCAATATATATCTTCTCTATTTGGTGTGTTCATGCAAACATGCACTCCATAAAAGTTGACATGCTCATAAGATATATTTTCATCATGACTAGAGCAATCATCATTAGTACTATGGACATTCAAGGAGTTTATACGAAAAACATTGCAATCATGCTCATCATTCAAAGATTTAGTACCAAGCATTTTAAAGCATTCTTCTTCTAGCACTTGAGCACAATTTTCCTTTCCATCAAACTCACGAAAGATATTAAAAAGACGAAGCGTATGACACAAACTTAACTCCATTTTTTGTAGTTTTCTTTTATAAACTAAACTAGTGATAAAACAAGAAACAAAAAGATTCGATTGCAAGATATAAAGATATACCTTCAAGCACTCACCTCCCCGGCAACAACGCCAGAAAAGAGCTTGATGTCTACTACACAACCTTATTCTTGTAGACGTTGTTGGGCCTGCAAGTGCACAGGTTTGTAGGACAGTAGCAAATTTCCCTCAAGTGGATGACCTAAGGTTTATCAATCCGTGGGAGGCGTAGGATGAAGATGGTCTCTCTCAAACAACCTTGCAACCAAATAACAAAGAGTCTCTTGTGTCCCCAACACACCCAATACAATGGTAAATTGTATAGGTGCACTAGTTCGGCGAAGAGATGGTGATACAAGTGCAATATGGATAGTAGATATAGGTTTTTGTAATCTGAAAATATAAAAATAGCAAGGTAACTAAAGGTAAAAGTGAGCATAAACGGTATTGCAATGATAGTAAACAAGGCCTAGGGTTCATACTTTAACTAGTGCAAGTTCTCTCAACAATAATAACATAGATAGATCATATAACAAGCCCTCAACATGCAACAAAGAGTCACTCCAAAGCCACTAATAGTGGAGAACAAATGTAGAGATTATGGTAGGGTACGAAACCACCTCAAAGTTATTCTTTCGGATCAATCTATTCAAGAGTCCGTACTAGAATAACACCTTAAGACACAAATCAACCAAAACCCTAATGTTACCTAGATACTCCATTGTCACCTCAAGTATCCGTGGGCATGATTATACGATATGCGTCTCACAATCTCAAATTCATCCAACCAACACAAAGTACTTCAAAGAGTGCCCCAAAGTTTCTACCGGAGAGTCAAGAAAACGTGTGCCAACCCCTATGCATAGATTCAAGGGCGGAACCCGCAAGTTGGTCACCAAAACATACATGATATCCCATTGTCACCACAGATAAACACGGCAAGACATACATCAAGTGTTCTCAAATAAAGACTCAATCCGATAAGATAACTTCAAGAGGGAAACTCAATTCATCACAAGAGAGTAGAGGGGGAGAAACATCATAATATCCAACTATAATAGCAAAGCTCGCGATACATCAAGATCGTGCCATAGAGAGAACACGAGAGAGAGAGAGAGAGAGAGAGAGAGAGAGATCAAACACATAGCTACTGGTACATACCCTCAGCCCTGAGGGTGAACTACTCCCTCCTCGTCATGGATAGCACCGGGATGATGAAGATGGCCACCGGTGATGAGTTCCCCCTCCGGCAGGGTGCCGGAACGGGCTCCCAAGAGGTTTTTGGTGGCTATAGAGGCTTGCAGCGGCGGAACTCCCGATCTATCTTTTTATTCGATGTTTTTAGGGTACGTAGGTTTATATAGGCGAAAGAAGTCGGTCGAGAGGTGCTCGAGGGGCCCACGAGACAGGGGGGCGCGCCCAGTAGGGGGCGCCCTCCTATCTCGTGGGGTCCTCGAGGATCTTCTGACATGAACTCCAAGTCTCCCAGATCATATTCTTCCCAAAAATAATGCTACCGAAGGTTTCATTCCATTTGTACTCCGTTTGATATTCCTTTTCTTCGAAATACTAAAACAGGCAATAAAACAGCAATACGGGCTGGGCCTCCGGTTAATAGGTTAGTCCCAAAAATGATATAAATGTGTAAAATAAAGCCCATAAACATCCAAAAGGGGTAATATAATAGCATGGAACAATCAAAAATTATAGATACGTTAGAGACGTATCAGCAAGCAAGAGACACATACGAGAGAGAAGCAAGTAAGCATAGGACTAGCCACCAAACAGCGACACCGGGGAGAAGGAGCAACCCAAGCCTTGGCCAGCTTCCTTCCTCCTCCATATAGCTCCAGGAGCAACATTGTACTATCGATCATCCAACTACACTCGGCAGGACTAGGGGTATTATCTCCCCAGAGAGCCCCGAACCTGAGTATGTCTGGCGTCCCGCGCCCGCTCATGCCAACCTCGCCTCTGGAGCCCACCAGCGCCCTCGAGCCTCCTCCTCTTTTTAGCCATCCCTTGGCATCTGCCGTGCACCCACCACGACAAGTACGATGGTCAACACTGACGTGAAGGAGGAAATTATTTCTAGATTTGGATAGGGAATACATTGTGTTCTCATATTATTTTTCCTGTGGTGCATTATTTGCTCTGCCGGAACACATGTACTCAAGATGCTCGGCCTTGCCATAACTGAATACACCAGTTTAATGGTCAAATTGAAGACAAGCATGGATATAAGTTCCGAGTTGGGTTCATGAACCAAGAAGGTCGCTGCTTTTTTTATGGCCGAACTTGGATAAACTTTCTCAAGTGTTACAGACTGAAAGTTGGCGCCCGAATGTTGATGGAAATAGTAGAACCTGGTCTCATCTTCACTGCGATCTTCCACCCCGACATCATTCCAATTGTTCATCAATGTTAGTTTTGTATTTGGTTCTTGCTTGTTGCCTCGATTACTTCTTGATCCACCTATTTTGTCTAACTAATCACAATTTAACTTTAGAAGTAGCAACGAATCTCTCACGAAGATGCTACTTCTAACTAATATTTTCTTATAATTGGTGGCATGTGTAGGTTTTTTCAGAGTTAAGCAGGCTACTCATTTGTTATTCTGTAAGAACTCGGCTGTTACTGATGGCACTGAAGTTGGTTGGGACGACATCCACAAGTTCCTACACTTTATTGATCGTCTCGAGGTCCTTGTGGGGCATTTCAATGGTGGAAGGCCACATGGGATATGTGTGCCACTGCTGCACTCGTTGAACAGGTCCAACTGTGTCAAGAAACTTATGGTACGAGCTATTTTTTGGTATATATGTTGTTCATAAACTATTGCATATACATAGTTTTACAGCTGTGATCTTCTTGAAATAGAAACTGCCCAGTTCTATTGTTCCTATACAGATGCCTGACCATGGTCGGGTCAGACTTGCGCTTGGTCACAACATGATGTTTATGTCGACCTACTCCATTCCCTTTGAGATGAAAAGATACTTATTTATGGGTGGTCTCAAATAATGAAGGCCCGTCCATCTTGGAGAATAGGACAGAAGATTATGTTCCTGCTTTTCCATGGCTCTAAAGCAAATCTCCTATTTATTGACCACATTGCGAGATGAAGCCGCTTTCAAAAGATTGTGGATGCGCGGGGTGACACCTGGGCCCTGTCCTGGGGCTTGGCGGCCTCACCCTTGGTTAACTATAGGCAAAGTAGCACTGTTCGAGGCGTGCTTTGTATGGTTGAACCTGTATAAGTACTCATACTGCTTTCAACTATGGTTGTTAAGTGCCCCTGCTGGTTTCAGTTAAGGTTGTTAAGTACTCCTGCTGCTTTTACAATTTGTCGTCTTTCTTCAGTCCTGTCTTCCTCCAGCTGCCAAAACCAAACCAGCACCAGCGGGGCCGCCTGCTTCCACCTCCCACGGCTGGCTGCGCCACAGCGCACGCATCGCCACCCCACCGTCTCCTAAATCGTTAACGCCGACGTCCGAGGCCTCGCCATCGTCCTCCGCGCACTTTGGTGAGCTCTCCGTGGTGCCGCCCTCTCGCGTTGTCAACATGGTCAACAAACAACAGGAATCGGCAGAAGTACATGGAGAGGATGACAGTAGGAGCCCACCATGTCAGCGTATGGAAAAATAAAATGCTTCCTCCTAGTGGTTTCCTGACATCTGGGACCCACGACATTGTGAATGTATATAGTCAATAGACAAGAGAACAACACAAGATCGACTGACACCTGGGACGTAGTTGCTCGAGCAGTATTTTTTTGTTATTGTTTAGACAAAGCAGGGTTTCAACTGGGCTGTGGTCCGTCTAGCCCAATCTTATATTTTATGTTCACCATATGACCAGCCCAGCTATTTTTTCTTTGTGAAATGAGCCCAGTTTTCTCTCTCTAAAGAATACCCAATCCAGGCCTACTTATTTGTCTACGCCCTGATGGGCTGCAACTCTTTCAAGACGCCTGCAAATCTTGAAAGTAATATGAAATGGGTTGTAAATATAAAAACAGATGACAAATTGGCAATTACTTTATAATTTCTGATTTTTTTTTCACATTTTCAGATTCCTATTTCACTGGGCTTTAACCTAATTTAAATATATCTTCAAAGTACTTTAAATCTGGCTTAACATTTCGGTATTAAAAATAGTTTAGAACCCACAGAAATATGCGAAATTTCGTTTAAATTTTTAACCCTGGCCCTGGCCAACAAAAAAAAGGACTGCAATAAATTGCATAAGAAGTTGCAATGAGCTATATATAAATTATTAAAAAAAATAGGGAATGGTCTGACTTGTGGGCGTATTAAGTTGACGCATATGCAAGATTTTTTTAGTTATTATATATGTCAACAAACAATTCTAGCAGACGTAACCGTTGGATGTCAATCCAACGGCCGTCGTGTTTCTTCAATCTCTGATCTTCTTGCTCCAGCCACCAAATCAAGCACCGGCGAGAACCGCCTGCTCCTGCCTCCCGTGGTCGGCTGTGCTGTCGCGCAGGCCTCACCACCCCCTACTACTCACACCGCTATCCAGGGCATCCCTTTACTCACCCACACCCCCTGTTACTCTGCGGTGACGGCAGCCTCATACCGCAGCCGAACCAGTGAACCCTCGTACTCCTCTACGCAAGGGCTTCCACTGCCGCTTCTTCCCCTGCTCCGTGTCATCCCCTTCCTAGGCCTCGCTGTCGTCCATCGCCCTGGTGCTCTCGGCGCGGCGTGGTCAACATGGTCAAGGAACGACTTCCATCGGAAGAGTACTATACGTGGAGAGGCTGACAGCTGGGTCCACGACGGCCGCAAGGAAGTGCCTCCTTATTACGTGCAAAATAATTATTCCTCCACCTGACAGCAAGGACCCACCGAACGGGCCACCGTATTTCGTGAAAAAAATGTTTCCCCCCTGACTGCTGGGACCCACCAGCTACATCTTTGCACGCAAGGAAGTGCGTCCATATTACGGGCAAAAAAAATGATTCGCCCCCCGAATGCTGGGACCCACCAGCTACATCTTTGCACGAAAGGAAGTGCCTGATACTCGGGACCCACCTGGTCGAAGCGTACGTAGCGTTGTCATTCTTGTCACGAACGTGTACGTACATACTGGTTGGTGTAGAGGCGCGCACGTGTCGTAGTAGAGGCGCGCTCGTAGCATTTACACGTATGTACAACGGCCAGGGTGCAAAAAGTAAATACGACCATGTACGTACATACGGGCGGGGTCTCGAACGCCTACTTGCGCATACGTACGGCCAAGGCTCGTGTACATGGCTGGGTCGGAACGGAGAAACTGCGTCATCGTCGTGTTCATAGGGAGCCAACCGGCTGGTCAGAACGGAATGCGCCTTCGTGTTCATTGGGAGGGCTTGGACGGAATAACCGATGGAAAAGAGGCCTGGCGTATCGCAAAATGGAGAAAACAACCTTGTGTTCGGCTGGCCACGGTCGAAACGGGATCCTGTTCATTGGGAGGGGTCTGGCGTACCGCAAAACGGAGTAAACAGACTTCTGTTTGACCTCCTACGGTCGAAATGGGGTCATGTTGATCGGGAGGGGTGTGGCGTACCGCAAAACGGAGGAAACAGACTTGTGTTGGAGCGCTACGGTCAAAACGGGGGTCCTGTTCATCAGGAGGGGTGTGGCGTACCACAAAAAGGGACTCCACGGGATACTGTTCATCTCCACCATCGACCTCCTCCAGCCTTCACGGGCTATTGTTCATCCACCGTCGACCTCCTCCATCCTCCACCTGCGACTGTTCATCCACGGGCTCCTGTTCATCCAGCCTCCACCGTGCGCTCCTCCACCGGCTACTGTTCAACCAGCCCTCTCCACGGGGTCCTGTTCAACCACTCCTCCACGGGCTACTGTTCATACAGCCCTCCATTGGCTACTATTCAACCAGCCCTCCATGGGGTCATCCTGTTCATCCAGCCCTCCATGGGGTCATGTTCATCCATCCCCAACCGGCTCGATCGGGGTCCTGTTCATCCAGAGGCAACACCACGGGG
>NC_041383.1:668791901-668801377 GCF_002162155.2 Triticum dicoccoides | reverse complement strand
AGCAGGGTTCGATCGGCTTCAGTTAGCAGCAGTAGCAAGGAATCACTCGGGTTCAGTAACATAGCTAGTGCAATCGCTCGGGTTCAGTTAGAGCTCAATGCCTCACTCGGGTTCAGTTAGAGCCCAACGCCTCACACACACGCGCGTACGTGTACGAGAGAAACGTGCATCGTTCGGCCCTCGACCACCCACCGTAACCGGGAACTCCCCGAAATTTTCATCGCCCTCGCTTCTACCACGGTTTTTTCCGTCATGGACGGCCCAAAGAATGTTATGCAGCTGCGTCTCTTGCCCACCCAGGACAAAAAGCCCATATTCTGTCATGATTTTTTGTCATAGAAGTAGGAGCCCACCACATCTATGATGATACCGGATTTTGTCACAATTATCGTCATAGAAGTGTCATAAGTATGACAGAAAAAAATCGTTCGGCCCAAAATGTCACGGATGTGTCTTTTTTTGGTAGTGTGAGCTAGTCTTAGAGGCGAGACTAGGAATCAGGTTTTACCGTTTATCATTCCACATGTCAATACGAGTTTTCCACTGAATCACATATTCCAAGATCATAGCAGTTATAATATAGAATATAAACTCTTAATTATAAACATGAATAATATAATAATACTATATTATTGCCTCTAGATCATATTTCCAATAGCTCTCACCTCCTTCGCCCACAAAGTGTTCGAAGAATTGCATATGTAAGATTTTTCCCTTTTCATTGTGTTTTAATGTTTATGCAATAAAATTCACATGGGATATTACATAAGATGAAGAGGTTAAGGAATATGTTCTTCCACGACTCTTCGTCCGAGGTGGAGGAAGAAGAAGAAGATGGTTCACGAGGACTTTTGGCGACTGAGACTATGATCAAGTTTGGCTGCTTGTACATCAATCGAGGCCGCCACAGTTTGGAAGGCTTGTTGCCGAAGATGCTTATCCTTGCAACTATGTTGTCAGTGGCCATTGGTACACGATGGGCTACCACCTTGCAGATGACATCTATCCTTCATGGGTCACATTTGTGAAGGCAATCTAGCATGCAAACTTTGTAATGCGTCAAATAGTTTTTTCGAGAACACGCGAAAGGCGTGCCTTAGCTTTATAGAAGAGGAGAAAAATATTTACAAGATTTTACATGCCCGCAGGCATCACCGAGGCGTGCCTGCAAACACCTCCGTAGCCACCTAGGCGACTACTCACAAAAGTGAAAAACTCCACTCCCTCTCGCAAGCGCCCAAAGCTGACGCTCCCTGAAAATGTTCCCTACTAGTTGTAGTTCAATGCGTCAAATAGTCAACGAGATAGTATGTTGAGAGAGTTTTTGGTGTCTCCAAAAGTGTCTTGCCATTATTCGCGGCTCTATCAAGTATTGGAGCCGCTTGTCATATGGAAAAAATGACATGTTGAATCAGCTTGCACAACATGATCATTGAGGATGAGAGAGGCATGTCAGAGAATTTTTGGTACATCTCCAAATGGGATCTTGTCGAGCCAAAATACAATGCAATCAGGATACAAAGATTCTCCCCAGCCAAGGTTGTCAGAATCGTGATTCTGAATCGGATTGGAGCTTCGAGTAGAATCTTAACTATTAGAATAGTAGAGACGTATATTTTACTAACTAAAATCCTAGAATCAGAGGGGTTAGTTTGGATCGTAAAATCGTGGAATCGTGCATCGAAGTATCGAGAACTGAAAAGTTCATACTCAGCTCCAAGATGATATTGTTGAGCACTTGTGGGCACTTCCAAGCACTTGATTGTTGTGCTCCTATCATGTTCTTTATTCTAATTAATACTTCATTTGAACATTTTTCATGTGTTTGAATTTGAATTATTAAATTGGTAAACTTTGAATTTGTAATGTTCGTGAATTGTGTGAACCTTAATTAGCAAGTTTAAAATGTAATATGTGTGCAGACATGTAGTTGAAATGAAATATGTAAACCAAAGTTTAAAAAATTGATAAAGATTTTTTAGCAAGTTAAGTTTTAAAAGTGTTCACTTAGAAACCTATTTAACTCCTCAGGATTGAGGAGTTAAGAACTGAGGGAGCGTCTGCTAGGGCGTGTACAATGGTTGATAAGATAGTTATATCTAAAGTCTTGCATTTAATTTAAAAATGACAAAAAACATGTTTACAATGGATCATCTCTTAGCATTATCTCCAATAACTAGCTACTCCCTCTGTCTGAAAATAGTTGTCCTAGAAATGGTTGTATCCATGTTATAGATACAACCATGTTAATCCATTTCTATAACAAGTATTTTTGGATGGAGGGAGTATTTTTAAAAATGTGACGAGTTAAGAGATCATCTCTTATTCTCTCTTTTAAGATAAGATAAACCTTTTTTTTACGATTTCTCCCTCCTCCACGTCGTCATTTCTCTCTCTTTTAGGTGAATCATTTCTCTCTCTAGTCCACATCTCCACGAATCGTCGAAACGCAAAAAACACATATTTGACCTGAGGATGAAAAAATTCACAATCTGAACTCCTTTCGAAAAAATTGCACCAAGCTGACCGTTTCGAGTGGCGTCCGACAGATAGGCGCCACACTATACTGTGCAGCGCCTGGAACTTAGGCGCCACACGCCGGTCCAACGTGGCAGCCCGGGCCCCACTCCTGGTTGTGCAGCGCCTAGCTGAAAGGAGTTGCACAGTGTAGTGCAGCGCCTAACCGAAAGGAGTTGCACTACCTTATATTAAAACTGTTGTAACTTTTAATCCGTGCATCCGATGAAAACATGCCTTATATGAAAGTTGTACATTTTTCCGTGTTCTATGCAATGGTGGCATTTTCATCTATGTTAGGATCAATTTGCTTGATGAAAACCTTGTTGCAAAAGTGCATCATAATATAACTGACAGAATCTGTTAAAATTTATAAACTTGGCATGATGATAGCCATTCACCTATAGCTCTGACGCGTTTTCAACCTACATGAGTTTTGCACTGCATAATGTGTACTTTCACGCCATGCCTATGCTTGCCATGTTAATCATCCTTAACATGTTCATTTCTTGGATCTAAGTGACTAACATGATATAAGTGAACTCCTGTTACAGAAAGTTACATTTTGTAAGACCCATAGTAATTAATCCTAACATCATATGAATATGATCTAACCCGCCGTGAAGCCACGTGCCCCCCACTCGAAGCTCCCAAATGCGGCGCGGCCGAAGAAGTGCAAGGCATCCGCGAAGAAGAACAAGGAGGCGGACGGCTCCGGCTCTTCGAAGCCGTCGAGGAAGAAGCTTGCAGGGTGTGTGACGGGCGCGGCTGCTACCGAAGCGCCGACGAGCTCACTTGTTGAGCCGGCGGCCGACGCGCACAAGGTGTTCGAGGAAATGCCCCAAAGTAATAAAATTTCGCCAACTTTTTTGTTGTTGTGATTTTTTGAATGCACACATATAGATAGCTTATTTGCTTCATTGTATATACTTTGTAGCTTCAAAGATGAGGCATATATGTCAACTATGGGTGTTGGCTCCAACAATTCGCATTGGTCTCAAATCAATGACATGCATTTCGATGACCATGAGTTCGAGGTGGACGAGGATGGTAAGGGCATTGTCGACGCACCGAAAGGAAGAGGAGGCAACTACACCAACGAAGAAGACGTCTTACTATGCAATACTTGGTTGCAAGGGTCGAGGGATCCATCCGTTGGAGGTGATCAAAGTAGAGATGCTTATTGGAACTGGATGAAGGAGCACTTTGATCTACACAACAAGAGTGGAATTGACCGCTCCGACCGATATCTTCGCTCCCCATGGTCGACAATCAACAAAGATTGTCATAAGTGGGCGGCCGCACAAAAGGCGGTTGACAAGTTGAACCCAAGTGGCAGAACTTTGCATTTTATCAGCACGGTCGTGGCTTGGTGACATCTAGTGACTTGGTGAAATTAACGTGTCAATCTGGCAGAACATTGCCTTATTTACTTTAGTGTCTCAAAACATAGTGATGCAAATATTTAGTGGGTATGAAAATGACATAGACTTAAGGTAGACATAAAATTTTCCAACTTTCATAGTTAGATCATATTCATATGATGTTAGGTTTAATTACTATGGATCTTACAAAATGTAACTTTCTGTAACAGAAGTTCACTTATATCATGTTAGTCACTTAGATCCAAGAAATGAAGGATGATTAACATGGCAAGCATAGGCATGGCGTGAAAGTACACATTATGCAGTGCAAAACTCATGTAGGCTGAAAACACGTCAGAGCTATAGGTGAATGGCTATCATCATGCCAAGTTTGTAAATTTTAACAGATTCTGTCAATTATATTATGATGCACTTTTGCAACAAGGTTTTCATCAAGCAAATTGATCCTAACATAGATGAAAATGCCACCATTGCGTAGAACACGGAAAAATGTACAACTTTCATATTAGGCACGTTTTCATTGGATGCACGGATTAAAAGTTACAACAATTTTAATATAAGGTAGTGCAACTCCTTTCGGTTAGGCGCTGCACTACATTGTGCAACTCCTTTCAGCTAGGCGCTGCACAACCAAGAGTGGGGCCCGGGCTGCTACGTTGGACCGGCGTGTGGCGCGTAAGCTCCAGGCGCTACACAGTATATGTGTTTTTTGCCTCGTCGAAACCCCAGAAAAGCCCACGGCGGCCGCCAAGTTCACCCGAGAGTTCAGGTATGGCGGCTGCGGCGGCGGCTGCACGGCTGCTGCTCCCCAGGGCGACCAGAGCCGCGGCCTCCTCCTCCGCTCTTCTCCACCGCCCTCTCGATTCCTTTTCCAGATGCTTCCGAAGCCTCGGGCCGCCCCTCCCGCGGCCGCCGCCCACCGTATTCCAGCGGCACCTCTCCGACGCTGCCTTCGACGCGCAGGCGCTGGACAACCGCGTCCCCGCTACCGTCATCACCGGCTTCCTCGGCTCCGGCAAGGTCCGCCTCGCTCTACTTACCTTTCCCCTTGTGAAGTTCTGCTACCTGGAGCGTGTAGGCTATATAAGTCAGTCAGTCTGAAGTCTGAACTTACTGCATATAATGGCGTAGGTGATGTTAATATGCATTCAGATTTGAGAAATCGATATGCTATCAGTAAACCTACTACACCCGGCGTGGATTTAAACCGATGAATGTGCTCACTTCCATGGTGCTATAATAATCTCTATAGGACTGATGTTTGTTTATTAAGGTTGGCTAATTGCTTTCAATCTCTCTTTTGCAGACAACCCTTCTGAATCACATTCTAACATCACAGCATGGGAAGAGGATTGCTGTCGTTGAGAACGAGGTTAACTGAAGATCCTTGTTTCTTGGAGCACTTTATTATGCCCAGTCAACATTGTTTGATACTATGTTTCACAACAAATCGATAGTGCACTGAATCAGCTCCAGTTTAACATGACGAGACTCTAGTGGTGATGTTACTATGTAGAATAAGCCATATTGCCCTTTTGTGTGCAGTTTGGTGAGGTGGATATCGATAGCTCACTCGTCGCTAACCATTCATCCGTCGCTGAAGACATTGTGATGGTCAATAATGGCTGCTTGTGCTGCACTGTCCGAGGGGATCTTGTAAAGATGCTTCTGAAGCTGGTGAAGCAAAAGGGTGACAAGTTTGATCATATCGTCATTGAGACAACAGGTAAATCTCATTGGTTCGAAATCTACCGGATTACCAATATATGGTTATCGTTTCTTTGGTCTAAAGATGTGTCGAAGTTCTAATGCCTAACAAAACTAATGTCACTGTCTAGGTCTTGCAAAGCCTGGTCCTGTTATTGAGACATTTTGTTCTGATGAATTGGTCTCGAAATATGTGAAACTTGACGGTGTTGTTACTTTGGTTGATTGTAAGCATGCCATGCAACATTTGAATGAAGTGAAAGCAAGGTGGGTTGTGAACGAGGCAGTAGAACAAGTTGCTTATGCAGACCGGATTATATTGAACAAGGTATTTAGTCAGTCTATAGAACTATATACTACAAGGCTCTGGTGCAAAAAATTGTTATTTAAGCACGTCTTTTTTCTGCATTTTCTTCTTCAAGAATACAGTATAAAAGTGCTTGCTTGTCTAATGCTCTATAATTGCTATCAATGCAGACTGATTTGGTTGATGACGCAGAACTTGAGGTTTTGACCAACAAGATCAAGGTAGGTTGGTACAATGCCTTCAGAAAATAGATTTTTTTTGTCAAGTGCAAGCTTATTTTGTTTTGCACAAGTTGAAAAGTTTTCTCGTTGCAGCTCATAAATGGGATGGCGCAAATGAAAAAAGCAAAATTTGGTGATGTTGACATGGATTTTGTGCTAGGAATTGGCGGTTATGACCTTGATAGGTTAGTATCATTTTTTTCTTGTGTGTTAAAGAATGTTGGTCTGTAATCCTGAGTCAGATGTCATATCTTGTTTCCCTAATTGAGATAAAAATATATCTGCAGGATCGAGGCTGCAGTCCAATTGAATGAAAACAAAGAGACAGGAGGGCATTGCCACTTGGGACATGAGCATGGTAATGTTCAGGCTCCGGTATCCATGTGTTCTGAATCCCACCATATTAGACATGCTAACTTTTATATCTAGGGCTTAAGGCAGCATTTAGTGGCTTCCTTTGGATTTTTACCTTTTATCGAAATTCTGTTGGAGACATATAAATGCTCAATAATTGAGATGACACACCCAGACTTGCAGTTTGCTCTAAATTTTCTGTATGCATTCATTTTTATTCAACCTTCTCCTTTTTCTCAGCTTGTTTGTTTACTTTGCTGACTTGTAGGATACCATCATGACCATGTCCATGATGCAGCTGTTACTAGTGTAAGTATTGTTTCGGAGGGACTACTTGATCTTGATGAGGTAAACAAATGTAGTTAAGATTTGCTTGAAATATGGTTCTTCCTTTTAGTACCACCAAACTTTTCCTCTGCAAATGAACTAGTTTATCACTAATGTGCAATGTCTTTTCAAGGTTAATGATTGGCTGGAGAGACTGGTTGATGAGAAAGGCGAAGACCTGTACAGATTAAAGGGTGTCATATCCGTCAACGAGTCAACTGGACGCTTCGTGTTTCAGGTTAGGCAGCCAAACCTTTCCTCGGCAAAGAAACCAGTTTATTATCATATTCTGCTATTCTATCCCTTTGCTCGAACGAAGTTGATCCGTATGATCAGAGTTATGTGTAGTGAACTTTTGATTATCCTTGTGTTGCCACGTAAAAGTGTTTCTTTCGGTGCCTCTGCAGTTTCGCCTGTTCTAATGTATGTCATCCCGCTGCTAACTCCTGCACGAAATTGCAGGGTGTACACTCTATGTTGGAAGGTTGCCCAGCGAAGCCGTGGGAGGATGGTGAGAAGAGGATCAGCAAGCTCGTGTTTATCGGCAGGAGTCTGGATGAAGCCGCGCTAAGGAAGGCCTTCAAAGGTTGCCTGCTATGATGAACGCTCTGATCATGTGTTTCTCCTTGGGAGGCTGAGGCTGATAAAGAAGTATGTATACGCAAGTAAATCAGGCGAAAGAGCAAAAAGTACAAGGCCCTATGTGGCTATGTCCTTTCTTGGGCGGTGATCTTTTTGCCTCGTGTTCACTGAGAAACATGAGCATTGTTGCCAAAATCTCTTACGCTGTGTTTGGATGTTTGCATTCGGGCCTAGTATTGAGTATTGGCATTCGTTTGGGCTGAATATCCCGAATACCACCGTTTGGTTGATTTTGGCATTCAGCTCTGGCATTCGGGCTCGATATCGAGCGACCCGTCCCGCGGGCAAAAGGCTAGTAGCCCAATTCGAAGGGTCCGCGCTCGACATCGCTGAGTATTCGGGATAGCGTACCTGTTCGCGACCGAAACGAGCGTCATCTTCCCATCCCCGCTCGAGATAACAGGTCTCGCCCGCGCATGCCCTAAGGAACGGCGACGGAGGCGCATGTAGCCCGTCCCGCCCCTCTTGTCCAGTGGTCGGCGCCACCTCCCGCCCCACCGCGCTCTCTTTTCCTTTTCTCCCTCCCGGCAGAGCAGTCCCCTCTCATCTGTCTCTTCTGTGCATCCTAGGTTGAGGATCCTGTTCACACAATTGGAGATCCTGCAGCTGCTCCCCTGCTACTGGGGCCGTATCCCGGACCTCGACCGCCGGCTAGCCGGGCCCTGTCCCAGACCTCGACCGCCGACTACCAGACACCTTCGCCGCGCTGCCGCTTCTCCGGTACTGCAAGGAAGACACCTCACTCAAAGTCCTTTTCCTGGACTGGTCCTTCCGGGGCTTGCCGGAGGTCAACGTTCGCCCCTAGGGGCGCTCATGAAGGAGATAACAGTCCATCTCATCTCTCTCTTCCGCGACCTCCACCCTGATATATTATTTGACCATCCAAACATCATGCATTCAACCTCAATATCGGGTCTCTGTTCTGAATACCTAAACATCCAAACAAAAATATTGGCATTCAATCTCAATGTCAATATCTTGTGATATTGGTATTCAACCCAATGCAATGCCAAGGCTCCGAATGCAAACATCCAAACGGAGCGTTAGATTAGCCTAGGATTTAAAGTCCACTCCCTTGATGAGAAGCATACCTGTATGATGCCGCCGTTGTGCCTTTTCTCGCGATTTATTTAGGTTAAAGGAAACCATGAGGAGTTTTCTGTGATGAAACTGAAGAAAGAATCTATGTGTCAGCTCAATCGTCTGAAACTCTGACTCTGAATATATACTCCCTTCGTAAAAAAATATAAGAGCGAGCATTTAGATCACTATTGAGTAGGAGTACATGCCTTTGCCAATGTGTTGGATGTCGTTGTATTGGAATTTGGCCGTGTGAGACGAGGCCGGCTCTGGTGGCCTCCAAAGACAGAACTGTTTACACTTGTCTAACACAATAATCTGCCCGTTCTCGGCCTAAAGTCGCCACGCATTTCTGTTCGGGCTAACGCGCATGCCATAAATCCAAAACTGGGATTTCACACGAATTTTGCGAGAGATTGGAAAAGGAAATTGAATTCCGTGACGCACACACGCACACCATACCCCTAAAGAGCGAGGAGCACGTCTCCTCTCATTGAACGTGCATCACTGGAAATCTTGAAATAAACCGTCGAACCATAGGTTGGTTCGCAAATCGAATTCCCCTATGAACATCCGAATTTTGCAAGACAGTGCCGAGAGAAAGAAAATACTAGAGAAGTTTATTAATGTACCATAATTCTACTTACTATCCCGAAAAACAACTGAATACCTGCCATAATACTCGCGGCGTCTGTTGATTTGCCGTGAGCCCTACGCGGCTGCCCGTGCTCTCCAGAGAAAACGCGGTACCGGTGCCAATTTCCCCAACGGCTATATCATTTACACCCTTCCATCTTTGCCTCCCTCCTCCCCCTGCCGCACCACTATTTCCACCCCACGGATCCGCCAAGAACTCCCCCGCCCCGCCCCGCCCCACAGAGAACCAACTCCGCCGCCCTCCCCCGGCCTCGCGAGCCAGCGAATCCGTCGCTCGGG
>NC_041383.1:668759712-668791544 GCF_002162155.2 Triticum dicoccoides | reverse complement strand
TCGGAGCTCCGCAGGATCCTCCTCCTCCTCCTCGCGCCCAAAGCTCGTTTTTTTTTTGGTTACTGATTGCGATCTCGTTTCTTGATCCTCGTCCGCGCGCTGCTAATCTCTCCGTGTTTTTTCTTTTGGTAGAAATCCTCTCCGCGTTAGGTTGTCCTTTACCGAGTTGATTTGGGTTGTTATATACTCGTCTGCCTGCGAATCCATTGCTCGCTCGATTTAGGGTTACTTTCGTGTAGAATCCCGGATCGAATTGCACTGCTCTGTGCGCCCTGATCTTGCCCGCATCAGTACTACCGCCGTTTCTTGTTTGCTCTGATCCATGGACGCAGGTTCCGACATGATGTCGCCGGAGAAGAGCGGCAGGCGGGGCGCGCGGCCGCCGCTCCGGGAGGCCGGCTCGATCTCGACGCCCTCCATGCCGCCGCTCCAGGAGCCCGGCTCCAGGCCCAGGCCCTACATGCCGTCCCTCTGCTCCACGCCCCGCAACCCTGCCGTCAAGTGCTATGTGAGTCCCCGATCGATCCCGTTTCACCCTTTCGCCTGTTGTCCCGTGCCTGCGCGCCAGCCGTTCGACGGAATGACTGAACGGGTGTGAATCTTGCTTGTTTGTTTGTCTGGCAGGGCGACAGGTTCATCCCCGACAGGTCGGCGATGGACATGGACATGGCGCACTACCTGCTGACGGAGCCGAGGAAGGACAGGAAGAACGCGGTGACGCCGTCGCCGGGCAAGGAGGCGTACCGGAAGCTGCTGGCGGAGAAGCTGCTCAACAACCGGACCAGGATCCTCGCCTTCCGCAACAGGCCGCCGGAGCCTGAGAACAGCATCCTCACGGAGCTCGGTGCCGATGTGGCCTCCGTCCAGGCCAGACCGGCGAAGAAGCGTCGATACATCCCTCAGGTACAGTCATGCTTAGTTTGTGGTACTGCTCTCATTGGTTGTTGCAGTTGTAGTGGCAATTCGTGATGATGATTACTGACTTGATGTGCATGGGAAACCTGATGCAGTCCGCAGAGAGGACTCTGGATGCGCCAGACCTCCTTGACGATTACTACCTCAACCTGCTGGACTGGGGAAGCGCCAATGTGCTGTCCATTGCACTGGGCAACACGGTGTACCTCTGGGACGCCGCAAGTGGGTCTACATCCGAGCTTGTTACCATTGATGAGGACGATGGCCCTGTCACTAGTGTTAGTTGGGCTCCTGATGGCCAGCACATTGCTATTGGCCTCAACTCCTCTGCTGTCCAGATTTGGGATTCCAGCTCGAACCGACTGGTTGGTACTTCTTGACACCTCTCTCTCCTGTTATAATTCTCTGTTAGCAGCATTGTTCTTGTTTTTTAGTTGCTGACCATGAATCATTCTGCAGCTGAGGACACTGCAAGGTGTGCATGAGTCGAGAGTCGGATCACTGTCATGGAACAAGAGCATCCTGACCGCTGGTGGTATGGACGGCAAGATTGTGAACAATGATGTGAGGATTAGGGAGCATGCTGTGCAGACATACCGCGGGCACACGCAGGAGGTGTGTGGACTCAAGTGGTCCGGATCAGGGCGGCAGCTAGCCAGCGGTGGTAATGACAACCTCCTCCACATATGGGATGTGTCCATGGCATCCTCTGCACAATCCGCAGGCCGCACCCAATGGCTACACAGGATGGAAGACCACTCGGCTGCTGTGAAGGCGCTCGCATGGTGCCCATTCCAGAGCAACCTGCTGGCGTCGGGTGGTGGCGCAAATGACCGGTGCATCAAGTTCTGGAACACACACACGGGCGCATGCCTCAACTCAGTCGACACTGGGTCACAAGTCTGTGCGCTGCTATGGAACAAGAATGACAGAGAGCTGCTGAGCTCGCATGGGTTCACTCAGAACCAGCTCACACTGTGGAAGTACCCGTCGATGGTCAAGATGGCCGAGCTCAATGGCCATACTTCCCGTGTCCTCTTCATGGCTCAGGTAATCTTTGCTCGCTCCCTATGCTTTGTAGCTAGGTTTGAAACACACATTGTGTGCACAGATGGATGGCTTATGGTTGTCTTCTGTTGGACCTTTGCAGAGCCCTGATGGTTGCACGGTGGCATCCGCTGCAGCAGACGAGACCCTGCGCTTTTGGAATGTGTTTCCTGATGCTCCGAAGTCTGCAGTGAAAGAGAAGACTTCACAGAGCAGATTGTTCAACAGTTACAATCACCTACGCTAGGGAGGGAGCAGATTCCGGCAACGGCCGCAACTCTGACAAGAAGTAGCTGATTTTACTTGGAAATTCTTTGTGTGCATTGAAGTATTTGTGGGTACTTCAGTATGGTGGTAACTCTAGTTGTTGTTCTACATTGATCCAGATGAACATCAAGACCAGTTTGATGTGTTATTCATACATATGTTGGTGATATATAATTTTTTTATGAACAAAATGCAACGTCTTAAAATCATGTGTCGTTTGAGAGTATTCGAACTGTTGTTGCCTCCCAAACTATTCTTTGTTGCTTTTGATGTTTCCCGTTGACTGGTTTTGCCGTTGACGTGGGACGGGTATGGAGGTGCTTCTCTTTTGGTTGCCTTCTTTATGCGGTTTGAAGCCACCACCACTATTTTACCATGTTATTATTCTTTTCGGGTCATACATGGACCTGCTTCTGCAATGGAAGCTGTGTATGTATTCCCACTGAATCCAAACCTAGCAAAATTGGAACAGAGTTTCACCTTCAGGTTGTGCCAGGCTTGGAGTGGCAAAGCATATGGTTACCCTCTTGGGCTTGTTTCAGTCAAAAAGAAATGTGCATCTCGTGGTGGTTGGTTCAGTGGCAGATGGTGTTTGTGTGCCGATCAGATTACAACCAACCAAAACATTCGCAAAATCAGATGAGCAGCGGCTTAATCCCATGAGATTACCAGTGAGATTTACCATTTCTCCAACCAAAAGTAGCGCAGTAAAAGATTGGCAGTGCACTGACACAGACCGTGGTACTGCTAGTGCGTTTGCAGCTGGTGCCATATCGGCCGTCAGATCTCGCCAGAGTTGATCCTGGCCGTCCAATGGTGGCACGCGCATGGTTCCTCTTCCGGCCTACCCACCGGCCATCACCACCACCAAGTGGCCCTTTCGCCCGCCTCGCCGCCCACTTCCCCTCCCTCCCTCCCCGCACGCGCGCGCCCTCCGCCCGGCAGGCCAGGCCGACGACCTCGCCGTCCGTCGCGGGGGCTCGCCGCTCGCCGGGATCGGGGGAGCCGCCGCCGCGCCTCCATCCCACCCAGACACAGCCTCCTGGGCCGCTCGCTCGGCTGCCACTCACCAGCTCAGCGCTCGAGAGCCCAGATCCCCCGCTGTATAGAGCCCCCGGCGAGCCCTCGACGCCGCGCCGGCCATGGATTTCATGAAGGCCTTCGATCAGACCGTGCGGGAGATGTAAGTTTTCTCGATCGGGCCGCCCACCGGCCACGATCTCGCTAGCCGTTTTACAAGGATGACTACGGCGTTTGCTGAATTTGATCCGTGGGGAGTGAGATCTTGATCTGTTTGTCTGTGCGCGTGCTCTTGCAGAAAGAGGGAGGTCAATCTCAAGGTGCTCAAGGTCCCCGAGCTCGAACAGAAGGTTTGGATCTCGCCCAGATCTTAGCTCTGCTGCTCTGTAAAGTTGTTTCCTCTTGCCGTTAATGGAGCTGTGAATTATGGGAATGGTTCATGTGGTGGAGGTTGGAGGATGACACTTGAATTTTTCCTAGTAGTGTGGTTTACGTATGCTTGGTTGTCATACCACTGTTGTCTATTCGTGTACACTTCACAGCAGTGCTGTAAGGAAATTGATAAATGATGTAACTTTCTATAGGAGCAATAAATAAAATTATGTTCCTTAAAAAAGTCAAATTCTGCGCTGATGGTTTGGATAAATTATTAAGCCCTGAATCAGAGATAAGTTGAAATACACTACCGAATGCACTCCTCACACACTGCTTTTGATTTGCCTGTAATCAGGCTGGATTCCTCGATGATTACATTTAGCGCTAGAAGTCTGATGAGAAGTGACAGCTTACAAGACTAGTCATTTTGATCTCTCATTGTATCATATTCCATAGTTTATGTCTTCTCCTAAAAGTTTTGCTTTCAAATCAGGTACTTGACGCGACAAGTGATGAACCTTGGGGTCCACACGGGTCTGCTCTTTCAGAGCTAGCTCAGGCCACCAAGAAATAGTAAGTTTTAGTGTCTTGTTTGTGTTGTGCTATCCGACCTCCCTTTCCATCAGTGCTGAAATGATGCCTATAACTTCTAAAATCTGCAGCTCTGAGTGTCAGATGGTGATGGGTGTCCTCTGGGCCAGGCTGGGTGAGCGAGATGCAAACTGGCGTCATGTGTATAAGGTTATTGCTTCTTATTCCCTAAATGACCATCCTTTCAATAGTATATTGGACCAATATTAAGCTTGTTAGGAATCACTTCTACAGTGATTGATCACATTAACCAGTAACCACCAAAGGGAAACAGACCTTTGTATCGTGCAAATTTTTATGAGCAATGTTATTCACTAATTAAAATTTGTGGATGCGTAGGCACTGACGATTATTGAGTACTTGATAGCGAATGGTTCTGACCGGGCAGTTGATGACATTCTCGATCATTATTCAAAGATCTCGGTATGTGTTGTCTGTGCTTTTGTTTACAACTCTTTCTAGTTAAGGCTACGTCGAGTGATTAAACATTTTCTTGTCGTATCCTTTAAGGTTCTTTCGAGTTTTGAGTTTGTGGAACCTAATGGAAAAGACTCTGGAATAAATGTGAGGAAGAAAGTGGAAACTCTGGTGGGGATCATCAATGATAAGGAGAGAATAAAGGCTGTGAGAGAGAAAGCGGCTAGTAACCGTGACAAGTGGGTTCTGCGAAATTTTTAAATGCGATCTTCTAACTTTTTTAGTTGTGTACTCATCTTTGACAGTCTTAAACCGTAACGTATATTTGTTGTGGATGAAGGTACGTTGGGTTATCATCAACTGGGTCATATAGATCAAGCTCAGCCTCTGGAGGTAGCAACTACAGTTCAGGTGAACGCTATGGCAGTTTTGGTGGCACAAGGGAGGCTGATTCGTTCAGTAACAGTTACAGGGACAAAGAACCTGTTAAAACCTCTTCAAGTAATACTGGCAGGCGCAGATCTGGCAGCAAGATAAGAAAGGATGCGGATCATGATAGAAGGTATTTTAGGGCTGCTTAGCATTTTTACTACGTTAAATAACTATGCTGGTTTTCTGAAACTACAGCCAGTAGTATTTTACTAACAGTGTCCATTTTTATCATTAATAAAAGGTGAGTTGCCAGTGGGATATGGTGGGTTAATTATAGGTAGCATTCTTGGCTGCATGATTGGTGAATTAGTACTCCCTCCGTCCGGAAATACTTGTCATCAAAATGAATAAAAGGGGATGTATCATGTATCTAGATGTATTTTAGTTCTAGATGCATCCCTTTTTGTCCATTTTGATGACAAGTATTTTCGGACGGAGGGAGTATCTAATTTGCTATTGAAAATGCAGTTAGTTCTAAAGCATACTGTTATGGTTATTGCCTATTAGAGGAGGTCCTCCTGCTGAATCTTGTTAAGTATGGTAAATGCAGCAATATTTTTGAAAGAAACATGCAGCAGTATCAGTTCGGTTCTGGATTCTTAGCGCCGGGCTTATCTTTTATTGTTATACATTTCACTCCTTCACTGAAGTTTTATATCCACACAGCTCCTCGAAGTCACCATCTAACACAAAAGGCAATGAGGATGAGTTTGATGACTTTGATCCTCGTGGATCTTCTTCAAATGGTAAAATATTATATATTTTTTCCTGGTTATGCTATTTCCATGCAAGGAATTTCTTTAGCTGTAGTACTGAATGCATGTTCATGTCTTGACATGTAAATCTATTATTATATGTAATGATTTGACGAATACGTAGTTCACTTTTCAATTTGCATGTACCCTATGCTATTACTAGATTACCTTGCATGTAGCACAATTATAATATTCTCTTCTGCCTAATTGTAAATAGAAATTCATCATATGAACGTCAATTCAAGTGTTCAACAAGTTTTTACTAAAAGGGACGACCTGATATTTTGTTGAGACTGGGAGTGCTATGCCTTATTCATATTTGAATGAATGAATTTGTTGGATTTGGAAACTCAAAGAGATAATTATTTCTATCTTGTTCTACAGGTGCAGCTAATACAAAGACTGCCGAGGTGGATCTTCTTGGCCCAAACTTGATGGATGATTTCCTTGACGAGCCTGCAGCCACTCCATCAGCAAAAAGTGCTGTAGAACCTCAGGTTGATCTGTTTGCTGATGCAGACTTCCAATCGGCAATCCCAGGTGCCGAAACAACTGCGCATCAGGATGTCCAGGTTTGGTTCTCTTCTTCTCTTTGTATCGAAGTTGCTAAATATGTTATAACATTATCTGACACAGTGCCAGAAACTGCCAGTATTGTGCTTTGGTACTCTTATAAAATCATGTAGTTTCTCAATTTCGTTGATCATGATACAGTGTTGTCATCCAAATGATACTGCAGGAAACTGTTGACCTTTTTTCGGGAAATGCTACCTTTGCTTCAGCATTTCCACCACAGACTGGGTTTATCCCACCACCAACTTCTGGGACACCTTCTAATGCTAATACTTCCGTTTCCAAGAACACAGTACCTGAACCATTTGATCCTTTCGGTGATATTCCTTTAAGCAGTTTTGGGGGATCTGACCCATTTGGTGACTTCAGCTCATCTAGTGCACCACCACCACCTGTACACAGCTCCACTGGAAATATTAGCACGTCGAGTCAGAACCTTGAGGTAGCATCGGACTTTGGTGCCTTTGAATCAAACACTGTGGATACAGCTAAAGACCCCTTCGACTTTTCTTCCATTGGCAATTTTGGCAAAGCAGATGTAGCACCTTTGGCAGCTCCCAAAACTGATGCGTCTGACTTTGGTGCCTTCGTTGCAAACACTGTAGAAGCAACTAAAGACCCCTTTGATCTTTCTTCAAGTATTAATGGAAGGGCAGACCAAACACCTTTGGCTGCTCCCAAGCCCAACACCAAGAAAGAAAATTTTCAGGTTAAATCTGGCATATGGGCTGACTCTTTGAGCCGTGGATTAATTGATCTGAACATAACTGGACGTAAGTTCTTCCTCTCATTTCCTCCTCGCCCTACTGGAAACTTGATTGCAGAAATGTTGATGTCTCTCTTCACTGCAAATTGCAGCAAAGAAGGTGAACCTAGCCGATGTTGGGGTCGTCGGCGGCCTCAGTGATGGGTTCGACGACAAGGCTCAACCCTCATGGAACATGGGTGCAGGGGGATCTGGCCAACCCTCATGGAACATGGGTGCAGGGGGGTCTGGCCTAGGAATGTCTGGAATTCCTCCATCTACGCAAGGCGGTGGCATCGAGAGCTTGGCAAACTACAACAAGTATCAGTTTGGTGGCTTCAAATGAGCTCCATAGGAGAACATTTCTAGCACCTGGTGTTTGTTGCTTTTTTGCTGGACTGCGCCTTTGGGCTCTTATTATCTTTTTATTGGTTTTGTCATCTCGCTGTTGTTGACCGTCACATTGCTTATAATTGCCGCAGTATTCAAGTATCGTGGTCTTTGTCCAGTGTTGTCATGCATGTGTTGTGTTTGTCGGGTTTCTGGATACGCAGCCCTTGTGCCACATCATGGTTTGATTCAATCTTATAGTTATGTGCACCTTCTGTAAATTGTATGCCCTTTTGCTTCTGTAATGCTTTGCGGTGCTTGCATTCAATTCCTGGGTTTCTGAAATACTACTACATAGGAAACCATCAGCATTACATTGAACACTGTTTTGGAACCACCGGAATGTGGTATTCCGTTTTATGCAAAAGCGTCCGAACACTAATGCCATGGCATTCATGTTAGAATTGGACTGATTCTATGTATTTTGACGTTCTACCCTTGATTTTCTCTCAGAAGTTTATGAGCGTCAACAGAGACAAGACAGCAACATTTACGCTTGATTTTGTGTGTTGTGTGAAAGAAAAATGACAATGCTGAATTCATATTTTGGCTTCTCTGTTTCGCGGGGTAGGAATATTGTAGCATTGTGATGCAAATTATTTGGCTGCATTGCAGGAGAAATACGTACAAGTTTACTGAAAACTAGGCACATTGTGTAGTTGTGGAAATAAAGAAAAAAAAAGTGAGGTTAAACACTCAAATGAATTATTTCCTTTGAAATTACAGGTGGCTAAGAAGGAAAAATCATCTGGTAGCAATCCCGCAAACCAGAAGGAAATATTAGCAAGAAATCCTTGAAATTCCTATGAAATTCTTTTGAACCATATATGCGCTTACAAGTACTTTATCTATAGTTTGTGATTTAGTATATATGTACGATGAGTATTATAAAGAAATTGATGGTCAATGCTTATCTTAGAAAACATCCATCAAACAGACTGCTACACTTCTTAGGCTTCAGGAGAACAATGTATGAGCAACTAAGCAAACATACATCATTTCAGTTCATTTATAATTTCGAGGATATCCCTGGAAGCATCTACCAGGAACTAGTAAATGTATGCGTGGTAGAATGCTGGAAGGAAATGCAAGACTCATGTTTTGCATAACCAAACACAGCGTCCATGCCACCATGCTCACTACTTGCTATGCGGTTTCAGTTTGGAGGCGTGATGGTCCTAGGTAGGTGCGTGCTCTCGATATCCTCTACTATTGCCCCGCCCAACCAAATGCAAGGGTTTTCTCATATGTAGTCCCCAAAAAGATCTACACTATTAAGTTGAATTGGTAAAATGTATCTTCAGAGAGCTACTTCGCCAACAATATAAACCCAAAAAAAGCTTTCGCCCTATTATATATTTAAAGCAAAACACACAACAATAAAGGAACACCTAATTGCCCATGTGCTCATTACAACAATATTGAATTGCATGAAAGCGTCCATCACATGGTTGTTACACCACAAACTGTCCCTATTTAAGCGGGTGAAGAAAGATGGAGCAACAATTCATAAAGAATCCGTCATGTGTCGACCAAGGGGTAGAGCTTAATTAGTCGCTGCTATATTCATTTAAGCCTACCACATATACAATGTATGCAAGCTTTGCAGTTAATTGGAATTCCTTTTTCGAAGTTGTTGAAACCCACGTACATCCTAGGACTGGGAACCATCAGGATTTACATCTACGTGGGCTTGGATTTCTATGGGAAGTAACATCACGAAGATGGTCATGTCGAGATGAACTCCTTCAAGAATTCTCCATCATAGTGCGTTTTACTGAATAGGCAGAGGCACAACTGGAGAACCAAACTATGTCTCGGTACTAATGAGGAAGTGGTGTTGTTTCCCTTCCATGCTCTGTTTCTTGGAGCAAGTTGGGACACATCTTTCAATCACACTAGAGCCAGAGAGAGCTAGGGTGTAGACTTCCAACTATTGTATATGACACACGAGAACGAAGTTCCAGTTTTACGGAAAATTACTAGTTAATTATGGCGTTCCAAACACCATATTGCCATCACATTCATGTGACAATTAAACTAATTCAAGTGTATTATGCCATTCTACCCTTGGGTTTCTCTGATAAATTTTGGAACATCAACAAGGATAAGTCTGCAGTTTGTTTTTATTTGTGCAAGGTGCTAGGGTCTTCCAAGATTAACACCTGATTTTGTGTGCCATGTGAAGAAAACTTATACCGTTGACTTCCTTTTTTTAATAGGGAAAAGCGCTGAAGGCGCCAAATTGTATTCATCTCATAGTTGTAACACAAAGAGTGATACATGGCCCTTCTTAAAGAAGATACATCATAGAACATAAGATGAGCCAAAGAACAGGAGATGAATCTAGCCAGAAGAGGCAAGAACCTTAAGAAAAAGTTCCCGAAGAACAACAAAGCAACGAAAGATTGGTGGAGAGCCAACTAAAGAAATAGCTTTCGCTAATGACCTGAGAAAAACTAAACAACCTGAGTGTGAACCTTCTGAGAGCAACAATCGAGGCAAGACTTGATTCCTCGAAGTTGCAGTTGTTTCTTCTCAAAGTCCAACACTAAAAATCCCATGAAGATTGCTTTGTGAAATTCCTGCGATAGAGCGTTGATCGAGGGAAGGTGTGATTCCTGGAAGCTGTATACAGTCCCTGTAAAATCTCACTTTCGTAGCACCTTAAACTCCATATGCAAAATGTTCTCGTGTAAGCCTACAAAATGAATCTGGAAGTAGAAAAAAAACCTCATGTGCATGGGACTTGAAATCTTTAGGCAGGGGGACCTACAACTGGATTAGCCGCACAAAACAACTATAAATTATTCATGGAGGTTGGCATTCTTCAAAGATTGGATATAGTGATAAGGTCTATGAGTGTGCCCTGGGTTGGAGCAATTGAAAATAGCAATAGTTGAGTTATTGAGAGTTTGATGGGCATATTTATGGGCTTGTTCATTCAGAGCACGTGTTGACACCCAGATAATTAAGCTACAGTACATCGTTGTTAACGATGCCATGTCACCTTGATTACTGTTGCTAATCTCGCGTTAGTTCGAAAACGATTCTAATTCAAATTCAAAATCTGGCAAACAATAAAAGGTTTCAAACATTAAAACAAAAGTGTTCAAAATGTGGCAAATAATTCATAGTTAATATTGGTGGAGAAGCCAACATTTTACAAAGTGTTTAAAGTTCTAAAATAAATAAAACAACTGTAAAACAATTAATTAAATGCCCTTTTAAAAATCGTAAAGATGTAAACTATTTTGAATGTGTACCAAACACTTTGTGGCGGTAGAGTAAACTAAAACATTAATTTAGTGACTAGGTTTAAGTTTTCTAAAACTAAAATAAAATAAGAACAAAAAGTAAATAAATAAAACAAAACAATAAAATAAAAAGAAGCCCCCCTCCCCGCTGGGCCTTGGCCTAGATGGCCAAGCGGCCCAGCCAAACTGCCCAGCCGGCGACCCCATGGCCTATATGGCCTCACCCACCTAACCTAACCAGATCCACCCTCTCGCTCGATCCCCCATCGTTCCCCTCATCCCCTCACCCGCACCGCCACACGCATGCACGCACGCACGCTCAGTGGAGCGGGCGCCCGACACCCGAGCCGCCGCTCCCCAGAGGCCGCCGCCCGCCGGCACCGAGCACCGCCACCCATGGCCTCCTTGTCACGCCCTAGAGGCGGCCGGACTCGCCGGAGTAGCGATCAATGGTGGAGGAGAGAATCTGGATCGGGGAAGGGGTCGGAAGGTAGGAGAAGCCAACAAAGGGATAAGGCAGAACGAGAGGTTCAGAATTTCATTTCAATTGATCGATGCCTTCGTACAGAAGTCGACTGTTGCTTATATACGCACGGTTAGATTACAAGCCGAGCCGGCCCATGACTCAACGCCTACACACACTCGAGGCCCACTCGCCACATTGAATTACCCGCTCTCTTCTCTTGTCTTCTGCTTTCCGCCATTCGTGACTGTCGTCAGTGCCTTGGTACTGACAGCACCCTCCCCTGGAGAGCCAGCGTGTCCCCATGCTGGTGCATTTGGATACCTAGAACAGAGCACTTGGTAGTCCTCCCATGTAGCATCTGCTGCTGGAAACTTGGTCCATTTGATCAACACCTGAAGGTGCGCTGCATTGCCTTTCTTGACCAGCCGGCGATCCAGAATTTCCTCAGGCTGTATCTCAGGATCAGACAAATCGAGCGGTGCTGGCAGGGTAGTGAACACAGGTGTTTGATCAGGAACATGTTCTTTCAGTTGAGAGACGTGGAAAACCGGATGCACTAGGCTCCCACGTGGTAACTCCAGTCTGTATGCTGCTTGACCAATCTTGGAGAGAATTTTGAAGGGGCCAAAATACTTCATGGCCAGTTTTGGGCAGGGGCGATTGACAATCGAAGACTGTGCATAGGGTTGAAGTCTCAGATAGACCATCTCACCCTCGATGAACTGTCTATCAGTTCTTTTGCAATATGCAAACTCTTTGTATTTGCTTTGAGCTCTAGTTAGCTGTTCTTTGATTGCTGCTTTGTGTTCAATATGTATGGACAACCACTACCGTACTTCAGTGTTGTGAGACTGAGTTTGACTGTACACTTGTCCCACATGTGGTTCATACCCATATAAGGCCTTATAAGGAGTGCACCCCAGAGCAGAATGGTAAGTGGTATTGTACCAGAATTCTGCTTGAGGTAGCCAGGAAACCCACTTAGCTGGAGAGGCATGAACAACACACCGTAAATACATTTCTAGGCACTGGTTTACCCTTTCTGTTTGCCCATCTGTTTGAGGATGGTATGTTGTGCTCATTTGCAACTCAGTGTCCCAAACTCTAAATAGCTCCTTCCAAAATGAGCTGGTGAATATCTTGTCCCTATCTGAAACTATGAACAAAGGCAGTCCATGCAACTTGACCACAGTGTTGAGGAACACCTTTGCTACTGATGCTGCTGTGAAAGGATGTTTCAGACGAAGGAAGTGACTTACCTTGGTGAAATGGTCCACAACCACTAGAATAACATTGTAGCCCTCTGATTTGGGCAAACCTTCAATGAAATCCATGCTGATTGCTTGCCAAGGACCATCTGGAACAGGTAGTGGTTGCAGTAGGCCTGGTACTTTGCAGTGTTCATGCTTTGCTTGCTGACACACATTGCATTGTTTCACAAAGTTCTCCACATCTTTCGTGAGACCAGTCCAGCTGAATAACTGCTTCACTTTGTGATAAGTGACTAACACACCTGAGTGTCCTCCTATGGGAGAGGAGTGGAAGGCCTGAATCAATTTGGTTTGCAACCTAGAGTTGTCTCCTACCCACACTTCCCCTTCCTGTTTAATGAGACCTTCCTGAAGCTGAAACCCTGGGCAAGCTTGACTGTCCAGAGGTAATTTGGTGAGCATTGTGTGAGCAGCAGCGTCAACAGTATAGGAATTTAACACTTCCTATATCCACACATGTTTACTGGTAGACAGTGCCTGAACTGGAAATAAATGTGCCACTCTGGACAAGGCATCTGTAGCTGTATTTTCCACTCCTTTTTTGTACTGTATAGAGAAATCCAATCCCACCAGCTTTGTCATAGCCTTTGTTTGTAGATCAGAAGTTAAGTTCTGATCTCCCAGGTGGCATAAGCTCTAGTGGTCAGTCTTGATCACAAATGGAGCTCTGGACAAGTAGGATCTCCACCTATCAATGGCCATCATTATAGCCAGAAATTCTTTTTCATATATGGACACTTTTTGACTGTTCACTCCAAGAGCTTTACTGTAGTAAGCTACAGGGTGTCCTGACTGTGTGAGCACTGCACCAATGCCAGTATTGCAAGCATCTGTCTCAATGGTGAAAGTTTTGTTGAAATATGGTAGTGCTAATACAGGTGTTGTGGCCATAGCTTGTTTGAGTGACTGAAATGCAGTGTCAGCAGCTGTTGTCCACTGAAAGGATTGTTTCTTCAATAATGCTATGAGAGGCTTAGCCAACAGACCATAGTTTTGAACAAACTTTCTGTAGTAGCCAGTGAGACCCAGGAAACCCCTGAGTTCAGTGACATTGGTGGGAGTTGGCCAATCTAACATTGCAGCAATTTTTGCAGGATCAGTACTTACTCCTTTGTCAGAAATAATGTGACCAAGATACTCCATAGACTGTTGTGCAAAAGAACACTTGCTTTCCTTCACAACTAAATTGTTTGCTTTCAGTGTATCAAATACTGATTGTAAATGAACTATGTGTTCCTCTAAAGTGCCACTGAAAACCAATATGTCATCCATGAAAATTAACACAAACTTTCTGTTAGAGCCTTTGAATATGTAGTTCATAAAGCACTGAAATGTGGCTGGCGCTGTGGACAGGCCAAAGGGCACCACCTTGAATTGGTACTGTCCATTGTGAGTTTTAAATGCTGTTTTGAACTCATCTGCTTCTGCCATACGAATTTGGTGATATCCTGACTTGAGATCCAGCTTAGAAAACCATTTAGCTCCTCCTAACGCATCGAACAGCTCATCAATTACAGGTAGTGGAAATTTGTTCTTAATTGTGACCTCATTCAATCTTCTATAGTCCACACAAAACCTCCAGGTGCCATCCTTCTTCTTGACCAGTAGGATAGGAGATGCAAAAGGACTTAAACTGGGTGTAATAAGCCCTGACTGTAGCATTTTAGAAACTTGTCGTTCAATTTCATCATTTTGCTGTGGTGAGTATATGTAAGGTCTGCAGTTAACATGAATTGTTCCAGGTACAAGATGTATCTCATGATCAAATTCTCTTTGTGGAGGCAGGGTTTTAGGGTCATTGAAAACATCTTTGTTTGCTTGGAGCACTTGCTGAACTTCTTCAGGTATTTCAGAACGAGGACTGACAACAATATGATGCAACATAGCTGTTCCCCATATGTCATTTCCTTTTTCCCACTTCTTGAGTTGTTCCATAGAAACTTCCTTAATTGGTTCTGTTTTAGCAGGCAGTACTCCTTGCAATCTGACAGTTTTCTGTTGATATTCAAACTGAATCCACTTCTCAGCCCAGTGTCACTACATCACACCCCATTTCTCCAGCCAGTCCATTCCTAGGATAATATCATACCCTCCTAGTGGAAGAACTTGCATGGCACTGGAAAAACTATGCCCCTGAATCCACCAGGTCAGTTCAGGTACAAATTTGGTGCAATCCACCAGTCCTCCATTTTCCACTTTCACTTGCATGGGTTTCTTCATTGTTTGGGCAGGTACTGAAACTCTGTCCAGCAATGCTTGATCCACAAAGGTGTGAGTGCTCCCTGAATCCAGAAGTATTAACACAACTTGATTTCCAATCAGAGCTCTTAGCTGAATGGTTTTGGGATGGGATGCTCCAGACAGAGCGGTGTCAGAGATGGTGGCACACTCTTCCTGGTAGTTGTCCATTAAGGCATCCAGCATAGCATCTGATATAATTTCATGAGGATATACTAACTCTGCTGCTTTCAACTAAGCTGCAGGTGCAGCTGTGGGTTTACAGGCATGTCCTGGAACATACTTATCTCCACAACCATAACATAACCCATTTGCTCTGCGATACTCTTTAAGTTGCTTTGCCTTCCACAACTCCCCAGGAGCAAAATTTTGCTTATTCTCATTCCTGTTGACTTGATTTTTTGGATATGTCGATTTGAAGGATTTCTGTTGATGTGTCAATCCTTCCTGTACCACTGCATACATAGCGGCCAACTGCACTGTTGCTGGTAGCTGTATTTCCATGGTTGCACGTAGCTCTTCCTTCAGCCCCATGACAAATCGAGTGACCAGGAAGGTGTTGCTTATGGTCGACTCATAGAGTCTGATGTGATACACCAATTGCTGGAACTGCTGCTTATATTCCTCCATTGTACCACTTTGCTTGAGCAACATTAGCTCTTTCATCCTTTCCCTGTGTATGTTGACATCAAATTCCTGTAACACCGCGACACAAAACTGTTCCCATGTATGAAAGGCACTTTGTTGTTTGAACGCTTGATACCAGTGTGCTGCATTGTTAGTTAGGTACAAAGAAGCAGACGTTGCTCTGAAATTGTCTGGAATATGATACAGACGAAAAAAAAATACTTCGCACTTGTCCAACCAGATCCGAACATCCATGCCATCAAACTTAGAGAAATCCATCTTAGGTATCCACTGTCGTCTGCTAGATTGATCCTCCGTCACCGGTACTGCCGCGAGATCTATTGGTGCTAGGGGATGTACCTAGGAGAAACGCAGAGGCGGGCGTGGTGGTGGCCCTGGCATGGCGCCCAATATGCTGTTCGACACCTCCAAGGCGGTTGGGGATGAACTCTCGCCAAATCCGTGTGACATGGGATGCTTCCCCAGGTGCACGGCGTGCACTCGCTCTTGCTGAACCTTGCCTAGGGCGTCGCATGAGAGGTTCACCTTCATCTGGACCCGGTCGATGCGTGCTGACTGCTCGGTGAGCTTGGCGTCGAGGGCTTCGAGCTGTGCGCTGATGCTATCGACGATCGTCAGCTTGCTCTGCGCCGCGCGCAGCTCGGCAAACTCCTGCAACATCCGCTCCTACAGCGCCTCCATCTCATCCGCGAGGAAGCGCGTCTGCGGGTTCGGCTTGAATGTCGTCGTCGTCGCGGCTCGTTCCCCAAATCAACCCACCTCAGGTCGGGAATTACGCAGATCAACCCAAAGGGGATCCGCGACCGTCGCCTTGGATTTGCCGGGTATGATTCAGGAAAAAAAATTTGAGCGCGGCGGAGCGGCGACTCTGATACCAGTTTGTCACGCCCTAGAGGCGGTCGGACTCGCCGGAGTAGCGATCGACGATGGAGGAGAGACTCTGGATCGGGGAAGGGGTCAGAAGGTAGGAGAAGGCAGCAAGGGGATAAGGCAGAATGAGAGGTTTAGAATTTCATTTCAATTGATCAATGCCTTCGTACAGAAGTTGACCGTTGCTTATATACGCACGATTCGATTACAAGCCGGGCCGGCGCATGACTCAACGCCTACACACACCCGAGGCCCACTCGCCACTTTGAATTACCCGCTCTCTTCTCTTGTCTTCTGCTTGCCGCCGTTCGTGACTGTCGTCAGTGCCTTGGTACTGACACTCCTCCTCGCGGCTCCCCTCCTCCTGCGCCTCCCTCATCAGCTCCGCCCCTACGACTCCTCTTCCTCCGCATGAAGGCCTCCTGCAACCCGCACCTCTGCATCGCCCTCGCGCCTGCTGGCCCATCCGGCCATCGGACCTCGCCGGCAGGGTCCCTCTGGCTCCCCTGGGCCTCCCTACATGCTCTAATGTGAGCTATGCTCTTCTCCTCTCTTCCCCCCTTGCGTGCGGCTGCGGACTGACCTCCGCCATGCTTGGACCCCACGTGCGCCCTCTGTCTCCCGTGCGCTCTGCTGGTCGCCCCTGTGCCGCTCGAGTGCGACCATCGCTTGCCCCGCAGCTACTCGCCGTGCTCTCACTCGCTCGTGGACGCACCCCCTGCTCGCCCTGCGAGCCGCCACTCGTTGTTGCTTCTCTGCGGCTGCCTAGTACTATTGCGGCTTAGTGTTCCGGCCCCTGCTCGCCCGCTGCCGCCATGCCCCGCCCCGGCGTGGTCGCCTCCTGTCGCCGCTAACTGCCGGCGCAGGGCCGAGGCCACCGACTCGTCTCTGTGAGCGCACACGTGAACCCCCCTTTTTTATTAGTGCTAAACAAGATTAGTGATAACCCCCCACTAGCCACTGTATGACAAATGGGCCCTACTAGATTAATTAACAATCAATTTTTTAATTAAGTCAAATAACTCCATGTGGCACTGACAGTCGAACCCCTCTAGCTATTTAAATTGGATATTAGTAACTGTTAAATAACCGAGTCTATGACATGTGGGCCCCTGGACCCAGTTGACCAGTCAACTGCTGACCGGTCAACTGTTGACTCACTGCTGACTAAGCCTTGTGGACCCACCTGTAAGCCACAGGTACATAATGCTGGGTACACTTCTGTGTACCCATAGCGTTTCTCCAATTAATTAATACTTTTGGAATATTATTAAAACTTTGGGAAATAATATAAAATAAACTGTAACTCGGATGAAAATGTTTTGTACATGAAAGTTGCTCAGAACGACGAGACTAATCCGAATACGCAGTCCGTTCGTTCACCACACGTCCCTAGCACAGCGAACCTACAACTGCCCCCTCCGTCCGTCTGTCTGAAAACGCGAAACACTGGGAATACTTTCCTGGATGTTTCCCCCCTTCGCCAGTATCGCCTACTACCGCGTTAGGGCACACCTAGCACCGCTTTTTTTGCTTTCTCATGCATCGTCATGCATCTGTTTGCAATGTATTCATTGTTTCTTCCCCCTCTTCTATCCGGTAGATACGAGACTGACGGCGCCGTGGCCGCTCCATTGCCAGAGCAACCAGGCAATCCCCCCTTGATCACCCGATATCGCCTATTCCTTCTCTCTACTGCTTGCATTAGAGTAGTGTAGCATGTTACTGCTTTCGGTTAAACCTATTCTGCCGCATAGCCTGTCATTGTTGCTACAACTGTTGATACCTTACCTGCAATCCTAAATGCTTACTATAGGATGCTAGTTTATCATCAGTGGCCCTACATTCTTGTCCGTCTGCCATGCTATACAATCGGTCCGTGATCACTCGGGAGGTGATCATGGGTATATATATATACATACATACTATACAGATGGTGACTAAAGTCGGGTCAGCTCGTAGAGTACCCGCAAGTGATTCAGATATGGGGGTTGAAAGGACATGTGGCTCCATCCAGGTAGTGGTGGGCCTGGGTTCCCAACGGCGACCGAGTGCTACTTTGAGGTGGAGCGACAGGGCAGGTTGTGACCACCTAGGAGATAGGTGGGCCTGGTCCTAGTCGGCGTCCACGGTTACTTCAAAATAACACGCTTAACGAGATCTTGGTATTTGATTTGAGTTGGGTCGTTGATCTTATACACACTAACTGCCACGTGGGACAAGATATGGGCAACCAATGTCGTGGTGCCAACCGAAGCCTCCTAGACATTAGCGACTGAGCGACGCACACCGAGTTGGACTGCATAACGCAACTTCCTTTGTAATGGAGGTTGCTAGGTCTGCTCACCGGCCGCGTACGCAACGTGCATGTGTCCAATGGGAGATGGGCCCAGACCCCTGCGCGCATAGGATTTAGACCAGCGTGCAGACCTCTCTGTTAGGCCTAGGTAGGGCTACGACGTGTTGATCTCCTGAGGCCGTACATGACCCAGGAAAGTGTGCCCGGCCAGAGGGATCGAGCGTGTCGGGTAATGTGGTGCAACCCTGTAGGGAAGTTGATCTATTCGAATAGCCGTGTCCACGGTAATAGGACGACCCGAAGTTGTACTTCGACCTCATGACAACTAGAACGGGATACTTAATAAGACACACCCTTTCAAGTGCCAGATACGACCTGGTGATCGCTTTCCCACAGGGCGACAAGGGGAGGATCGCTGGGTAGGATTATGCTATGTGATGATACTTGGTGAACTTACTATCGGTGTCAAAACCGGCGGATCTCGGGTAGGGGGTCCCGAACTGTGCGTCTAGGCGGATGGTAACAGGAGACAAGGGACACGATGTTTTTACCCAGGTTCGGGCCCTCTGGATGGAGGTAAAACCCTACTCCTGCTTGATTAACATTGATGATATGGGTAGTACAAGAGTAGATCTACCACGAGATCAGAGAGGCTAAACCCTAGAAGCTAGCCTATGGTATGATTGTTGTCCGTCCTACGGACTAAAACCCTCTGGTTTATATAGGCACCGAAGAAGGTTAGGGTTACACAGAGTCGGTTACAATGGTAGGAGATCTACACATCCGTATCGCCAAGCTTGCCTTCCACGCCAAGGAAAGTCCCATTCGGACACGAGACGAAGTCTTCAATCTTGTATCTTCATAGTCCAGGAGTCCGGCCAAAGGTGATAGTTCGGCTATCCGGACACCCCCTAATCTAGGACTCCCTTAGTAGCCCCTAAACCAGGCTTCAATGACGACGAGTCCGGCACGCATATTGTCTTCGGCATTGCAAGGCGAGTTCCTCCTCCGAATACTTCATAGAAGATTTTGAACACAAGGATAGTGTCCGGCTCTGCAAAATAAGTTCAACATACCACCGTAGAGAGAATAATATTTACACAAATTCAATCTGCTGACATATTCCATGGCGTGACATCACACCACGGCCAAGCCTTTATTCGAATCGTTTTTACTGTCCCAGCTCAGCGCGTTTAGCGAGGCGATTTCCTCGGCACGTCTTGTCAAGGCAGAGATCGTGTCCCCTTATTCCGGGATTCTCATCAATACGGGTGTGGGTAACCCAATCGTGCCCGTTGGCACGTCTCCTCTATCGAAGGCGAGTCCCGAACAGTCACGGGGAATGCTCTTGGTATTCAACCTCTTTATAAAGAGTCCAAGGCTCCACTCCTTTCTTTCAATCTCAATCGAATCCGCCCCTCGCCTCGAGTTCCAACACCCAAAGCTCCAGATTTAGGCGCTTTGAACCTTCGATGATGTCCGGCTCCGACCTACAAGGCCGGTGGATGCCTTCCTTCATTACGGAAGAAGACGTGCTAATGCTAAGAGATGCCAGGTATCTAACCGGCGAAATTTCGCATAGGCTGCCTGCCCAATGGCAGGTTATTCCCACTCCCAAGCCTGGCGAGAGCGTGGTGTTCGCATCTCACTTTCTTCGGGGGCTAGGATTCCCGACGGACCCCTTCGTGAGGGGCTCATGCTTTATTATGGGTTGGAATTTCATGACTTGGACCCGGAGTCCATCCTCCACATCTCATCGTTCATTGTCGTATGCGAAGCCTTCCTCCGCATTACCCTGTTGGGGAACGTAGCAGAAATTCAAAATTTTTCCTACGAGTCACCAAGATCTATCTATGGAGAGACTAGCAACGAGGGGAAGGAGAGTGCATCTACATACCCTTGTAGATCGCTAAGCGGAAGCATTCAAGAGAACGGGGTTGAAGGAGTCGTACTCGTCGTGATCCAAATCACCGGAGATCCTAGTGCCGAACGGACAGCACCTCCGTGTTTAACACACGTACAGCCTGGTGACGTCTCCCATGCCTTGATCCAGCATGGAGAGAAGGAGAGGTTGAGGAAGACTCCGTCCAGTAGCAGCACAATGGCGTGGTGGTGATGGAGGAGCGTGGCAATCCTGTAGGGCTTCGCCAAGCACCGTGGGAGAGGAGGAGAAAGAGAGGTAGGGCTGCGCCAGGGAGAGGTGGAAACTCTTGTGTTTGCAGCCCTAAATACCTCAAGTATATATAGGGGAGAGGGAGGGGGGTGCACCCCCTCTAGGGTTCCCACCCCAAGGGGTGCGGTAGCCCCAAACCCATCTAGGGTGGCGGCCAAGGGGGGGAGAGGGGGAAACCTACCCCCCAAGCAAGGTGGGGCGCCCCTCCCCAAACCCTAGGCGCCTTGGGCCCTTGTGGGGGGGGGGGCGCACCAGCCCACATGGGGCTGGTCCCCTCCCACACTTGGCCCATGCAGCCCTCTGGGGCCGGTGGCCCCACTTGGTGGACCCCCAGGACCCTCCCGGTGGTCCCGGTACATTACCGATAAAACCCAAAGCTTTTCCGGTGACCAAAACAGGACTTCCCATATATAAATCTTTACCTCCGGACCATTCCGGAACTCCTCGTGACGTCCGAGATCTCATCCGGGACTCTGAACAACATTCGGTAACCACACATATCTATTCCCTATAACCCTAGCGTCATCGAACCTTAAGTGTGTAGACCCTACGGGTTCGGGAACCATGCAGACATGACCGAGACATTCTCCGGTCAATAACCAACAGCGGGATCTGGATACCCATGTTGGCTCCCACATGTTCCACGACGATCTCATCGGATGAACCACGATGTCAAGGACTCAATCGATCCCGTATACAATTCCCTTTGTCTAGCGGTATTATACTTGCCCGAGATTCGATCGTCGGTATGCCGATACCTTGTTCAATCTCGTTACCGGCAAGTCTCTTTACTCGTTCCGTAACACATCATCCTGTGATCAACCCCTTGGTCACATTGTGCACATTATGATGATGTACTACCGAGTGGGCCCAGAGATACCTCTCCGTCACACGGAGTGACAAATCCCAGTCTCGATTTGTGCCAACCCAACAGACACTTTCGGAGATACCCGTAGTGTACCTTTATAGCCACCCAGTTACGTTGTGACGTTTGGTACACCCAAAGCATTCCTATGGTATCTGGGAGTTGCACAATCTCATGGTCTAAGGAAAAGATAGTTGACATTAGAAAAGCTTTAGCATACGAACTACACGATCTTTGTGCTAGGCTTAGGATTGGGTCTTGTCCATCACATCATTCTCCTAATGATGTCATCCCGTTATCAACGACATCCAATGTCCATGGTCAGAAACCGTAACCATCCATTGATCAATGAGCTAGTCAACTAGAGGCTTACTAGGGACATGGTGTTGTCTATGTACCCACACATGTATCTGAGTTTCCTATTAATACAATTATAGCATGGATAATAAACGATTATCATGAACAAGGAAATATAATAATAATAACTAATTTATTATTGCCTCTAGGGCATATTTCCAACATACCCCTCACTTCAGATTGTGGCTCAAGACCTTCTAGGTGGAGCCAAAGATGATCAAGGGGCAGCAGGCAGAGTGCGGAGGGGCTGTTATAAGCAAGAATGCTGATGCTTCGTGGCCCGAGGGCTCTTTTCAAGAGAAGCCCGGCCTATGGCAACAAGAGTGGTTTTATATCACAGTTCCCAGGGGCACCAAATGGCTGGCGCCACCTGCCTTTCGCTCGGGTCCTCCACTGCGGCTGGCGTCATGGGTCAATAAAGGACTTGACTGGGGGCCGTCCAAGGACGTCCCTTGTTGCAGGGCCGCATTCAAGACCTCCTAGAGAGAGAGATCACTCTGGTCGTAGTAGCGCAGGTCATGCTGATTTGTCGCATCCTGCCCTGCAAACGTCGCCCCCTCCGCATGTGGGAATTTAACCCGGAGGGACCATGAGCTCTCCAACATTTTATGGGCGTGACGCCCATGGAGATGTACAAGCTTCTCTTCGGATCACAAGCGATGTGTCCGGACTTGACCGAGGATGCAGGTCTGAGCTGCAATCGCCCGGATACTCAAGTAAGTAGCCCTGTACCCGGACACGCTATCCCGTATTTATCAAGAATTTGCCCTTTAAAGGAGCTGTTCCTTGAACAGGAGTGGATAGCGAAAGCAAAGTTAATCAGGTGTCCGGCCCCCCTCCCTGAGACCATGTCGGATCCCATGTTAACCAGGATGCTGGAGGTCGCGCCTTCGGAAGAGGGTGAAGGGGGGGGGGACAAGGAAGCTACCGCCTTCGCGAGGGAGGCTGTAAGGAGAGGAGGGATAGAGAATCCCTCCATCCAAGGGAAGAAGAGGACCGCCTCTGAAGACCCGGAGACCATGGTCTCAAAGCGGGGGAAGAAATCTTCGTCAAAGGGTCCTGCACCGAGAGATTCCTCGGCCGCATTATGCCCCCAAGGGGATCAGCCCTCCACCGAGCCGTAAGTAAAAAGGGGAGTTTATTTTAAAATAAAGGATATCCCTGCCCTATTGCTGATGAAGATGACCGAAATTTTACCTTGTAGTTCGGATCTCAGCCCTTCTCGGCAGAGCTCATCTTCAGGGGATCTTCGTCCGGAGATGATAGAGAGCGAAACGCCTCCCCCTGCTGTACCGTCTTGTGAGGCGGGCGACCCTGAGGTGTCGTCGCGGAGGGTTTCTCCGAGTCCGGCGTGGCCAGAAGGCAGTCGTATGTCCCCTCAAAGTTCTCCGCGTCCGGCCTTCAAAAAAGGCCATCGGACGAATCCGGCACCACCTGGTGTACCGTCGGAGGAGCTGAAGGATCTGCTCGAGCGAGCGTCTATCTCAGAAGATCACCGTGCGTTAATGGGTACGGTGATTGAAAGGATTTCATCCGCTGAGAGCGGATTGCACGAAGCCGTCAGAAGTTTACTGACAGGCTTTGAGGTACGCAAAATGTTGTACCCTCTGACAGTTCCGCATATGAAATGCGCCCTGTGTAGATAGTAGCCCCTGAGGCTCAGTGTGTTGTCAAAAATGACGGCGCACCGAGGATCATAATCCCAGGTATAATGTGTCGCCCTTCCAATGTAGGTGGCGAAGGGTCCGGTGGCTAGCCAGACTGATGAATTTGCCGAACTAAAGCGGCAGCTTGACGTGGCTGATGCCGACATCGCGCTTGTCAATAAGCGACTTGACGAGTCACAAGGTATGCAATTTCTCCGCGGACACCTGGTAAGGGAGCTTGATGCCCGTGCCTTACAACATGCATGCTTGATGCATATGGTGCCGCTACCATGGAGAACCTTCGGGCGGAGCACGCCCGAGCCAAGGAGCAGGCCAGAAAGAGTGATGTGGCTGCCTTAAAGGCGGCCGAAGAGCTAAAAGCCGAACAGGCTGCTCACTGCCAAAGCATGAAGGAAATGGCCGAGATGGCCGTGAAGTTAAAGAATGCTGCCGACCGCTACAAGCTTATTGAAAAAGAAGATCGAGTGGTGCAAGAGGACCTGAAGAAGGCGACTACCAAGGCCAAGGATGCTTGCTTTGCGATGAGAGCTATGAAGGAGGAGCTGCATCAGGCCGGAGATATCGCGGCTGGAAAGCCCTTTCTGCTGTGGAGGAAATTCTTGGATCCTAAATATGCTCAGTTGGACCGGCTGTGGAGTGTGGAGGATGCTTATCTGGACCTGGCGGCAAGTGCCGTGGACGCGGCCGAACACTTCCGAGATCAAAAGGATCACGAAATGGAAAAGGTTTTTTTGGTCGCAGTTCCATAATCCAGAGCGCCCACTTCCATTAACCGATCGCTTGGATGAATGGGCGGAGCTGAATAGGTTATCCGGACTTGCCATGAAGGATGTCGTGAGTCTTTTGTGGCTGAAAAGGCCCGAGCCGAAGAGTTATTTTGGCTTGGTGCAGCAGTTCCTTGGGGCGGTGCCGCATATCAATGCAATGAGGAGGTCGACATGCATAGAGGGTGCGCGGATGGCTCTTGTCCGTGTCAAGACATACTAGGCGGAGATGAAGGACACCGATGTTGCATCCCAAGATTCGGACGGAAGCCGAGTGCCTGTCGAGCACTATTTTCAGGAAGTTCTGCAGGGCGCTTGTTTAATAGAGACGCAGTGCTCGGAGGATATTATGTTCGAATAACATGTATTATTGTGAAACAATGTATCGATGGAATATAAGAGCTTTTTATACTTGTGCCTTTCAAGAATTAAAATACCTCCTGTGCGGCCGCTAATGTATATGTATATATAACCTGAAAGATGGCAGTCTTCGGCTTCAGCCCCCACGCATATAATGCGGGGGTGTTTGCAAAAGGCGCATTTTCACACTTGATCCAATGTCTTGGTCCTATAAAGGAGGTGGTAGCACAGCAAACTAGGCAACCGGACTATAATGCTTTATCACTTTCACTTAGCCATAGGAGTTTGACAGTGGGGCTACGATATAGCCCCTAGGGCCACCGCGCTCACCCGAATTTGGGGCACGTATGTGCCTAACCGGGAAACGGTCCTTCTTCAATGCGGTGGAATCCTATAGATTCCGGCGGGTCATCGAGTGGTTGACCAGTCTCACGCTATATCATGACAGTCAGTCTTCGGCTTTCTCTACTGAGGTGCTCGCCTGGCCGAACCAGGGCACAATCACAGTAGTTCTCCTGGTGCCGCCTTAGCCGATAGAGCGGAACGTAAGGCAGCAAAACATAGGAGTCAGGCAAACCCAACATTTGACCAAAGACATGATTTGGAGCTGATGCATATAAGGCCTAACTCGAGACGCCGAACACTCCCTAAGGTATTCGGTCTTTATGAAAACGGGTCGAACAACACCCTTGGTAATAAGCCCCTGGTGTCCAGGTACGCGCAAAATTCTAATGTGGCCCATGCCAAAACGTCAGCCTCCTCCTTGGTTATAACAAGAAACCAGGGGATGTGTATCAACAAGAGACCGTAAAAAAGGTTTACGCAGGGTCTTAATCTGAAAAGAATCCTTGTCACGGGTCCCTACTGCACGTCTGCGCCTGTGTCTCCGTTGTGCCATATCTTGGACGGGTGTAGCACGGTGTTCATCTGTAAATAGAGGAACTTAGTTGAAAAAGATCGTGTACGTTATATTAGATAAACAAAGTACAATTCAAAGAATGAATAAAATTGAGCTTTATTGTCTCTTGTTGTACATGCGCGGAGCCCCTTGTGCGGGGGTATGCGGCTAGTAAGCCCTTGTATGTTTACGCCAGACTCGTCTAACCGTGTCCGGGGTCTGAACGACCTGTTTAGGTGCTTTGATTAGTGGAGCTGGTTTAGTGTGTGGCTTTCAAGGCAGTCACACAATCTTCCGCGCTCGAGGAACACTCGATATTTCCCTTAAAGGAGATGATGCCTCGCGGACCGGGCATTTTAAGTGTAAGGGATGCATAATGTGGTATTGCGTTAAAGCGGCGAAAGCTTCGCGTCCTAGTAGTGCTTGGTAGCTACTTGTAAATGGGGCGAGGTGGAAGGTTAAATTTTTGCGGCAGAAGTTGTCGGGTGAGCCGAACACAACTTCTAGCAGTAGAGAGCCCGTACAATGGGCATATGGGCCTGGCATTACCCCTCAAAAGGAAGTGTTACTATGGCGAATTTTTGTTGGGTCTATCCCCATTTTGCGGATTGTGTCCTAGTATAGCAGGTTTAGATCACTGCCGCCGTCCATTAGGACTTGTGTAAATTGGAGTTCGTCAATTATCGGATCTAATATCAAGGCAGTCCATCCTACATTCCGGATACTTCTAGAGTAATCCTGATGGTCGAAGGTGATTAGTTTTAACAACCAGTTGCGGGACTCCTCTGGGATAGGCCATATGGCGCGTACCTCTATGGGCACCGCTCTATTTTTCCCTTTTGTCACGTGAAGTGAGCTTACTGTTTTGACTTCTTGTGGGAAATTCTTTTCTTTTCCGGTGCTCTTCTTGTGGGGTTCGTCATCGTCCTCGCTTGGTGTGTCGAGCCCCTTGTGTTCGGCGTTGAGTTTGCCGGACTGCTTGAAGACCCAACAATCTCTGTGGGTATGGTTTGCAGGCTTCCTGGGAGTACTGTGGATTTGGCATATCTTGTCCAAGATTTTGTTTAAGTTAGATAGCTCGTCCCTGTTATCCTGAAGGGGCAGTTTTTTATGATTCTGCCGAGAGCTTTTGAATCCGGTGTTGACTACCGTGCTCTTCGGGCTGTTTCCCTTGGTCCGGTGCTGGTCCTTGCTGCATTGCGGTTTCCCGTTTCCATCCCTGACTTCGGATGTACTTGGGTCGCTAGTACTGCATCTTGCCAGCCAACTATCCTATCCCGCGCAAAGCGGGTCATGAGGCTTGTTAATGCGGCCATTGTTCTTGGCTTTTCATGGCCGAGGTATCTGGCGAGCCATTCGTCTCGGACGTTGTGTTTGAAAGCTGCTAAGGCTTCAGCGTCCGGACAGTCGACTATTTGGTTCTTTTTAGTAAGGAATCTGTTCCAGAATTTTCGGGCTGACTCTCCGGGTTGTTGAGTTATGTGACTTAAATCGTCTGCATCCGGAGGTCGGACATAGGTCCCTTGAAAATTTGCCCGAAAAGCATCCTCGAGCTCTTCCCAACTTCTAATGGTGTTTTCGGGGAGGCTTTTGAGCCAATGCCGGGCTGGCCCTTTGAGCTTGAGGGGTAGGTATTTTATGGCATGGAGGTCATCTCCTCTAGCCATGTGTATGTGGAGGATGTAATCATCAATCCAGACTCTGGGGTCTGTTGTTCCGTCGTATGCCTCTATGTTTACGGGCTTGAATCCCGCTGGGAATTCATAATCCAGAACCTCATCGGTGAAACATAGAGGGTGTGCGGCACCTCTATATTCAGGTGTACCATAATATTCAGATACTTGATGTGTTGCATTGCTTACTAGAGCTTGCTTTCTTGGCCCGTAGATAGATCTAACTGGGCCATCTTTTTGATGCGAATCTGTGTGCGGATCGCGTTCCGGCTTGTGTGCGGTGCCGTTTGCCGCTCTATGTTTGCCATGGGGTCGTCTATCCGACCGGGTGGTCTCCTTGTTTTTTGATTGCGGGGGCTCTACTGCCTCCTCATAAAATTCGGGCAGTAGTTTTCGCTTCGGGTAGCTCTTTGTTCGGCGACTATCGCCGTATTTGTCTGCGGTGTTGAGTACTTTGCTCCATCTGATTCTGAGCGCATCTTCCGCTGTTTTGAGCTTCCGCTTCTGCTTTTTCAGGCTACGTGCAGTGGCGACGAGCCTTTTGTGGAGGTTCTTCTGCTCCAGCAACTTGTCCGGCGTTAGATCGTCCGGACTGTTATTTTCGCCGGGGATGGATTGTTTATCCAGGTTGTCCTGTTTGGACGGTTGCGCGATGGCATGTTCGTTGTCCATCGGCTCGCCCTGCTCTATGGCTGGGTCTGTATGGCTGCTGTCTTTGTCGAGGTGGGATTTTGAGCGGCGCTTACGTCACCGTTTTGACTGCTTTTCGGGGGAATGATCCCTCATGGCGTCCCGTTGTTCCTCGTCATCACTACCTTTAGGTGTGTCCACCATGTATACATCGTGAGATGAGGTGGCTGTCCAGTGCCTTATAGGTGCTGGTTCATGCTTATCTCCTACATCATCGTCCATACCGTCGATGTCTTCGGAGTCGAAATCGAGCACGTCGTTTAAACTTTCGACAGTGGCTATGAAGTGGGTGGTGGGTGGGCTTTGAATTTCTTCGTCGTCCGCATCCCAACCTTGCTGACCATAATCCGGCCAGGGCTCTCCTGATAAAGAGAGAGACTTTAATGAATTCAGGATGTCGCCAAAGGGCGAGTGCTGAAAGATGTCCGTGGTGGTGAACTCCATGATCGGTGCCCAATCGGATTCGATTGGCAGGGGCGCGGAAGGTTCGGAGTCCGGAGAGGAGTCCGGCACCTTGGAGTCACGAGCTTCGCAAAGGACAGGGTTGGTGTTCGGCTCGATCGCCGTAGAGATAGCAGCCCCCGAGGCGGTGTCTAGCCACCCGTCCTCGGTCGGCGCAGTCGGCTCCGAGCTAAGGGTCGGAGGGGATACTAGTGCGGCCTCCAGTGCACTGTCCGGCGGCAGAGCTAGATCATGCCCATCGTGACAGTGTGGCGCGCTTGGCTGTGGCTCGAACCCGTCGAAGATCAACTCTCCGCGGACGTCAGCCGTATAGTTCAAACTTCCAAATCTGACCTGATGTCCAGGGGCGTGGCTCTCAATCTGCTCCAGATGGCCAAGCGAATTGGCCCGCAGTGCAAAGCCGCCGAATACGAAGAACTGTCCGGGGAGAAAAGTCTCACCCTGGACCGGGTCGTTGTTGATGATCAGAGGAGCCATCGGGCCTAAAGATGACAACACAGAGGAACTCTCAATGAAAGCACCAATGTCGGTGTCAAAACCGGCGGATCTCGGGTAGGGGGTCCCGAACTGTGCGTCTAGGCGGATGCTAACAGGAGACAAGGGACACGATGTTTTTACCCAGGTTCGGGCCCTCTTGATGGAGGTAAAACCCTACTCCTGCTTGATTAATATTGATGATATGGGTAGTACAAGATCAGAGAGGCTAAACCCTAGAAGCTAGCCTATGGTATGATTGTTGTCCATCCTACGGACTAAAACCCTCCGGTTTATATAGGCACCGAAGAGGGTTAGGGTTACACAGAGTCGGTTACAATGGTAGGAGATGTACACATCCGTATCGCCAAGCTTGCCTTCCACGCCAAGGAAAGTCCCATCCGGACACGGGACGAAGTCTTCAATCTTGTATCTTCATAGTCCAGGAGTCCGGCCAAAGGTGATAGTTCGGCTATCCGAACACCCCCTAATCCAGGACTCCCTCACTTACCATCTACTCTCTTCTACATGCTGCAAGAATGGAGGCTGCCAGAAGCGTAGTCTTCGATAGGACTAGCTATCCCCCTCTTATTCTGGCATTCTGCAGTTTAGTCCATCGATATTGCCCCTTTACACAGATACCCATGCATATGTAGTGTAGATCCTTGCTTGCGAGTACTTTGGATGAGTACTCACAGTTGCTTTGCTCCCTCTTTTTCTCCTTTTACTTTTCTTCTCGGATGTCGCAACCAGATGCTGGAGCCCAGGAGCCAAATGCAACTGTCGACAACGACCCCTACTAAACCGAGGGTGCCTACTTCTACGTTCAGGCCGCCGACGACCAGGAGTAGTTTAGGAGGATCCCAGGCAGGAGTCCTGCACCTCTTTCGATCTGTATCCGAGTTTGTGCTTGCCATCTTATGGCAACTTGTTTAACTTATGTCTGTACTCAGATATTGTTGCTTTTGCTGACTCGTTTATGTTCGACCACTTGTATTCGATCCCTCAAGGCAGGCTTGTAATATGATGCTTGTATGACTTATTTTACTTTTAGAGTTGTGTTGTGATATCTTCCCGTGAGTCCCTGATCTTGATCGTACATGTTTGCGTGTATGATTAGTGTACTATCGAATCGGGGCCTGTAGGATCGATAGTATGTCTAGAGGGGGGGGGGGGTGATTAGACTACTTGACCAAATAAACATCTAGCCTTTTCCCAATTTTAGTCCTTAGCAGATTTTAGCAATTTAGCACAAGTCAAGCAATCAACCTACACATGCAATTCTAAGAGTGTAGCAGGGGAATGTAAAGCAATTGCATATGAAGGTAAAGGGGAGGAGTTTGAGAAGGCAAACGCAATTGGAGACACGAATGTTTTTGTCGTGGTTCTGATAGATGGTAATATCGTACATCTACGTTGATGGAGACTTCAACCCACAAAGGGTAATGGCTGCATGAGTCCACGGAGGGCTCCACCCACGAAGGGTCCACGAAGAAGCAACCTTGTCTATCCCACCATGGCCGTTGCCCATGAAGGACTTGCGTCACTAGGGTAGATCTTCATGAAGTAGGCGATCTCCTTGCCCTTACAAACTCCTTGGTTCAACTCCACAATCTTGTCGGAGGCTCCCAAGTGACACCTAGCCAATCTAGGAGATACCATTCTCCAAGAAGTAACAAATGGTGTGTTGATGATGAACTCCTTGCTCTTGTGCTTCAAATGATAGTCTCCCCAACACTCAACTCTCTCTCACGGGATTTGGATTTGGTGGAAAGAAGATTTGAGTGGAAAGCAACTTGGGGAAGGCTAGAGATCAAGATTCATATGGTAGGAATGGAATATCTTGACCTCAACACAAGTGTAGGTGGTTCTCTCTCAGAAAATGTATGTTGGAAGTGTAGGCATGTTTTGATGGCTCTCTTCACGAATGAAGAGTGGGTGGAGGGGTATATATAGCCTCCACACAAAATCTAACCGTTACACATAACTTACCAATCTCGGTGGGACTGAATCGTGAAACTCGGTCGGACCGATTTAGCAAATAATGTGTCCGTTAGGATTTTCGGTGGGACCGACATGTCAACTCGGTGGGACCGATATGGTTAGGGTTAGGTCATAACGTAATATCGGTGAGACCGATTACACAAACTTGGTGGGACCGATTTGGGTAATAAACTAACCAGAGAGTTGGTCAGGCAAACTTGGTGGGACTGATTCGCTCATCTCGGTGAGACCGAAACATCATGAAAGTGAAACAGAGGGTTTGCATTGCAATCTCGGTGAGACCGATCGCCCATCTCGGTTGGACCGAAATGTTACGAAGGGAAACAGAGAGATTGCGATCCCATCTCGGTGAGACCGAGATCCCTATCGGTGAGACCGATTTGACTAGAGTTTGTGGCAGTGGCTATTGTTGGGGAACATTGCAGAAAATAAATTTTCCTATGCTTCACCAAGATCAATCTATGGATTCATCTAGAAACGAGAGAGAGGAGTGCATCTACATACCCTTGTAGATCACGCGCGGAAGCGTTCAAGAGAACGGGGTTGAGGGAGTTGTACTCATCGTGATCCAAATCACCGAAGATCCTAGCACCAAACGGATGGCACCTCCGTGTTCAACACACGTACGGTTGGGAAGAGGTCTCCTCCTTCTTGATCCATCAAGGGGGAGGGAGAGATTGATGGATATCCAGCAGCACGACGGCGTGGTGGTGGAAGTAGCGGCGATCTCGCCAGGGCTTCGCCAAGCTCAGCGAGAGGGAGAGGTGTTACGAGGGGAGAGGGAGGTGCCAGGAGCAGGGGGTGCGCAGCCCTCCCTAGCACCTCTTTATATACGGGCCCTGGGGGGGCCCTAGAGATTGAATCTCAAG
>NC_041383.1:668752423-668759346 GCF_002162155.2 Triticum dicoccoides | reverse complement strand
CTCAAGGGGGGGGTGGCCAAAAGGGGGGGGGGACTTTCCCCCAAGCCAAGTGGGGTGCCCCCACCCTAGGGTTTCCAACCCTAGGCGCAGGGGGAGGCCCAAGGGGGGCGCACCAGCCCACCAGGGGCTGTTTCCCCTCCCACTTCAGCCCATGGGGCCCTCCGAGATATGTGGCCCCACCCGGTGGACCCCCGGGACCCTTCCGGTGGTCCCGGTACAATATCGGTGACCCCCGAAACTTTCCCGGTGGCCGAAACTGGACTTCCTATATACAATTCTTCACCTCCGGACCATTCCGGAACTCTCGCGACGTCCGGGATCTCATCCAGGACTCCGAACAACTTTCGGGTTACCGCATACTAATATCTCTACAACCGTAGCGTCACCGAACCTTAAGTGTGTAGACCCTACGGGTTCGGGAGACACGTAGACATGACCGAGACGACTCTCCGGTCAATAACCAACAGCGGGATCTGGATATCCATGTTGGCTCCCACATGCTCCTCGATGATCTCATCATATGAACCACGATGTCGAGGATTCAAATAATCCCGTATACAATTCCCTTTGTCAATCGGTACGTTACTTGCCCGAGATTCGATCATCGGTATCCCAATACCTCGTTCAATCTCGTTACCGGCAAGTCACTTTACTCGTACCATAATGCATGATCCCATGACCAAACACTTGGTCACATTGAGCTCATTATGATGATGCATTACCGAGTGGGCCCAGAGATACCTCTCCGTCATACGGAGTGACAAATCCCAGTCTCGATCCGTGTCAACCCAACAGATACTTTCGGGGATACCTGTATTATACCTTTATAGTCACCCAGTTACGTTGTGACATTTGGTACACCCAAAGCACTCCTACGGCATCCCGGAGTTACACGATCTCATGGTCTAAGGAAATGATACTTGACACTGGAAAAGCTCTAGCAAACGAACTACACGATCTTGTGCTATGCTTAGGATTGGGTCTTGTCCATCACATCATTCTCCTAATGATGTGATCCCGTTATCAATGACATCCAATGTCCATAGTTAGGAAACCATGACTATCTGTTGATCAACGAGCTAGTCAACTAGAAGCTCACTAGGGACATGTTATGGTCTATGTATTCACACATGTATTATGATTTCCGGATAACACAATTATAGCATGAATAATAGACAATTATCATGAACAAGGAAATATAATAATAATCATTTTATTATTGCCTCTAGGGCCTATTTCCAACAGTCTCCCACTTGCACTAGAGTCAATAATCTAGTTACATTGTGATGAATCGATCACCCATAGAGTTCTGGTGTTGATCATGTTTTGCTCACGGAAGAGGTTTAGTCAAAGGATCTGTGACATTCAGATCCGTATGCACTTTGCAAATATCTATGTCTTGATCTTGAACATTTTCACGAATGGAGTTGAAGCGACGCTTGATGTGCCTGGTCTTCTTGTGAAACCTGGGCTCCTTGGCAAGGGCAATAGCTCCAGTGTTGTCACAGAAGAGAGTGACCGGCCTCGACGCATTGTGTATGACTTCTAGGTCGGTGATGAACTCCTTGATCCAGATTGCTTCATGCGCTGCCTCCGAGGCTGCCATGTACTCCGCTTCACATGTAGATCCCGCCACGACACTTCTCTTGCAACTGCACCAGCTTACTGCCCCTCCATTCAAAATATACACGTATCCGGTTTGTGACTTGGAGTCATCCAGATCTGTGTCGAAGCTAGCGTCGATGTAACCCTTTACGATGAGCTCTTCGTCACCTCCATAAACGAGAAACATATCCTTAGTCCTTTTCAGGTGCTTCAGGATATTCTTGACCACTGTCCAGTGTTCCATGCCAGGATTACTTTGGTACCTTCCTACCAAACTTACGGCAAGGTTTACATCAGGTCTGGTACATAGCATGGCATACATGATAGACCCTATGGCCGAGGCATAGGGGACGACACTCATCTTTTCTCTATCTTCTGCCGTGGTCGGACATTGAGCCGAGCTCAATTTCACACCTTGCAACACAGGCAAGAACCCCTTCTTGGACTGATCCATATTGAACTTCTGCAATATCTTATCAAGGTATGTGCTTTGTGAAAGACCTATGAGGCGTCTGGATCTATCTCTATAGATCTTGATGCCTAATATGTAAGCAGCTTCTCCAAGGTCCTTCATTGAAAAACACTTATTCAAGTAGGCCTTAATGTTGTCCAGAAGTTCTATATCATTTCCCATCAAAAGTATCCCATCCACATATAATATGAGAAATGCTACAGAGCTCCCACTCACTTTCTTGTAAACGCAGGCTTCTCCATAAGTCTGCATAAACCCAAATGCTTTGATCATTTCATTAAAGCGAATGTTCCAACTCCGAGATGCTTGCACCAGCCCATAGATGGAGCGCTGGAGCTTGCATACCTTGTTAGCATTCTCAGGATCGACAAAACCTTCCGGCTGCATCATATACAGTTCTTCCTTAAGATAGCCGTTAAGGAATGCCGTTTTGACGTCCATTTGCCATATCTCATAATCATAGTATGTGGCAATTGCTAACATGATTCGGACAGACTTCAGCTTCGCTACGGGAGAGAAAGTCTCATCGTAGTCAACCCCTTGAACTTGTCGATAACCCTTAGCGACAAGCCGAGCTTTATAGATGGTAACATTACCATCCGCGTCCGTCTTCTTCTTAAAGATCCATTTGTTTTCTATCGCTCACCGATCATCGGGCAAGTCTGTCAAAGTCGACACTTTGTTTTCATACATGGATCCTATCTCGGATTGCATGGCTTCAAGCCATTTGTTGGAATCTGGGCTCGCCATTGCTTCTTCATAGTTCGAAGGTTCACCGTTGTCTAACAACATGATTTCCAGGACAGGGTTGCCATACCACTCTGGTGTGGAACGTGTCCTCGTGGACCTACGAAGTTCAGTAAGAACTTGATCCGAAGTACCTTGATCATCATCATTAATTTACTCTCTAGTCGGTGCAGGCACCACAGGAACATCTTCCTGAGCTGCGCTACTTACCGGTTCAAGAGGTAGTACTTCATCAAGTTCCACCTTCCTCCCACTTACTTCTTTCGAGAGAAACTCTTTCTCCAGAAAGGACCCGTTCTTGGCAGCAAAGATCTTGCCTTTGGATCTGAGGTAGAAGGTATACCCAATGGTTTCCTTAGGGTATCCTATGAAGACGCATTTTTCCGATTTGGGTTCGAGCTTTTCAGGTTGAAGTTTCTTGACATAAGCATCGCATCCCCAAACTTTTAGAAACGACAGCTTAGGTTTCTTCCCAAACCATAATTCATACGGTGTCGTCTCAACGGATTTAGACGGTGCCCTTTTTAAACTGAATGTAGCTGTCTCTAGAGCGTATCCCCAAAATGATAACGGTAAATCGGTGAGTGACATCATAGACCGCACCATATCCAATAGAGTGCGATCACGACGTTCGAACACACCATTACGCTGAGGTGTTCCAGGCGGCGTGAGTTGTGAAACGATTCCACATTTCCTTAAGTGCGTACCAAATTCGTGACTTAAATATTCTCCCCCACGATCTGATCGTAAGAATTTTATCTTTCGGTCACGTTGATTCTCTACCTCATTCTGAAATTCCTTGAACTTTTCAAAGGTCTCAGACTTGTGTTTCATCAAGTAGACATACCCATATCTACTTAAGTCATCAGTGAGAGTGAGAACATAATGATAGCCACCGCGAGCCTCAACGCTCATTGGACCGCACACATCAGTATGTATAATTTCCAATAAGTTGGTTGCTCGCTCCATTGTTCCGGAGAACGGAGTCTTGGTCATTTTACCCATGAGGTATGGTTCACACGTGTCAAATGATTCGAAATCAAGAGACTCCAAAAGTCCATATGTATGGAGCTTCTTCATGCATTTGACACCGATGTGACCAAGGCGGCAGTGCCACAGATATGTGGGACTATCATTATCAATCTTACATCTTTTGGTATTCACACTATGAATATTTGTAATATCACGTTCGAGATTCATTAAAAATAAACCATTGACCAACGGGGCATGACCATAAAACATATCTCTCATATAAATAGAACAACCATTATTCTCAGATTTAAATGAGTAACCATCTCGTATTAAACGAGATCGAGATACAATGTTCATGCTCAAAGATGGCACTAAATAACAATTATTGAGGTTTAAAACTAATCCCGTAGGTAAATGTAGAGGTAGCGTGCTGACGGCGATCACATCGACCTTGGAACCATTCCCGACGCGCATCGTCACCTCGTCCTTCGCCAGTCTCCGCTTATTCCGCAGCTCCTGTTTTGAGTTACAAATATGAGCAACCGCACCGGTATCAAATACCCAGGAGCTACTACGAGTACTGGTAAGGTACACATCAATTACATGTATATCACATATACCATTAGTGTTGCCGCCCTTCTTGTCCGCTAAGTATTTGGGGCAGTTCCGCTTCCAGTGTCCCTTTCCCTTGCAATAAAAGCACTCAGTCTCAGTTTTGGGTCCATTCTTTGGCTTCTTCCCGGCAACTGGTTTATTGGGTGCGGCAACTCCCTTGCCGTCCTTCTTGAAGTTCTTCTTACCCTTGCCTTTCTTGAAACTAGTGGTTTTATTGACCATCGACACTTGATGTTCCTTTTTGATTTCTACCTCCGCTGATTTCAACATTGAAAATACTTCAGGAATAGTTTTCACAATCCCCTGCATATTGTAGTTCATCACAAAGCTCTTGTAGCTAGGTGGGAGCGACTGAAGGATTCTGTCAATGGCCGCCTCGTCCCGGAGGTTAATGTCCATCTGGGATAAGCGGTTGTGCAACCCAGACATTTTGAGTATGTGCTCACTGACAGAACTATTTTCCTCCATCTTACAACTATAGAACTTGTCGGAGACTTCATATCTCTCGACCCGGGCATGAGCTTGGAAAACCATTTTCAGCTCTTCGAACATCTCATATGCTCCGTGTTGCTCAAAACGTTTTTGGAGCCCCGGTTCTAAGCTGTAAAGCATGCCGCACTGAACGAGGGAGTAATCATCAGCACGCGACTGCCAAGCGTTCATAACATCTTGGTTCTCTGGGATGGGTGCTTCACCTAGCGGTCCTTCTAGGACATATGCTTTCTTGGCAGCTATGAGGATGATCCTCAGGTTCCGGACCCAGTCCGTATAGTTGCTACCATCATCTTTCAGCTTGGTTTTCTCTAGGAACGCGTTGAAGTTGAGGTTGACATGAGCGTTGGCCATTTGATCTGCAAGACATTTTGCAAAGGTTTTAGACTAAGTTCATGATAATTAAGTTCATCTAATCAAATTATTTAATGAACTCCCACTCAGATTAGACATCCCTCTAGTCATCTAAGTGATACATGATCCGACTCAACTAGACCGTGTCCGATCATCACGTGAGAAGGACTAGTCATCATCGGTGAACATCTCCATGTTGATCGTATCTTCCATACGACTCATGTTCGACCTTTCGGTCTCTTGTGTTCCGAGGCCATGTCTGTACATGCTAGGCTTGTCAAGTCAACCTAAGTGTTTTGCATGTGTAAATCTGGCTTACACCCGTTGTATGTGAATGTTAGAATCTATCACACCCGATCATCACATGGTGCTTCGAGACAACGAACTTTCGCAACGGCGCACAGTTAGGGGGAACACTTTCTTGAAATTATTATGAGGGATCATCTTATTTACTACCGTCGTACTAAGCAAATAAGAAGCAAAACATGATAAACATCACATGCAATCAAATAGTGACATGATATGGCCAATATCATTTTGCTCCTTTTGATCTCCATCTTCGGGGCGCCATGATCATCATCATCACCGGCATGACACCATGATCTCCATCATCGTGTCTTCATGAAGTTGTCACGCCAACGATTACTTCTACTTCTATGGCTAACATTTTTAGCAATAAAGTAAAGTAATTACATGGCGTTATTCAATGACAGGCATGTCATACAAAAATAAAGACAACTCCTATGGCTCCTGCCGGTTGTCATGCTCATCGACATGCAAGTCGTGATTCCTATTACAAGAACATGATCAATCTCATACATCACAAGTATTTCATTCATCACATCCTTTTGGCCATATCACATCACATGGCATATCCTGCAAAAACAAGTTAGACGTGCTCTAATTGTTGTTGCATGTTTTTACGTGGTTGCTATAGGTTACTAGCAAGAACATTTCTTACCTATGCCAAAACCACAACGTGATATGCCAATTTCTATTTACCCTTCATAAGGACCCTTTTCATCGAATTCGATCCGACAAAAGTGGGAGAGACAGACACCCGCTAGCCACCTTATGCAACTAGTGCATGTCAGTCGGTGGAACCTGTCTCACGTAAGCGTACGTGTAAGGTCGGTCCAGGCTGCTTCATCCCACGATGCCGCCGAAACAAGATAAGACTAGTAGTGGCAAGAAAATTGACAACATCTACGCCCACAACAAGATTGTGTTCTACTCGTGCATAGAAACTACGCATAGACCTAGCTCATGATGCCACTGTTGGGGAATGTTGCAGAAAATAAAATATTTCTACGCTTCACCAATATCAATCTATGGAGTCATCTAGCAACGAGAGAGAGGAGTGCATCTACATACCCTTGTAGATCACGCGCGGAAGCGTTTAAGAGAACGGGGTTGGGGGAGTTGTACTCGTCGTGATCCAAATCACCGAAGATCCTAGCGCCGAACGGACGACACCTCCGCGTTCAACACACATACGGTTTGGTAGACGTCTCCTCCTTCTTGATCCAGCAAGGGGGAGGGAGAGGTTGATGGAGATCTAGCAACACGACAGCGTGGTGGTGGAAGTAGCGGCGATCTCGGTAGGGCTTCGCCAAGCTCAACGAGAGGGAGAGGTGTTACGAGGGGAGAGGGAGGCGCCAAGAGC
>NC_041383.1:668730021-668752154 GCF_002162155.2 Triticum dicoccoides | reverse complement strand
GGGCGCCCCCACCCCTAGGGTTTCCAACCCTAGGCGCAGGGGGAGGCCCAAGGACGGCGCACCAGCCCACCAGGGGCTGGTTCCCCTCCTACTTCAGCCCATGGGGCCCTCCGGGATAGGTGGCCCCACCCGGTGGACCCCCGGAACCCTTCCGGTGGTCTCAGTACAATACCGGTGACCCCCGAAACTTTCCCGGTGGCCGAAACTGGACTTCCTATATACAATTCTTCACCTCCGGACCATTACGGAACTCCTCGTGACGTCCTGGATCTCATCCGGGACTCCGAACAACTTTCGGGTTACCGCATACTAATATCTCTACAACCCTAGCGTCACCGAACCTTAAGTGTGTAGACCCTACGGGTTCGGGAGACACACAGACATGACCGAGACGACTCCCCGGCCAATAACCAACAGCGGGATCTGGATACCCATGTTGGATCCCACATGCTCCTCGAAGATCTCATTGGATGAACCACGATGTCGAGGATTCAAGTAATCCCGTATACAATTCCCTTTGTCAATCGATACGTTACTTGCCCGAGATTCGATCTTCGGTATCCCAATACCTTGTTCAATCTCGTTACCGACAAGTCACTTTTTTTTCGTACCGTAATGCATGATCCCATGACCAAACACTTGGTCACATTGAGCTCATTAAGATGATTGATTACCGAGTGGGCCCAGAGATACCTCTCCGTCATTCGGAGTGACAAATCCCAGTCTCGATCCGTGTCAACCCAACAGATACTTTCGGGGATACCTGTAGTATACCTTTATAGTCACCCAGTTACGTTGTGACGTTTGGTACACCCAAAGCACTCCTACGGCATCCGGGAGTTACACGATCTCATGGTCTAAGGAAATGATACTTGACATTGGAAAAGCTCTAGCAAACGAACTACACAATCTTGTGCTATGCTTAGGATTGGGTCTTGTCCATCACATCATTCTCCTAATGATGTGATCCCATTATTAATGACATCCAATGTCCATAGTCAGGAAACCATGACTATCTGTTGATCAACGAGCTAGTCAACTAGAGGCTCACTAGGTACATGTTATGGTCTATGTATTCACACATGTATTATGATTTCCGGATAACACAATTATAGAATGAATAATAGACAATTATCATGAACAAGGAAATATAATAATAATCATTTTATTATTGCCTCTAGGGCATATTTCCAACAGCTATGACATCTGAACTCGGTGGCGCCGGATAGAAAGAATCAGTGGGGCCGAGTTTGACTTTTGGTTTGGGTCATATGTGGATATGAGAAAGTAGTTGAGGGCTTTGGACCATATCACTAAGCATTTTGAGCAAGAGCCTCAGTAAGCAACACCTCGTCCCTCCTTGATAGTATTGGCTTTTCCTATAGACTCAATGTGATCTTGGATCACTAAAATAGAAAATGTAGAGTCTTGTGCTTTGAGCTTGAGCCAATCCTTTTGTCCTTAGCATTTTGAGGGATCCACTTTTCTCATCCATGCCATGCTAATCATTGAGCTTTCATGAAATATTTATCTTAAAATAGCATTAGCTCAATGAGCTATATGTTGTTAGGAATTACCAAAACCACCCAGGGATAGTTGCACTTTCAGGTGTGTCACAAGTTGGTATCAGAGCCGACTTCCTGTAGGAATCCCCCTTCGACATTCCTTGGCCAAAGTCGAGTCTAGACATTGCAAAACTTTTACTAACATGGTTGTGTGTCTTACGGGCACACGTCGCCATTGGGTGGTGTTAGGATCTTTTACTCCTCGTCTATACTCTGGGACTCTGATCTCTCTTCTGTTCAGGTTAAATTTTTACAAACTCTTACTCCAGGTTCTTGTAACTACTTCCTCCCGGAGAGCCCCTCACCCCAGATGAGTGCTTAGTGCCCCAGAAGATTCCGAAGATACTCTTCGATGTTCTCTCAAGGCCTTGTGCCCATCACTTTTGCAATTCCCTATCATCGATAAACCCCTATGGATGACCATGTACATTTGTCATTCATACAATCATTACCTGATGATCTTATTATTACCAGATACCCCGAAATACTCTCTGTTGTTCCGAGAATACTTTGTGCCTACTGCCTTGCAGTTCTTTGTCACGTGAATACCCCTACGGATAAATCCTCGCACTTGGGGAGTATCCGCTCATCCCCAGTTGTTCATATGTTTCACAAAAGTCTTCGAAATACCATTCGATCCTCCAAAAATCCTTAGGAGCCTTCTGCTCTGGAAATTCTTGCTTACTTGCATTATAGTTAATCCCATAAGTCTAGTAATCTTATTGACATCCTTTGTCATTATCATTTTGAGTCCGTTGATTCAATATGTTGCGGTTGCTCGCAATCCTCAACCGAATCATAGAATTCACCCTTCCGGCTCATACATCATTTTTAAACAGGAGCTGGTTCTCGACCAATTAAATTACTGTCGATTATACCCCTAAGTCTATTCAACTTACCCATCCTTATCAAAGTGTTGGCTTTTGGTCCCATGCTTTGGAAACCATAATTCCTTTGCATTTGAGCTTTGAATTAGTCAGTTGTTTCTATAATCCAATGCCTTGTCATTGTTTCTTCCTCTGTTTGTGTGCCGATGCTCACACCAGTTCCGTTATGTATCGTCAGATCCTTTGTTGAATTATCATCCGACATTGTCCTTCGTATACAAAAACCTTGAGAAGTTCTTTCCCTGATGCATAATTCCATTGGAAAATCCTATCCTCTCCTTTTGTCAACCATGCTCTACCTCCGAGCTTCTGTTATTTACCCATGAACCTTGTGGTATATGTCTCTAAGATTCCCTAATGGGTTGAACCTATGCCTTCCTTAATCTGTGCGAACCCAAAAGTTTTCACAGGTCATACTCCGCTGGTAATTCGCCAGGTAGGTTTACACTCTCAAGTCCTTTCAATAGAGCACAGGGCCGGCCCTGAGGGGGGACAGAGGGGGCGGCCGCCCTGGGCCCCCGAGCTGGAAGGGCCCCATGATGGATTAGTTTCCCTATATACATGCTTGATGTTTAGCTTGTAACTGATTGATTGATCCTCACAAAAGGAAACAATGTGATTGATTGATTAATCACCGGTTTGTCGCACGCCATGCAGTCTTCTCGTATACTCTCCGCCCTAATTGGCAACAAATCAACCGTGCCATGGATGACAGGGCTCATCCATTCGTCTGTTGTGTTTTTTGGCTGTTGGGCGTGATTAGTGTAACGAGTAATGCGATTTCCAGATTCCCATCAATCTCCTCTTTAATGCAAATTTTCTCTTTCATTCGTTCCCTGAAGATCATCCTTGTACATGCCTCTTTCCCCAACTCTGATTTCTTGTATATTGACTGGGATTAGAAAATACATACTCGAACTTTTGTTCATCAATCGTATGCAGCAGCAAAATCTTGCGATTTCTAATTTTCTAGCCATCCAGGTACCTTGTTCCATGCCTTTCTTAGCACTTATATGCAATTAGCAGTGCTCTTAATTTCTTGTATCATATGTTTGTGTGCTAATTAGCAATATTGCTATCTAGAATGTAGTATCCACGTGATAATGAGAAGTATAATCATGCATGTGAGATGATTTAGTCCCACATGAGGTATTGTCATTTTTTTGAATAGATACAAGTACTCTGCTGATTCCCTGCAAAAAGAGAGTATTTCTACTGGTAGAAATTCCGAGTTAGCTTTAGTTGTTGAAGAACAACCTTGTGAAAATTATAGGAAGATATAAATTTGAGTAGGCACAAAAATCTTACTAAATGTGTCCATTGACAATGTTTATGACCCCGTTTTTTCTACTGGTAAAGAATACAAGGCACCATAAATTGTAGTGGTACCGACAATTTATTTGTAGCTGAAATAGAAGAAAAAAATGCACATGTTTATGTGGCTTTAGGTCCCCTCCGTGTTGCCTTGCCCAAGGCCCCCGAAATCTCAGGGTCGGCCCTGATAGAGTAGTGAATGAATGGTCATGCATTGGAGAAGTGGGAGTCGACCTTGAACTTTGTGTTCATGCCCATGGTCACGATGAAGATCTTTTCATGAAAGCTTCAAGCCATTTGTTGGAATCTGGGCTCGCCATTGCTTCTTCATAGTTCGAAGGTTCACCGTTGTCTAACAACATGATTTCCAGGACAGGGTTGCCATACCACTCTGGTGTGGAACGTGTCCTCGTGGACCTACGAAGTTCAGTAAGAACTTGATCCGAAGTACCATGATCATCATCATTAATTTCCTCTCTAGTCGGTGCAGGCACCACAGGAACATCTTCCTAAGCTGCGCTACTTACCGGTTCAAGAGGTAGTACTTCATCAAGTTCCACCTTCCTCCCACTTACTTCTTTCGAGAGAAACTCTTTCTCCAGAAAAGACCCGTTCTTGGCAACAAAGATCTTGCCTTTGGATCTGAGGTAGAAGGTATACCCAATGGTTTCCTTAGGGTATCCTATGAAGACGCATTTTTCCGATTTGAGTTCGAGCTTTTCAGGTTGAAGTTTCTTGACATAAGCATCGCATCCCCAAACTTTTAGAAACGACAGCTTAGGTTTCTTCCCAAACCATAATTCATATGGTGTCGTCTCAACGGATTTAGACGGTGCCCTTTTTAAACTGAATGTAGCTGTCTCTAGAGCGTATCCCCAAAATGATAACGGTAAATCGGTGAGTGACATCATAGACTGCACCATATCCAATAGAGTGCGATTAGGACGTTCGAACACACCATTACGCTGAGGTGTTCTAGGCGGCGTGAGTTGTGAAACGATTCCACATTTCCTTAAGTGCGTACCAAATTCGTGACTTAAATATTCTCCCCCACGATCTGATCGTAAGAATTTTATCTTTCGATCACGTTGATTCTCTACCTCATTCTGAAATTCCTTGAACTTTTCAAAGGTCTCAGACTTGTGTTTCATCAAGTAGACATACCCATATCTACTTAAGTCATCAGTGAGAGTGAGAACATAATGATAGCCACCGCGAGCCTCAACGCTCATTGGACCGCACACATCAGTATGTATAATTTCCAATAAGTTGGTTGCTCGCTCCATTGTTCCGGAGAACGGAGTCTTGGTCATTTTACCCATGAGGTATGGTTCACATGTGTCAAATGATTCGAAATCAAGAGACTCCAAAAGTCCATATGTATAGAGCTTCTTCATGCGTTTGACACCGATGTGACCAAGGCGGCAGTGCCACAGATATGTGGGACTATCATTATCAATCTTACATCTTTTGGTATTCACACTATGAATATTTGTAATATCACGTTCGAGATTCATTAAGAATAAACCATTGACCAACGGGGCATGACCATAAAACATATCTCTCATATAAATAGAACAACCATTATTCTCAGATTTAAATGAGTAACCATCTCGTATTAAACGAGATCGAGATACAATGTTCATGCTCAAAGCTGGCACTAAATAACAATTATTGAGGTTTAAAACTAATCCCGTAGGTAAATGTAGAGGTAGCGTGCCGACGGCGATCACATCGACCTTGGAACCATTCCCGACGCGCATCGTCACCTCGTCCTTCGCCAGTCTCCGCTTATTCCGCAGCTCCTGTTTTAAGTTACAAATATGAGCAACCGCACCGGTATCAAATACCCAGGAGCTACTACGAGTACTGGTAAGGTACACATCAATTACATGTATATCACATATACCATTAGTGTCGCCGCCCTTCTTGTCCGCTAAGTATTTGGGGCAGTTCCGCTTCCAGTGTCCCTTTCCCTTGCAATAAAAGCACTCAGTCTCAGTTTTGGGTCCATTCTTTGGCTTCTTCCTGGCAACTGGTTTATTGGGTGCGGCAACTCCCTTGCCGTCCTTCTTGAAGTTCTTCTTACCCTTGCCTTTCTTGAAACTAGTGGTTTTATTGACCATCAACACTTGATGTTCCTTTTTGATTTCTACCTCCGCTGATTTCAGCATTGAAAATACTTCAGGAATAGTTTTCACAATCCCCTGCATATTGTAGTTCATCACAAAGCTCTTGTAGCTAGGTGGGAGCGACTGAAGGATTCTGTCAATGGCCGCCTCGTCCGGGAGGTTAATGTCCATCTGGGACAAGCGGTTGTGCAACCCAGACATTTTGAGTATGTGCTCACTGACAGAACTATTTTCCTCCATCTTACAACTATAGAACTTGTCGGAGACTTCATATCTCTCGACCCGGGCATGAGCTTGGAAAACCATTTTCAGCTCTTCGAACATCTCATATGCTCTGTGTTGCTCAAAACGTTTTTTGAGCCCCGGTTCTAAGCTGTAAAGCATGCCGCACTGAACGAGGGAGTAATCATCAGCACGCGACTGCCAAGCGTTCATAACATCTTGGTTCTCTGGGATGGGTGCTTCACCTAGTGGTCCTTCTAGGACATATGCTTTCTTGGCAGCTATGAGGATGATCCTCAGGTTCCGGACCCAGTCCGTATAGTTGCTGCCATCATCTTTCAGCTTGGTTTTCTCTAGGAACGCGTTGAAGTTGAGGTTGACATGAGCGTTGTCCATTTGATCTGCAAGACATTTTGCAAAGGTTTTAGACTAAGTTCATGATAATTAAGTTCATCTAATCAAATTATTTAATGAACTCCCACTCAGATTAGACATCCCTCTAGTCATCTAAGTGATACATGATCCGACTCAACTAGACCGTGTCCGATCATCACGTGAGACGGACTAGTCATCATCGGTGAACATCTCCATGTTGATCGTATCTTCCATACGACTCATGTTCGACCTTTCGGTCTCTTGTGTTCTGAGGCCATGTCTGTACATGCTAGGCTTGTCAAGTCAACCTAAGTGTTTTGCATGTGTAAATCTGGCTTACACCCGTTGTATGTGAATGTTAGAATCTATCACACCCGATCATCACATGGTGCTTCGAGACAACGAACTTTCGCAACGGCGCACAGTTAGGGGGAACACTTTCTTGAAATTATTATGAGGGATCATCTTATTTACTACCGTCGTACTAAGCAAATAAGAAGCAAAACATGATAAACATCACATGCAATCAAATAGTGACATGATATGGCCAATATCATTTTGCTCCTTTTGATCTCCATCTTCGGGGCGCCATGATCATCATCATCACCGGCATGACACCATGATCTCCATCATCATGATCTCCATCATCGTGTCTTCATGAAGTTGTCACGCCAACGATTACTTCTACTTCTATGGCTAACGTTTTTAGCAATAAAGTAAAGTAATTACATGGCGTTATTCAATGACAGGCATGTCATACAAAAATAAAGACAACTCCTATGGCTCCTGCCAGTTTTCATACTCATCGACATGCAAGTCGTGATTCCTATTACAAGAACATGATCAATCTCATACATCACACATATTTCATTCATCACATCCTTTTGGCCATATCACATCACATGGCATATCCTGCAAAAACAAGTTAGACGTTCTCTAATTGTTGTTGCATGTTTTTACGTGGTTGCTATAGGTTACTAGCAAGAACATTTCTTACCTATGCCAAAACCACAACGTGATATGCCAATTTCTATTTACCCTTCATAAGGACCCGTTTCATCGAATTCGATCCGACAAAAGTGGGAGAGACAGACACCCGCTAGCCACCTTATGCAACTAGTGCATGTCAGTCGGTGGAACCTGTCTCACGTAAGCGTACGTGTAAGGTCGGTCTAGGCTGCTTCATCCCACGATGCCGCCGAAACAAGATAAGACTAGTAGTGGCAAGAAAATTGACAACATCTACGCTCACAACAAGATTGTGTTCTACTCGTGCATAGAAACTACGCATAGACCTAGCTCATGATGCCACTGTTGGGGAATGTTGCAGAAAATAAAATATTTCTACGCTTCACCAATATCAATCTATGGAGTCATCTAGCAACGAGAGAGAGGAGTGCATCTACATACCCTTGTAGATCACGCGCGGAAGCGTTTAAGAGAACGGGGTTGGGGGAGTTGTACTCGTCGTGATCCAAATCACCGAAGATCCTAGCGCCGAACGGACGACACCTCCACGTTCAACACACATACGGTTTGGTAGACGTCTCCTCCTTCTTGATCCAGCAAGGGGGAGGGAGAGGTTGATGGAGATCTAGCAGCACGACAGCGTGGTGGTGGAAGTAGCGGCGATCTCGGTAGGGCTTCGCCAAGCTCAACGAGAGGGAGAGGTGTTACGAGGGGAGAGGGAGGCGCCAAGAGCAAGGGGTGCACATCCCTCCCTCCCCCCTCTTTATATAGGGGCCCTGGGGGGCACCGCCCCCCTAGAGATTGAATCTCAAGGGGGGGCAAGGGGGGGGGGTACTTCCCCCCCAAGCCAAGTGGGGCGCCCCCACCCCTAGGGTTTCCAACCCTAGGCGCAGGGGGAGGCCCAAGGACGGTGCACCAGCCCACCAGGGGCTGGTTCCCCTCCTACTTCAGCCCATGGGGCCCTCCGAGATAGGTGGCCCCACCCGGTGGACCCCCGGGACCCTTCCGGTGGTCTCGGTACAATACCGGTGACCCCCGAAACTTTCCCGGTGGCCGAAACTAGACTTCCTATATACAATTCTTCACCTCCGGACCATTACGGAACTCCTCGTGACGTCCTGGATCTCATCCGGGACTCCGAACAACTTTCGGGTTACCGCATACTAATATCTCTACAACCCTAGCGTCACCGAACCTTAAGTGTGTAGACCCTACGGGTTCGGGAGACACACAGACATGACCGAGACGACTCCCCGGCCAATAACCAACAGCGGGATCTGGATACCCATGTTGGATCCCACATGCTCCTCGAAGATCTCATTGGATGAACCACGATGTCGAGGATTCAAGTAATCCCGTATACAATTCCCTTTGTCAATCGATACGTTACTTGCCCGAGATTCGATCTTCGGTATCCCAATACCTTGTTCAATCTCGTTACCGGCAAGTCACTTTTTTTTCGTACCGTAATGCATGATCCCGTGACCAAACACTTGGTCACATTGAGCTCATTAAGATGATTGATTACCGAGTGGGCCCAGAGATACCTCTCCGTCATTCGGAGTGACAAATCCCAGTCTCGATCCGTGTCAACCCAACAGATACTTTTGGGGATACCTGTAGTATACCTTTATAGTCACCCAGTTACGTTGTGACGTTTGGTACACCCAAAGCACTCCTACGGCATCCGGGAGTTACACGATCTCATGGTCTAAGGAAATGATACTTGACATTGGAAAAGCTCTAGCAAACGAACTACACAATCTTGTGCTATGCTTAGGATTGGGTCTTGTCCATCACATCATTCTCCTAATGATGTGATCCCGTTATCAATGACATCCAATGTCCATAGTCAAGAAACCATGACTATCTATTGATCAACGAGCTAGTCAACTAGAGGCTCACTAGGTACATGTTATGGTCTATGTATTCACACATGTATTATGATTTCCGGATAACACAATTATAGAATGAATAATAGACAATTATCATGAACAAGGAAATATAATAATAATCATTTTATTATTGCCTCTAGGGCATATTTCCAACAGCTATGACATCTGAACTCGGTGGCGCCGGATAGAAAGAATCAGTGGGGCCGAGTTTGACTTTTGGTTTGGGTCATATGTGGATATGAGAAAGTAGTTGAGGGCTTTGGACCATATCACTAAGCATTTTGAGCAAGAGCCTCATTAAGCAACACCTCGTCCCTCCTTGATAGTATTGGCTTTTCCTATAGACTCAATGTGATCTTGGATCACTAAAATAGAAAATGTAGAGTCTTGTGCTTTGAGCTTGAGCCAATCCTTTTGTCCTTAGCATTTTGAGGGATCCACTTTTCTCATCCATGCCATGCTAATCATTGAGCTTTCATGAAATATTTATCTTAAAATAGCATTAGCTCAATGAGCTATATGTTGTTAGGAATTACCAAAACCACCCAGGGATAGTTGCACTTTCAGGTGTGTCACAAGTTGGTATCAGAGCCGACTGCCTGTAGGAATCCCCCTTCGACATTCCTTGGCCAAAGTCGAGTCTAGACATTGCAAAACTTTTACTAACATGGTTGTGTGTCTTACGGGCACACGTCGCCATTGGGTGGTGTTAGGATCTTTTACTCCTCGTCTATACTCTGGGACTCTGATCTCTCTTCTGTTCAGGTTAAATTATTTTTACAAACTCTTACTCCAGGTTCTTGTAACTACTTCCTCCCGGAGAGCCCTTCACCCCAGATGAGTGCTTAGTGCCCCAGAAGATTCCGAAGATACTCTTCGATGTTCTCTCAAGGCCTTGTGCCCATCGCTTTTGCAATTCCCTATCATCGATAAACCCCTGTGGATGACCATGTACATTTGTCATTCATACAATCATTACCTGATGATCTTATTATTACCAGATACCCCGAAATACTCTCTGTTGTTCCGAGAATACTTTGTGCCTACTGCCTTGCAGTTCTTTGTCACGTGAATACCCCTACGGATAAATCCTCGCACTTGGGGAGTATCCGCTCATCCCCAGTTATTCATATGTTTCACAAAAGTCTTCGAAATACCATTCGATCCTCCAAAAATCCTTAGGAGCCTTCTGCTCTGGAAATTCTTGCTTACTTGCATTATAGTTAATCCCATAAGTCTAGTAATCTTATTGACATCCTTTGTCATTATCATTTTGAGTCCGTTGATTCAATATGTTGCGGTTGCTCGCAATCCTCAACCGAATCATAGAATTCACCCTTCCAGCTCCTACATCATTTTAAACAGGAGCTGGTTCTCGACCAATTAAATTGCTGTCGATTATACCCCTAAGTCTATTCAACTTACCCATCCTTATCAAAGTGTTGGCTTTTGGTCCCATGCTTTGGAAACCATAATTCCTTTGCATTTGAGCTTTGAATTAGTCAGTTGTTTCTATAATCCAATGCCTTGTCATTGTTTCTTCCTCTGTTTGTGTGCCGATGCTCACACCAGTTCCGTTATGTATCGTCAGATCCTTTGTTGAATTATCATCCGACATTGTCCTTCGTATACAAAAACCTTGAGAAGTTCTTTCCCTGATGCATAATTCCATTGGAAAATCCTATCCTCTCCTTTTGTCAACCATGCTCTACCTCCGAGCTTCTGTTATTTACCCATGAACCTTGTGGTATATGTCTCTAAGATTCCCTAATGGGTTGAACCTATGCCTTCCTTAATCTGTGCGAACCCAAAAGTTTTCACAGGTCATACTCCGCTGGTAATTCGCCAGGTAGGTTTACACACTCAAGTCCTTTCAATAGAGCACAGGGCCGGCCCTGAGGGGGGACAGAGGGGGCGGCCGCCCTGGGCCCCCGAGCTGGAAGGGCCCCATGATGGATTAGTTTCCCTATATACATGCTTGATGTTTAGCTTGTAACTGATTGATTGATCCTCACAAAAGGAAACAATGTGATTGATTGATTAATCGCCGGTTTGTCGCACGCCATGCAGTCTTCTCGTATACTCTCCGCCCTAATTGGCAACAAATCAACCGTGCCATGGATGACAGGGCTCATCCATTCGTCTGTTGTGTTTTTTGGCTGTTGGGCGTGATTAGTGTAACGAGTAATGCGATTTCCAGATTCCCATCAATCTCCTCTTTAATGCAAATTTTCTCTTTCATTCGTTCCCTGAAGATCATCCTTGTACATGCCTCTTTCCCCAACTCTGATTTCTTGTATATTGACTGGGATTAGAAAATACATACTCGAACTTTTGTTCATCAATCGTATGCAGCAGCAAAATCTTGCGATTTCTAATTTTCTAGCCATCCAGGTACCTTGTTCCATGCCTTTCTTAGCACTTATATGCAATTAGCAGTGCTCTTAATTTCTTGTATCATATGTTTGTGTGCTAATTAGCAATATTGCTATCTAGAATGTAGTATCCACGTGATAATGAGAAGTATAATCATGCATGTGAGATGATTTAGTCCCACATGAGGTATTGTCATTTTTTTGAATAGATACAAGTACTCTGCTGATTCCCTGCAAAAAGAGAGTATTTCTACTGGTAGAAATTCCGAGTTAGCTTTAGTTGTTGAAGAACAACCTTGTGAAAATTATAGGAAGATATAAATTTGAGTAGGCACAAAAATCTTACTAAATGTGTCCATTGACAATGTTTATGACCCCGTTTTTTCTATTGGTAAAGAATACAAGGCACCATACATTGTAGTGGTACCGAGAATTTATTTGTAGCTGAAATAGAAGAAAAAAAATGCACATGTTTATGTGGCTTTAGGTCCCCTCCGTGTTGCCTTGCCCAAGGCCCCCGAAATCTCAGGGTCGGCCCTGATAGAGCAGTGAATGAATGGTCATGCATTGGAGAAGTGGGAGTCGACCTCGAACTTTGTGTTCATGCCCATGGTCACGATGAAGATCTTTTTATGAAAGCTTCTCCTAAAATTAGTTATTTCCTTGGTATAAGTTCATCTTATATCCGGGATCTGGTCTTTTGCAATCATAGTTCCGGCCATATTGATATCCTTTGATTCATTTCCTCGGACAAGTTAAAGTACTTGTCTTCTACAGATCAATGCACCTGTCCAACTTTTATTCGGCTCTACTTTTGAGTATTACCCTCTGGTGTCTTGATAATATCACAAAACCATGTTTCTTGTTACGAGTCTTCTCCAAGTATTACATTCTCACTGATTTCAAATTTCCCCTGGGTTCTGAGTTATTAGTCACTCGAGAACACTAATAAGTGAATCGATTCCGCACTCCGATTCAATAACTCTAAGTAATCTTCGTTGCTTATGAGTTTATTAATCCTTCAAGTCATTCCTAGCCTGATTCGGCTATATCATTATCATGCAACTTTTTAACTGTGCTACCTGGTCCTTCTTCCCGGAGCACAATTTTCGACGAAGAGCTAAGCTTACATTGACTTTCCCCGTCATATCATTTTGCCTTGAGCAACAAGCTTGATTCCGAGTTTGTGATGTACACGTGGTTCCAATAACTTTTTTGCTTCAGCATTCCTTTGACTTGATGTAATTGCCGATTGGTTACATCTTCTTGAAACCTCTCAACAAATTTGTCATGATCATTGTCAACAATTTAACTTCTTCCAAGATGTGCGTCGAATTCATGATGAGAAATGCCATCCTTGGCCCCTCGATGATTTGTAGTAACATCGACAACGTTCTTGCATTCACTCTGACCCAAAACTTGTTCATGTTTTGTGTTGCACCTAGAGTTCCTTTCTATCCAACTTATAATATGATTCTATCTTGGAGTATTACCATCTTTTATGTCAAGAATGTCGTGAGGATTTCACCACCTCTTAAGAATTCTTGATACAAGCGATACAACCCGCCATCTACATTCAGTTCTTGGTTCCCGTGCTGTTTCTAACCGGAATACCGACAAGTGGACTGTGATGTGTAAAATTCAAAACTTCTAGCAACCCTATTGCTTATAAGTTAATGAACGATAGTTTCATTCTTTGGGTATTGGCTATCAAATCACCATTCTAACATTGATCATGCTACCTAAGCCCATATTTCGGGCGCACCTTTCAACCAATGTTAAGTGTGTATGTTTTTCCTCGAGCATACATCATTATACCATTTGATATGTCAAATGTTATCTCCTCATTCACATAATTGTGGAAATCCATCCTTTTGAAAATCTCAATGCTATGTCGCTGAGTCCATCAGCCACTTCCTCATCCTCTCCTTGGTTTAATGATGAACTATTGTTTCAGAACTCACTTCCATAGTTCATTTCCCGAGAATCTTATAATGTCTTCTCGTCAAGTTGTGTTGCACCTTTTCTTCTCAGGCATACCGAGTCTAAGGTGTCCTGACACCAATCAGATCTGAAAATCGGTCAGATATGATTGTTGGAACATTTTTCCAAGAGTCATAGCATTGGTCTTTATATAACCCAGTAGGGTGATGTCATGCCCAGCACACCTGGCCGACGGACCTGCTGTTATAGTTTCCTTATTAGTAAGGTTATCCTTTCTTCCATGACGAAATGGTAAGGCTTAATTATTCTTTAAGTTTTCTTGATGGATCATTTGTGTATCCTAAGTCTGGTCTTTACCTGATGACCATGTCAATGCTATCTCGAAGCATGTTAGTGGTACTCTAGTTTTAAATAAAAACATTGGAAGCACAAATGCTAAATTTGCCTTATCAATTATCCAAACACCGTTGTATGGGTAATGTCATGAAGTTTCTCTCCCCTCACCTGAAGGGTTTTCTACATTATATCCTGTCATGGATATCATGGTCTACTTGTCCTCGGAAGAACATACCCCTGAAATATGTGTTTAAACACATTTTCCTTTCCATTGTTCTGTTTAATATGATAATCATATTTTCCTTTCCATTGTTTGGTTTAACCTTTCTTGTGATCTATATGAGATAAGCAGTAATATCTCCCTGCTTATGTAAATGCATCGATGTACAACTCGGTCAGTAAGACCCTGTTACTATTGTTGATGACATTCCGGTAACCACCGATGGAAGAGAACTTTGCCTATTGGTTCGCCTCATTTCGACGAGTAGGAAAATGGTTCTCTTCGTCCCTCGCCCTTGGTATCGATGTAGTTGCCGACATAACTAACAGGCTATCACTACAAATAAAAGACACATCCGTGACATTTTGGGCCGAACGATTTTTTTGTCATACTTATGACACTTCTATGACGATAATTGTGACAAAACCCTATATCATCATAGATGTGGTGGGGTCCTACTTCTATGACAAAAAATCATGACAGAAAATGGGCTTTTCGTCCTGGGAGGGCCGGAGACGCAGCTGCATGATATTCTTTGGTCCGTCCATGATGAAAAAAAACCGTTGTAGAAGTGAGGGCGAGGAAAATATCGGGGTGTTCCCAGTTACGGTGGGTGGTCGGGGCCGAGCGATGTGCGTTTCTCTCATACACGTACGCGCGTGTGTGCGAGGCGTTGGGCTCTAACTGAACCCGAGCGAGGCGTTGGGCTCTACCTGAACCCGAGCGATTGCACCTTGGCCGTTGTACGTACGTGTACATGCTACGTGTGCGCCTCTACTACAACACGTGCACGCCTCTATTACGGCACGTGCACGCGTCTACATCGACCAGTATGTACGTACACGTCCGCGACCAGAATGACAATGCTACGTATGCTTCGACCAGGTAGGTCCCGACTGGGAGGCACTTCCTTGCATGCGAAGATGTAGCTGGTGGGTCCCAGCACCCAGGGGGGCAAATCGTTTTTTTTGCCCAGACGCACTTCCTTGCATGCGAAGGTGTAGCTGGTGGGTCCCAACAGTCAGGGGGAAAATGTTTTTTTCACGAAATATGGTGGCCCGTCCGATGGGCCCTTGCTATCAGGTGGAGGAATAATTATTTTGCGCGTAATAAGGAGGCACTTCCTTGCGGCCGCCGTGGACCCAACTATCAGCCTCTCCACGTACAGTACTCTTCAGATGAAAGTCGGTCATTGACCACATTGACCACGCCGTGCCGAGAGCACCACGACGGTGGACGACGGCGAGGCCTAGGAAGGGGACGACGCGGAGCCGGGAAAGACGCAGTGGTGGATGCCCACGCGAAGAGGAGTACAAGGGTTCACTGGTTCGGCTGCGGTGTGAGGCTGCCGTCGCCGCAGAATAACAGGGGGTGTGGGTGAGTAGAGGGATGGCCTGGCCAGCGGTGGGAGTAGTAGGGGGCGGTGAGGCCTCCGCGTCATCATAGCCGGCCACGGGAGGCAGAAGCATGCAACACGACCGGCACTGCTTTCACTACAAAAAAATACACTTCCGTGATGATACATGTTTGTCATAGTAGGTCGCGTTTTTTGTCATGCATGTACATCCATGACAAATTTATGACAGAATCGAGATAGTCATACCTGTGCTATCGTAGAAGTGTTCGATGACATTACCAAAATTATCATCACGGAAGTGTCCACTTCCATGACGATAAATCGCGCGTCACAGAAGTGCTTTCGTCAAGGGTGACCGACACGTGGCATCCACCGTAACGGAACGCCGTTAATCTATCGAGTCGGGTTTTGGATCCAATAACCCATTAACAGCCCCGACCAATGGGGATTTTCCACGTGTAAAATCATCATTGGCTGGAGGAAACACGTGTCGGCTCATTGTTGGGACAGATGTCCTCCACTCATTGGACAGAAGGCGCCTATGATACGTCGACACGTGGCACGGCCCAACAGAGGCCCATTCCTGTGAAAAGTCCGCCCCGTTTGACTTGGTCAAAAGGTGACGGGCCAACCCATGGAAAGCCTGTTAATGACCTGTTCGCATATATCCCATTTACAGCCCGCTAACCCAAGGCCCGTTACGCCCTATCCGAATTAGGCCCAGTAGCGTCATCTGGGCCATCCAATATGATTCCAGCCCGTTTTCACTTCTGGCCCATGTATGGCCCATGACGTCTTTCGTCCCATATGAGGCCCTATGTAACTCTTGGCCTATTAACGGCCCATGGTGAAGCTGGCCCGCAATGAATAGTGTATTACTTTAGACCCATTAACGGCCCGTGGTGAAACTGGCCCGTAATGAATAGTGTATCGCTTTATACCCATTAAGGGCCCGTTATTCAGTTGGGCCGTTTCCAGCCCATGTTATCTTTCGGCCTTCGTAGAGCCCATTTATTCTTGGGCTCAATTGCAGCATTCGGTTACTTACGGCCCGTTACCGTCATTTTCTGCTTGTGGGCCAAATTCAGCCCGTCGTTATAGTCGGCCCGTTTGTGGTCCATTAGTCTGTTGGACCATTTTCATAGCATTACCAAATACGGCCTATCAACGGCCCATTATGGTCAGCCAATAAAACGTACGATTTCCATTATAGGCCCGTCTATGGCCCATTAAAGGCCAGTACAAGACCCATAAATGAGTCGGCGGCCCATGGATCCTACGTGACGTAGAAGGCCCATGGACACTGCGAGACGTAGAAGGCCCATGGATCTTGCAAGACGTAGAAGGCCCGTGGATCCTACGAGACGTAGAAGGCCCATGGGTCCTACGAGACGTAGAAGACCCATGGTTGGGCGAGTTGGCCCCTGTTTGAATGATATAGCATATTCAAAGAATTATCCTACTCAATACTATCACCTCTAAAAAGCATACACTATACAACAAAGAGATCAAGGCATAGAAAGGTAGAATAATCCTACACTATACAATAAAGAAATTACAGCCGATTATACCCACTGGGCATTATGGTACGGCACAGGTGATAATAAAGCATACACAAACAGCAAATTACATACACTGGGCAAATACGGCTCATACATCATGGACGCGCATCAACTTAACTCCATTTGAATTATAATCTCTTCAAAAAATAGGATTGGCCGGATTCAGATAGCACAAATTTCAGTCTGCAAAATCTCCAATTTCTTCATGGTTACCTCGGTGTCTTGTTTCATTTTTTTGACTCCTGCATCTAATACCTGCATGTCCAGTCTCAACTTGTTGATTTTATGTTGACAATAATGTACACGTTGTCTTGCCACCTCTAGTTGATGCTCGAGAACATCAGCACATTCCAATTCCAATCCATAATCATTCAGTAACGGCCATGCCGCACTGCTCGCAGATTTTTGTGTTGATGTCACTTCATCCTGAAATGTTTCTGTAAGTACACATGACTAGGGCAAATATATAGTTATAATAGTGAAGCGAACAAGACACTATTTTGTACTACATGGCAAAACAGGACTAACAATAATGTTACACGTCACTTTCACAAAAAAATGTTACACGTCATGAAGCATAAGCAGGTGATATTTTAAAAATTATAAAAAAGAAAGTCTGTGCAGCCTGCATACAGAAATCCCTCTTAACTCACCAAAGGAGCATGATGTTGGGGCCCAATCAAAAACACAGACAAGTTACAAATTTAGACAACATGTTGCGTATAAGTAAGCAAGCAGTTGGCCATTCTGTAACTCAATTAAAGTCTTAGGGAGCATAATGAACAGCAGAGGGTTTCATACAAACATACTACAGCAGGCAAAACTATGCAATCATTAGCATAGTATAAATTAGATTGTGAGCCTCATGCAATAATAGTTGGTTAATAGACTTCAAAGCTTCAGGCACACTTCGACAAAGTAATTAAATGGTAAGGCCTTTAATTATGTCAACTAATAGTGATACAAGTACCGAACATCAGGCATAATTATTTGGGCATCTCATTAAGTGAGGACAAATAAAGCAATTGAAAAGAGAAAATTAACTATGCCTGAAACAAACAAGGAATATTGAACTGTTGAGTTGCATACAGTGACTTACCTTAGCAGGTTGAAGAGGCTCAGCACATCTCCTACTTCTCTTGCAAGGCTCCTTCCTAACATCGTGTACTTGGAAATCCTCAATCTTATCTTCATTGCACCCCCTCTGCAAGGTGATACAAACTAGTTACTCGTCTCCTTGGAAGATAAATATGCATACTTTCCAGTCTGTGAACACAAAAGGATGAGATTATAACAAAACAACACCACATAATGAAACATGCCGCATCTCTCGCACTTGCACACAATGAAATGAGCATTCACTATGTCTGCACTATGTAAAAACTAGGCATACCTTCGAACCGGATCTCCAGGTACTCTTGGAGAGCCTACTGTAGTGTACATCCAAATCTTTATTCACCTATGAGTTAGACAAGGCCCCACTACAACATCCTTAGTGTTTAAATCATTGACAAGCTCTGTTAGAGTGTTAGGTCAAGAACAACAAGTAGTCAAAGCAAGCAGTCCTAGTATGGCTGGCTGATGCAAACAAGCAATTGAACAGATGTGTGAGCAAATCTTACATATCAAGAAAAGAAGCAAAGAAGGAGGCTTAAAGACCATCACTTGACTGACCAGATTTAAGGGGCATTTAAACATCATGTGCAACGTATGAACTAACATAAACATTGCATATTACAGATTCTACAATGGAATGCACATGTATTAGGTTATGCCATGTATGATGATGCCTAAATGTACAGATAGCAGGCAGGAGTGATTCATCATTGCACGCACAATTGAATTGCAGGTTAAGGGCTAGTTCGATTCCGCCTTTTCAGGGTATATTGTCAAAATAAGCCATAAAAGATGTAAAGAAGTCATTTTTAAGTTATGGGCTTGGGCTTAACTAATTTCGCTTTGGAGGGGGGTGTTTCGGGTAGAACCTCACTAAAAATTGAAGGGAAGGGGAATAGTGAAATGACTCTGTTGTCTGTCTATATTACACTCAAAATGCAACTGCTGACGCCCATGTCACACCTGACCCTCAAGTAAAAACAAACACACAAGCATTCATTGCCCTGCCCGCTCGCATCTCCTCTGCCCTTTCCCTCTACCTCGATCCCCTACCTGCAGCACTAGGGTTCCTCCAGCGAGCCGTCGCCACTGGTCCCATCTGGCCTGGTCCTCGATGATGCTATGTCCAGCAAGGCTACATGGCCGGCGGGTAGGGGCAAATCTCCCAGGCTGCTCCTCCCTCTGGTGTCGCCCCTCATTCTCATGGTCTCCAGCAGCTGCTCCACTGTGGTTCATCCAACACACTACTCCAGCGGGCGCTACACAACTACGGCTGATGCCACACTACGGCAGAAGGAACCTAGTTCCCCCTCCCCTCCTCCCAGGCCATGGCCTTGAGGTGCTGTTGAAGGATGAGCTCATCCAACAAGGTGAGGATCTCCTCTAATTTTTTGCCAAATTTTCATTCTGATCCACTATACGATGAATTGCTATGACCTGCTTCTGCTGCTGCTATATGATGCATTGCTATGAGCTCCTCCTGCTGCTGCTATATGATGAATTGCTATGAGCTGCTGCTGGTATATGATGAATTGCAGACTGCTGCTGCTGTATGATGAGTTGCTATGAGCTGCTGCTGCTATATGATGCTTTCAGGTGGTGCTGCTATATGATAATAACCAGCCACTTGGACCATCGAATTTCAACAAATAATTGTTCTTCATTTAAATGTGGGTCATGCGTTCTTCGTTTAAATTAGGCAATGGGATCTCTATGGAAAACATTGACCAAAGTAGATTGTGCCAAGTAGATGGTATCTTTGTATTTGCATTTTGAGCAAATAGTGATGGTCTATTTTCCTATCATATTAATTACTGCACTGGGTTCAATTTGTGATGTTTTCAAGTCAAATTAATTTCCATATGTGCAGCAAAATGAAATATATATATATATATATATATATAATGCAATCTAGACTTTCCACTGATCATACCAAAGATAAGCTGAAAACGTAATGAAAAGAACTGGTTGGCGTATTACATGGAGCTTATATTCACGGGTGCTTATTTTCTTAGGATAACTCGTAATAACTGTCCCTAAGAAACTTGGCTAATAGAACTAGCATACAAATAACATGTCACGATGATTGCAATGGAGGAGTGACGTACCATAGCACATTGTATAGGCTCACCGCTGCCTCTCCTTTTTTTGCGATGTTCCATGAAATTGCCACATACATCTTGTACTTTTTCATTGTGTAACCCTATCTGCAAGTTGACACGGCTAATTTCAGACATCTCTACATGATACTACATTGCATATCCCTTGCGCATATTTAAACCGCTAATTAACGATTGTGTGCGTACCATAAACTAGCCATGACTCTATATGCTGGACTGGCAGGCACTCTAAGGGAGCCTAATGTAGTGCACTGGAATTCCTACATGCCACCTATGATTTTGTGTAATGTACTGCCCCTGTTCCTAAATATATGTCTTTGTAGAGATTCCAGTATGGACCACATACAAATGTATATAGATGCATTTTTGAGTGTAGATTCACTCATTTTGCTCCGTATGTAGCCTATAGTGGAATCTCTAGAAAGACTTATATTTAGGAATGGAGGTACGAGGTAGTATCATGTATGACATCTACATATCTAATTTAGCAGCCAGTAGTAGAAATCATTGTCTGCACAAAGGGATTACTGGTCGAAAATCCTAGCAAAGCACGCTGGCAGGCACAGAAGAATACAAGAGAGAGAGAGACGCGCTTACAAGATCATAGCAATGCCTCAGTCCAGGATCTTGGTTGGCCAAGCTGTTAGATCCAGAAGAAACATCATCCTTGTAGTTTTTGCCAGCTGCATAACAGGTAACAGCGACCAGTTAGTATATTTGAAGTACATCGGTAGGTGATGCTGGACGGGTTTAAAGGTGACAAGTACCTAGGCCATGGAGGGTGCTTGGCATCTCTCCAGACGGTGGGAATCAGGTTAGAAACGTCGAGGGTGATGACGCTGCGCTGGCTGTCGGGGTTCGGTAAGGAGATCTAGAACCGTCGAGTAGGGTGTTTGTGGAGCGGCTCCGGTAGGGTGGACTACGGTGTGGGCGAAGCGGATCTATGGCCGTGGACGAGGGCATAGGTGAAGCTGCTCCGGTGGTTGGGTTAAGGATGGTGTCGACGACGCGGATCTGCGGTCGTGGACGGGGCATCAGAAGCTGCTCTGGTGGTTGGGTTAAGGATGGTGTCGACGATGCGGATCTGCGGCCGTGGACGGGGCGTCAAAAGCTGCTCCAGTGGTTGGGTTAAGGGTGGTGTCGACAATGCGGATCTGCGGCCATGGACGGGGCGTCAGAAGCTGCTCCGGTAGGTTGGATGAGGGTGCGAGGAAGTGGATCTGAGGCCGTGGACTTGTGAGTTGGCAAAGCGGCCCCGGTAGGGTTGAGAATGGTATAGCCGAAGCTACTCCGGTAGGGTTGACGCTGGTGTCGGCGAAGCGGCTCCGGTAGGGTTGAGGAAGGTGTCGGCAAAGCGCCTCCGGTAGGGTTGAGGAAGGTGTCGGCGAAGAGGATCAGAGGCCGTCGACGGGGGCGTTGGTGGGGCGGCTCTGGGGGGTGTGGACGAAGTGTCTCCGGTGGGGAGTACAAATGAGCCGCTGCAGATGCGCGGCGGTTGATGAGAGTACCGACGAAGCAGATCCGGCGCCGTGGAGAAGGCTGGCACTGAATGGGCTGTGGTACAGTGGTGGATGAGCAGTCTACTTGTTTCTAGGGGAGGTGGGAGGGGTAGATGCGGCCGCAGAAGCAGATCTGGCGAGGTAGACGCCGCTGGCAGTGAATGGGTTATGGTACGCCAGTGGATGAGTAGTCTAGGGTTTCGAGAGGGGAGGGGAGAAAGGGCGATGAAGTACGAACGGCGTGA
>NC_041383.1:668709533-668729783 GCF_002162155.2 Triticum dicoccoides | reverse complement strand
GTAGTGGGGGGAACCAGAAGTTACCAAAGCACCCCCGACCTATCATGTAGATGAGGGCGGTATTGTAACTATTGGTCTCTGTGCACCAAGGACAAAAGGGGGATTTCGCATGCTAAAGACTAAGGTGGCAGAAATTTTAGAAGGAGGCGGGAGATTTTGCCGCCCGCGGGATCGTTCGTATCCAGTTTCAACTAATTTTGGACCATGCTAGCAGGAAGGTCATGCTAGACTGTGTACACGGGGCACACATCAGCAGTTAATAACTGGTGTGAAGTCCACCCCAAAAAAAAGACAATAACTTGGGATGGTGCGGCCAATCGTACAGGTGTAGTGTCGCGTTCACAAAAAAAGGGATCAAACACTCAGCCTATGTATTTCTCGTGTAAATAGATAATTTAGTGCCATTGGTTATTTACTTTAAACATAATGCATTGACGTGTTAGTGTAGAGGCGCACAGAAAGAAATGGATATTGTAGTTAGCTACTTAAAAGTGTTACCTCATATGATTACATAGCCTCCATTTCATAAATTGCGTAACCATTGAATTCATATATGAATATTACATATACTACTTCAAAATAGAAACTTAAATCATCCAAGACTAATGAATTTGAATGCAAGAGTAACAATGGTGCATGTGCATGATAGCTACATTGGTTGTTTGAAGAAACATCACTGTAACTTTGGCATGCACAACTGAAAAAGGTTTATTTAAATAGAAAAAAAATGTGATATGTGAGTGTCCAATCTTTATAGCGTTTAATCGATATTGTACCTTTGGCCACGATACGAAGTAGATATTGACTTATGTTCAAGCGATGCACGTCCACGGTCGCTAGATAGTGATACGTGAATGAATTGTGCAATCTCTCTCACACGCATACATATCTCATTTCCCTGTGGGCATCGGAATCACACACGCCCACTTCGTGTATTTCTCTCCCTCTGTCAGGGTTAAATTCATCTTTCTACCCTGTCCTATAAGTCTCTCACGCAGAAACACACACGCTCTCTATGTCTAACACGCCCACCCATTTAATTCCGCCCACCCACACCCACTAATGTCTCAAAGTATAATAATGTCTCTCACACATATGCTATCTACCTATCCCTTAATATAGCTAGATATGTGTCACACAAACTCCTTCTCCCTACTAGCAAGATGCCCATGTGCGTTGAACGGAACATCAAGATGTATTTGTATGAGAAGTTTATCTTGTGGGAGAAAAGGATGAATGAGGGAATGCCTTATTTGCAAATGCGGAGAGGGGTGTGGGTATCTTTTTGCAAAATTGCCATATTTTCCTTCATGTCCGTCGGATATAAATCGGATGGCCTATATTGCAGGATGGCAGGAACACCATCATCACCAACTCTGTTTTTTATAAGAGTAGAGATATGTGAGTGTCACTGCCCCCCCACACACCCACACTTCCCAACACCGAAGGAGTAGGGTGACACACCGATCTTGATACTAATCTATCGACTGGCTTCTCTTTCAAACATACACACACACACACTACCCGGCACCGAAGGAGTAGGGTGACACCTCGATCTTGATACTAATCTATCGACTAGATTCTCTCTCAAACATACACACACACACACAAACGCACTACCCAGCACTGAAGGAGTAGGGTGGCACATCGATCTTGATAATAATCTATCGACTCCTCTTTCAAACACACACACACACACACGCTAGTTGTGCCTCTGTGCCTACCACGCACACTCTCGATACGTCTTTCTCTCCCTCCCCCCAACAATGACAGCAGAAGGGTGACAACTCGATCTGATCATAATCTGTCAATTGGTTTCTCTCTCAAACATTGTGTCTCGGTGCCTCGCCCGGTAGCCCCCTCAATATGTAGACTTCTCGCGCGCGCAAAATTGTAGTGACGATGACGCTGAACCCAGTGTACCTTGTTTTTACCGGCCTCATGTGATAGTTTTCACCCTGTTTTCTGTTAATTAACAAGGCAACCTTTTCTTTGTTACTACTAGTGAATCTGAAATCATTCGAGGCAGACATAAAACATATCACTTCAACCCAATTATCGTAGCAACTACTTTAAAAGAAATTAGCTAGCTGCCCGTGCGTTGCACGGAACATAAAGATGCATTTGTATGAGTAGTTTATCTTGTGAGAGAAACGACTGAACGAGGGAAGGCCTTATTTGCGAACGTGGAGAGACGTGTGGGTATATTTTTGCAAAATTGCCATAGTTTCTTTCCTATCCGTTAGATATAAATCCGACGGCCTATATTGCAGGATGGCACGCACACCATCATCACCAACTCTGTTTTCTACTCACTCCGTCCGAAAATACTTGTCATCAAAATGGATAAAAATAGATGTATCTAAAACTAAAATACGTCTAAATACATTTCCTTTTATCCATTTTGATGACAAGTATTTCCGGACGGAGGGAGTATTTGTCTTTTTAGAGATTTCAACAAGTGACTATGACCGGACCTTACCAATATACTCAAAAAAGTAGTCCATAATTTTGATGTTACCCTCCTTTCTTGGCGGTGCAGTGCCATCTGGATACCTCATAAATAAATCAAGGACAAATCTGACCCCTTCCTGAAAAGACATACGTAGTAAAATGAGTGAATCTACACTCTAAAATATGTCTACATACACATCCGTATGTGGTAGTCCATTTGAAATCTGAAAAAAAAAATATTTAGGAACAAATGGAGTATATATAAGAGTAGACATGGAGATATATCTCCAGCATGGTCTACAACAAAAATGTGCTGGGTTGGTTAGTGCCGGATGCTCGCAACGCGATGACATGAGTTCGAATTCTGTCTTTTAACTTTAGATTTGTATATTATATATTACTCTACTTATTTAATATATACTTCTTTCGCTACTGTACTGACAGTGGAACCCATAGAGTACTTAGAATATTAAGGATGGACTTGTTTCTTTTTAACTTTCTGTACGAAGCTATAGCCACCCTGCAAGTCACGTGTACACTGTACATGCAATTAACTTTTAATAGAGGGACAATCATACAAGCGATTAAATCATATGGATTGGATGTCACTCTATTATTTCTAGCATAAAGAGCATCTCCAATGGCAGCCGGCAAATTTCCTCCCGCTTCCTTCCGCGGAGGACGACATCAAACGCCAGCGGCATACATTTTTACAACTCTAACCAACCAGATGAAATTCGTTCAAACACGGACTAATTTCATATAAGCATGAAGGATTTCGTATAAAAAAGCCGGATCTTCATATAAACATGATGCATTTCATTACATTTACATGAACTAAGAGGTGTAAATCCGGCTCTCTTGTATAATTAATACTCCCTCCATCCAGAAATACTTGTCCTAGAAATGGATATATCTAGACTTATTTTAGTTCTAAATGGCCGCCCGCGGATCCCTTTGTCTTCCTCATGTCCGTCAGACACTTGCAGGGTCGACGAAGGTCCTCGGAAGAGAAGAAGCAGCAAAGAAACCACCTGAATGCGCGGTCGTCGCCTCGGTGGTGGCCTTCACGGGTCCCAAGTGGCGACGGCCTCCCATGTTCTACTTCTCCTCGATGATGGCGGCGGACAGGGAGAAGTTGGCCACCGACTGGTCGCTCTCCATGCACCCGACTTCTGTCTCTGCCTGCATGGCGCTGCCGTAGGCACGGGAGGCACGCCCACAGACACGGGAGGCGCGGCCACCGCAGACACTAGTGGTGCGGTACGACGCGGCAGCGACGGCGCCCGTACCGGTGTGCTCGCTGCCGTGCCGGCGTGGAGCAACTCGCCACTCCTCATCGAGCTGAACTGGAGCGGCGAGCTGCTGAACCACGCGCCTGCTTGGGGCGGCAATTGGCTCCGTCGGGCCAAGCGAGGTTGGTGAAGCACCGAGCGGCCTCGCCCATATCCAGAGGGCTCGGCGGGCCACCCAGCCAGGTAATATGCCGGAGAATGGCTCATCGAAAGCCATCAAAAGGGTGGAGAAAATGGTGAAGGAGGAGATGGGGGAGCGGCGGAGGGGTGCGATTCTTGCCCTCTATCTGTCTGGCCTCGTGTAAATAGAGGGCGGACGGTAGGAGCTTGGTCGGCGTCTGGCCTCATTTAAACTAAGGGCGGACGGGAGGAGCTCGGCCGGTGTTGCGTTTAATTCCGGCCCACTCATGAATGGACGTGTGGCCGGAGTAGGATTCTTGATTTGCATGCGGGTTTAACGTAGGGGTTTAATGGAGGCGCCGGGCGTGCAACGGGCGGCGCAGTACTATTCAACTTGACATCATTAATGAGCCGTCAAATCACAAAGGCCCTCGCCTCTCGTGAAACCAACCGAGCTAGAGTGCCCCTCCCTCTAGCCTTTTAAAAATGTATATACTCCACTTTTGTATAGTAGTAGTATCGATGGATTGCGCCATGGAGCAAAACTTGAAATTAAAAAAAAGGTGGTACATATAGAGAGCGCTCGTGAACTATGTGTCATACATGGCAATAAATAAAGTACTACATGATACTTATATGATACATGGCGTAGGAGTACTAAGTATTATTAATACAGTTTTGCTAGAACTCATCTAGACGAGTTATAATTTGGTCTCGTTCATCTTTTATAGCCATTGGATGTGATGCTATAAGATGCGTGTGTGCTGACGTGGGTTGTATTTGTTCTTGTGCAACGAACTGACCACTGGATGTCATGTTTGATAGCCTCAAGTCATTAAAAGCATACAAGCCCCACATCTCTTCTTGGTTGATTCCTCTATTTATGTCAAAAAATAAGAAACAACGTGAGAGTTAATGCACCACGCCTATGTGTTAGACTAACCACAATGGTGAGTAACATACACTAGTAACATACACATATCCCTAGACTATGTTACTACCTTCATAGTGGGTACTACCTCCGTCCTGGTTTATAGGTCCCTTTTATAGTTTGTGCCAAATTTTGACTAAAGATTTAACTAACAAAATGTTAATGCATGTCAAGAAAAATTATCTCATTGGATTCGTATTTGAACATAGTTTTGAAAAATATAATGTTTGGTGACATGCGTGAACATTTTCTTAGTTTAATCTATGGTTAAAATTTGGCACAAAATACAATGGGGACCAATAAACCCGGACAGAGGTAGTAGTAACATAAGTGTGGTAACATGCAAAGCTTCATTTATTAGGTTATAGACTCATATTGCATTGGGACATGTGATGTTACAATAACTAGCTAGTAAGTTATTATAACTACCTCTCTCCGCATTAACTCACTGCCACATAAGAAAATTTGCTGAGTTGGACTCGATGTTACTACTGAAGTTACTCCCACGGTGGCTAGTCTTACTAGTATTTGGTTTTCATAAGATGACTTATAATACTCACCTAGATGGAGGGAGTATTCGATTTGACAGCGGGCGGCGCAGTTCCCGATACGCCTTTAATGCAGATGAGTGAGGGAGTAGCGGTTCCCGATATGTTGAACGGCCAATGCATCCTCCTTCAATTAATGCATGAGGGAAGTAATGGGAGGAGGTCCGGGAAAAGAGACTGCATGATGTGAATGCAACGCAGTTTGCCCTCATTGCCCTCATATAAAGGCGCCCCTCCTCCATTCCAATGCATCTACCACATCGTACGCACCTAAGCACTTGCCTAAGCACCTACACTAAGCGCAAAAGAGCTCGCTCCAGACCCATGGCGGTGATGCGCGTGAGCGGCCAGCGGCTGCGCCAGATGGTCCATGATGCCGGCCTGCGGCATGGCACCGAGGATCGTCTCCAGACGGTGTTGGAGACCGGCTAGTGGATGGCCGCCGTCGACGCCAAGTACGACTCTCAGTTGGACCAGATGATCGTTGCCACCACCAACAAGTTCACCGTCCTCAAGAAGCTCGCGGACAACATCGCCGTACTCCTCGAGCCCGCGCGCTCGGGCTCCTCATTGCCTGCCACCCTAATTGGCCTCCATGGCCGGAACCTCTTTCAAGCACTGGTGGCGCCGCGACTGCCCGCCGACGCCACGAAGAATGTCCACCTGGAGGTCGCGCTCGCCGCGAGGCGCCTCGCCCTGCAAGAATTCGTCGACCTACACATCCACGCGTACGAGCAAATCATGTACATAGGTATCTACAAGGCCAGTGAGGATGCTACGACGTTGGCCTTCCTCAACCGGCTGGAAGCCTTGGATGCCTTTGTTGAGAAGCACCTCAACCTCGCTACAAAAGCCGCCGCTCCTTAGCCCCCGGTCGGTGGCCCGTCGCACTAAGTTGAGGAGGAGGTCCTACGTTCGTGGATCCATCTTTCTTCTTGCCTTCTATAACCACCACCGCGATCGCATCATCGTGGCCTTAATTCTTATTGTGCCGTTGCATTCTCGTTCTAGTCAATACCGACATGTGCGATCCCTTTGCTTAATTATATGCATCACTGTAACTAGTACTCCATCCGTCAATTTATAAGTTGTGCTTACGTTTTCCATCAACTTCTTGCAACGTGCGGGCATCTTGCTAGAAACACTAGAATATGTCTATATAATCCGTATGTGATAGTCCATTTGAAATCTCAAAAAAGACAAATATTTAGGTACAGAGGGAGTAATATATTAGGAGTATATCAAAACAATAGTGATTTCTTTCAAGTTTGTGAACAAATACTACTATTCTACTACTTTGGATCCGTCGCAACGCACGGACACATTGCTAGTAAAAGGAAAATGCCTGCCACATTCGCGTCGCACCCCCACACGCCCGGGAATCGGGAGTACAACACGGCCCGTACGACACGACACAAAGCTTAGGGAAGGCGTGTTGCCTAGCAGTGGCGGAGCTTGAAGCAAAACGTTGGGCGTGCCAGTCTAGCCAGGCTATAGAAATTACCCTTGCGTTGACGTTCCATGCCTCAAAACTGGATGTACAACTACGAAAATCCTGCTAGTTTGGGCGGGCCAGGGCACGTGTTGGCCCTCACGTAGCTCCGCCCCTGTGCCTAGCATTTTCACTTTCATGTGGGACCGCCCATTAAGCAAACCGACACCCCACCCGCCGCTGGGTTGGAAAACAGAAACAAGGGGAAGATCTAGCTTTAGCACGGAAGCCAAGAAATTTTGTGTCATACGGGGTTCGTTGATAGAGTAGGAGCATTCCGTACTAGTACTACTCCTACCAAGTTTGTACTCCTAATACTATTATATTACTAGTACTACCACTATACAACTACTCCCTCTGTTCCAAAATAGATGACCCAACTTTGTACTAAAATTAGTACAAAATTGAGTCATCTATTTTGGAACGGAGGGAGTAGTAGATACATGCACGACACAATATCGTAGGAACAAAAAATGGGAAGATCTGTTTTGGGTGATTTATCTTTTTTTCAATCAACGTAGTATGAATAATATGATGTGGGGGGCACCCATGAAGCTTATGTGGCTTGGTTGCATGGCTACGGAAGGTTAGAGAAAAATAAATAGATAATGTGTTTAGAGTACACTCCACTAAATAGATATACTTTGGATCCATTGCAACGGACCGACACATCTATATATATACCCCCTATATAGTGTGTGAAAAACTTTGAAAGTTGGCGTTGGATGAAGCCAATCCGATGGTACAAAGATGGAAAATCCGAGCACTACTGGCCATTGGATATCATCCACCAGATTCTGCCACATGTATAATCTAGAAGACTCCATGGTTGAACTTAATTCATGACTAACTTTGCCACAACTAAGCTCAGGAAAAATTATTAATAAGTTCTTCAAAATGAGAGCCACAAGTTGGCAAGCCTAAGGGAATCTTGCCACATTTTTTGTGTGTATGTCATGTGGGGCCAGTCTGGCTTGCCTAAGGTGTGGCTTGAACCAAAGACTCACCTAAGTTAATCAAACTTGCCTAACCTTACATTCCACCAAATTTTGCCACAAGTTGGCAAGCCTAAGGGAATCTTGCCACATTTTGTGTGTGTATGTCATGTGGGGCCAGTGTGGCTTGCCTAAGGTGTGGCTTGAACCAAACACTCACCTAAGTTAATCAAACTTGCCTAACCTTACATTCCACCAAATTTTGCCACATGTTAGAATCCAGAAAACCCCACATGTAGAAGCATAATGTACAAACCACCAGAATCTCATGCGTGCAATGCACGTGTACCTTACTACTAGTACTAGTAGTAGTAAGAAACATATTCCAGTTTTGGCACGAGCTCATACTGCGGGAGCACCACAAGGCCTGCCGCAGGAGTTACATTTTCCTCTCGGGGCCCACGAGACCGAACTTCAGTGGCTTAGTGCCCGGCCTATGAGTCAATGACATGTGGGCCTTAAATGCGGCTGGACCACATGTCATTCTCATGGTGGTGGCATGGTTCGCGACTCACCCGTTCGAGATGAACCGGCCGGTGGTGGCGTGGCCGTGGCGAGGGTACCATAGCTGGGCGTCGGGGCGTAGATGGCCACACCGGCGGGTACTACTTGTAGTACATAAGTACTCCAGCTGAGGATTGATGCCTGGGACGAAATGTGTCACAGCCGCTGGATGAAAATTCGATGGTGCGGGAGTACGGATCAGAGCACAGCAGCGGAGCAGGCAAACCGTGTCCAATCGGGTGTGTCTGTGGTAGAAAGTTGATGGTCGCCGCAGTTCAGCTGGCCCGCATGTCATGCACACAAAGGCAGAGGAGCGGTGGGGCCGAGAGGGACGAGGGGCACGAACAATCCTACCATTCTGTCACTGACATGTGGGACCCATAAGCGTGGGTCCCACCTGTGAGCAAAGGAAAGAAAGGGCAAGGTAGTGATAGCCACGTCAGAGGATCCATGTCCACGTCGGGGACGTCGTGCCGTGGGTTGGAGCGACATCGTGGGAATCGCGTGTGGGTGTGGCAGTGGTAGAAACAAGAAACGTGATGGTCGCCGTGGTTCAACTTCCATGGACAAGCTGTCATGTCTACTGACACATGTATATCAATACTAGAGTGTTTATATTTCAAGCACGTGAACAAGTATTATTCTACTAGTTTGGATCCATTGCAATGCACGGGCCAGCACATTGGTAGTAGTAGTGTCCATTTCTATCTCTAGAGGCCTTCCCTCGTTCATCCTTTTCTCTCACAAGATAAACTACTCATACAAATGCATCTTGATGTTCCATGGAACGCACGAGGATGTTTCCTTGGGGGTCTCTCCAGCGCGGCATGGCCGTAGTTGCAAGTTGATGACCCTTGAGATGCCGACGTTGAGGGGCACTCGGATTTCCTCCGATGAGCAGGTAAGATGAGTTTGATCACATAGTAAATGCATTCTAAAGACTACTTCCGTGTCCATTTCCTAATTCTCCCCCTGCCCACTATTTCACAGGCTAGGCTCGGTGCGAGTGGAGATTGGCTTGCATATGTACGGGAGGGTACCAATATCAATTTGCACAACATTTACAATGGTGACACCGTTCCCATAAAACCTTTGTCCAACATTGGGATCAGCCATGCAACGGGCCACCGCATGAATTGGTACGATGGAATCACTGTGAGATTGAATAAAAGATAGCATGAACCTTGCACATGGCAGTCAAAGGCGGACCATGCTGTCTGCGGCCGATTTGTTGCCGTACGAATAGGAAGACGCTGTGCTCCTTTCTAACCGCATCTTCGCGGTGACAAACCATGGGACTTATTTTGTATGGGACACATCCTACGATATACTCCCTCTCTCCTAGTTTATTTGTTTTGAATCTTTTCGTTTTATAAGTTTCAAATTCAAATTTAGAGCTCCCCATCACATGTTGAGATTACAATGTCCATTAAATCGTTGCGTGCATGTATAGTAAAGAAACAAATCTCGAGTTTGGCACGAGTTCGTGCTGCGGGAGCACCACAAGCCCTGGCGCAGGAGTTACATTTCCCTCTCAGGGCCGTCGGGACTGAGCTTCAGCGCCTTACTACACCTACCTTTGAGTCAATAACATGTGGACCCGATAGGTGACTGGTCCACATGTAATGCTCCCGAAGGCAGAGGGGCAGTGGGGCCAAGAGGGGTGAGCCACAGGTCGGGGGACGTGTGGTTTCATGGGTTCGAGCGGCGTCGTGGGAATCGCGGGTGGCTGTGGTAGAAACTTGATGCTCGCCGCATTTTAGGTGGCCCACATGTCATGCACACAAAGGCAGAGGGGCGGTGCGGCCGAGAGGGGTGAGGCGCACGTTGGGGGGCATGGTGCCGTGGGTTGGAGAGGCATCGTGGGAATCGCGAGATGAAACATGATGGTCGCCGTAGTTGAACTTCCATGGACAAGCTGTCATGTCTACGGACACATGCACTGTATATCGATCACTGGAAGGAGTAGCAGAGAAAGCTATATATGCGGATAAATAGTTACTTATAGTCAAGCGGACCCACACTACTACTCTGTTCCAAAGACATGCACACCATCGAAATAGTCCATCTATATCAATATACACCGAGAGGGAATAAATTTTTTTACAAGAGAGGAAATAGTTCTTCCATCCATAATGCCCTCCTACTGGTGCAGCGTCTTCTTCTTCTTCTTCTTCTTCTTCTTCTTCTTCTTCTTCTTCTTCTTCTTCTTCTTCTTCTTCTTCTTCTTCTTCTTCTTCTTCTTCTTCTTCTTCTTCTTCTTCTTCTTCTTCTTCTTCTTCTTCTTCTTATTCTTATTCTTCTTGTTCTCATTCTCTGTGGGAGACGGCTTCGCAACAAGCTCTTTGGACCTTGCAGCTATCTCGAAACTCACACGGGCATCGAGGGCAGCATATTTTATCCGCTCGTACGTCAAGGGATAATTCTCCCATCCAGACGAACTTAATGCCACCGTCTCATCACCCATCTAAAGATTTGTACCGAGCACAAAATTTGCTACGTCGAATAGGGATGGTGTCTGTTTAGCACAATCTTCTACAGGAATTTTGATTCTGGTTTGTAGGTCAGCGATGCTTTTCAAATCAAGGTTGTACGGCTCCAGCTTCTGTTTGTCCCCTTCGATGGCTGCCCCACAGAAGTATACGTCCTCCCGAGACAAGAAATCGTGAAGCTCACCTGGTATGAAGGGCGAGTGTATGATGTGGTACACCAAAACATCATCTTCGAGGCACAGCTAAAGGACGGCGGCGCGCTGGATCTTCCCAGGGGCACGCTCTGTGTACTTTGCGTCCAGACCGATGACCCTCGTCTCTACCTTTTTGAGGGAGTTGTATACATTGTTGATCCACTGCCGAACAACCCTTGGGTGGACGGTGACGGTGGCAACTATGCGCATCGAGCCTTCGACGAGGACATGTTGGATGCTAAAAACCCGCATCTCGATCTCTTTCGCCATTTGGAACCGCTAGAACGGAGGGCTATGGTTTGGAGAATTAGGATTAGATGGCTAGTCTAAGTGAAGTAGTAGATGATTATTTAAAGAGGTTAAAACAATGTGAACGCAGTGGGGTTTGGATGCAAATGAAGACGAAGGGGAGGTGAAGAAGCCGAGGCAAATCGGTTCCTGATGGAGAAGTAAATGGGAGAAGTGGCGTGCACGCAGTTGATTAGACGGCTAGGTAGACTAAACGAAAAGGCTATGCAGGTAGACTGAGGAGTCGTACCTGTTCATGTACATGCCCATCCTTCCTGCTAGGTGGGACCTATGCAAACAGATAAAAAAATGTGTCGTAGCTTTTTGTTTTGAGCCCATGAGTGGGAGACACAACATTCTCTGGTTAAGGAATACTTCCTCTGTTTAGGTGAGTATAAGTCACCTTATAAAAATCAGGTTTTCCCAAAACCTTTAGGCGTGGAGCATTAACTTCCTGCTCGATCCCCTCCTAGCCCCATTAGCCAGCGTTCTCTTCCTCTGCTGCCACGTTCTACCTTTCCATTTTTCCTCTTCTCAAGTGTGGAACGATCTGCATGCCGTCCTTGATGCACCAGAACGACCACTGCATGCATCACGGCACGGCGTTGATTGGGCATGCACGAGAATTTGGTTCTGCTCGCAATATGGATGATACCTGAACGATGAAGTGAACAGGCATGCTAGCACGAGAGACCTATTTCCTCTATACAATACTGGAGTACTCATGTTCCTACTACTACTAGTAGTAGTAGTACAACTGTGGTGCACTTGATGGTAAAAATACTATTCATCCGGTGCTCACAGTGAAGTGACAACACCCTGCGCCTGACACTAGTCCACGCGAGGCGGCATGTTCAGGTTACCAAAGTCAGCCTCACCCTATGCACTGTGCAGTCTGTCACCGCCGCTGTACAGCACATTGGCGCCTCGCCTCGTCTCCCTCTCCGCTCCCATAGCACCACTCCATCTCCATCTCATTCTCCATCTCCATCTCCATCTCCATCTCACTGTGCCCCCGTGTACCGTCGCCTCACACACCTCCCCCAGTACCACTATTCCCTCGCTAGCCACTCCAGCACCGACATCATTATCCCCCATAAATCAAGCCCCCTTCCAAACTCCACCATGGCCGAACGCGAACCGCGCAGCATCCATATGAGCCGCGATTGGAGCAATCTCCCCAGTGACATCCTCGACCTCTGTTGTTCGTGTATGGATATGTTGACCGCCCTGCGGCTGGCTGCATGCTCGAGGGACATGCACATGGCCATCGTTGAAGCGAGGCCTAAGCTTTTCAAGACACCCTGCTTGCTGCTATCTGGTCTTGCGAGATTGGCTCACCATGATACGGAGGCGTGCATGATGCCCCTCGACTTCAATCCGATCTCCATTAGCCGAAACTTCTTTGCAGGTATGTAGTGTGTCGCCGTACATCATTTCCCTGGACATCGATCCAATCACCATCGCTCGAAACTTCTTGGCAGGTATGTACTGGGTCGGCATGAACTCCCACTGGATGGCTGCCTTCAGAGAAGACGGTAAAAAGTTGGTGCTCGTGAACTTCCAGACCTCCCATGAGATTATCCTTCCTCCGTTGGATTATATAGAGTATTACCATCGCGGTCCAAGTCATCGAGATTACTACGTAAGTTGGACGGACCTTGTTTTGCAAAAGATTGTAATCTTCCAAGTACCCACATGACATGCGAATTACGCAGACTTCAAGCTAATTGCCTTGTTCGACCGCGGACTCGCCTATCTTTACGCTGGTGCCTTTTTTAGCTGGAGACAACTCGGCTCGCAGTGGATCATCGTCAAAGCTGATACACACTTCTGTGATGCTATTGAACACAATGGCATCATCTACGCGATTGACAAAGCAGATGGCACCACGTATTGCTGGGACGGCGCGTGTAAGTTGTTTCCATCTCATGTTAATGATGACGCCATGACACTGTTTGAACTTTTTTTGATGATTGGCATATCCCTGCTGAGCAGAATTTGAGTAGAACTATGGCAATATATTAGAGACGCCGTAAATCAGCTATATTTGGAATGAGTTAATTCATGCGATTGTGACCATGTCATTACAGCCAATTTGTACCTTGAATAATCAAACGGTTAGGAATATATGGATATTATCCTTATTTTACAGTAATCTATATACTACTACTAAATATGAGTGTGTATCAATGGACATGTTAGTTTCCTCATTTTCATGATGTAGAAACATGCACCACACTGTTGGTTTCATCTAACCATACATTAGGGAAGTAAATGTGCATATGGAGAACTCTATATTTGGAAGTAGTGAAATCCTGCAATGCTTACCATGTGTACATGCCTATATTCGCCCTTCAGCAATCAATGACTAGAATAATATCCTCACAAAAGTTTTGCCCACAGAACACGAGTATATAATAATGCATGGTCTGTTAGTTACCTTGAAGAATTTGTTTGTGAGGACAGAACATGATTACATAACATGCATGACATGGTATTTTCCTGTGAAGAATCGATTGCGAGATAACATGAGTATAACCATGCATGGCACTTCTATATTTTCGAACCCAGTATACATTTCCCTGTATTTTCCTCCCAGTTCCAACAGGGACATATCAATGCTGTTTCTTGCATTATCCTACTCATACTCTAAACAATGCTGATCTTACATTAACAATGCCTGTCCTTTTTGATATAATGCAGTGTCCCTATAGTTACTGCCCTTTGTAATTACACCACCTTTGCCAAAAACAGGAAAGCACAACTGGTTCCTCGCTCGATCAGACGACGGCAAAAGACTGATGATCATTCGGACACATGAGCCGAAAAAGTTATATTGCAAAACCCCACTGTATACAAGCACCGTGTAATACGTGAGTATTCGGATAGTGGCTGTTACATCTATGAGCAGGATACCAGCTTGTTGGGGCCTTTAGGATTTTTTTAGTTGGAGGCAGGTAAACAGCCTTGGTTCACACTCTCTGTTTCTCGGACTCAATTATTGATTAACCAGGAGATCACCGTTGGCAAGGACCTTGATGGTAGAGAGGCTCTGTTTGCTATGGAAAACTATGTCTACACGGCGAGCCCTAGGAGTTTGGGAGCATACTCCCCTGATTGTCAATGATACAGCCTGCAGCCAAAAGAAGGTGAGAATGACAAAGGCATTCGGATTAACTTTGATCCTTGGATGTCTCAATTACGACAGGCAGTGATGTGGTTCAAGCCTTCAGGTTGATAGGTAATTGGGCTGTTGCATCGAAAGGGTGGAGTACTGGTGTCTCCGGATCACTGGTCGCTGAAGCGGGGCTGCAAATTATGATGGTGTTGGATCATCTCTTCGAATGACTTTGTTGTCTTTGCTGCTGGTTCTGGATGGCTAGTTCTTTCTTTTGTTATGCATATTCCTTGTCATTTGGTCATCCTCGTCTATGTCACTCTTTCTATGTAATAGTTGCTTCTGTTTAGAATGTCATTCTCGTCTGGATCACGAGAGTCTGAGCGCTGCAGATGGGTACGTTTTGGTGATGTAGCAAGACTTCTTATGAACTATCATGTCTTGCTGTTTATGTCAGTAGTAGTCACTAGTCAGTGTTTGAATGTTGTATATATCGTTGTTTTGAACTGTTTATTGTCTCGAACTACTGGTGGGCTAAATGAGGGCAGCACCATTCTCCAGTGTTCAGAGTATATCTCCTTTTTCAAGTTATATAATTTGAGCTCACTGTCATTTCGATGATGTACACTTGTTTGGGCTAGTGAGGTGTCGTGGAATATGGGCCGAGTAGTAACGCAATGCCAAACAGGTCAATTATGACTCTCAGGCCGGGCTCTCAAAAGATCCTGAAAAAAAGGCCGGGCTCTCCAAAAAAGAAAGAATAAGGACTCTTAGGCCGACATGTGGGCGCCACCGGTGTTTTCGTGCACTTGCGCACCGAGAGCATATTGGCGCGTGCTCGAAATTCATGCTACCTTTTCATCCCCAGTCTCCCTCCCCTCCCCCACCTCTGGAATCTTGATTCCTACTCCAGTTCCCCCAAATCCCCCTCCTGTACTCCCTATACTCAAGTGCACTATCATGTCGCCGGTCAACGCGGATCTCTGAGCCAGAGATCCTGAGGTCCGTTCTGCCTTCGGTCGCTGCGTGCTGTCGCTCAACAGTGGCATGGCAGCGCTTGACGACCAGTTTGCCGGCAAAGTGCTGATGGTAACATCAATGGCGACCGGCCTCCCATCTCGCTGGACGACCTTGTCAAAGCTCTTGGCATTGCGCACGACATCCAAATAAGTGACTTGCTCGTCGAAGTCTGTCCACCACCGGCTGATTTCTTCGTCAGGTTCCGAACAACTTTCGACTGCAGTCATGTGTTCGAATCTTCCCGATGTTTGTTCTGCGATGGCACGCTGGTGAGCTTTGATCGGTGGCACCCAGGATGGGGCTCGGTGCCCTCTGAGCTTGAGTTTTTAACAAAGCTTACCTTCCACGGCATGCCTCGACGTGCTTGGAACAGTGAGTCCACGAACGAGCTTATCAACGACCTTGGAGGTGAGCTTGTAAGTATGTTTGTTCCTCTAGACAGCTGGGCTCTGACGGTTATGGCATGGATGAAGAAGCCGTCCACCATACCGAAGGTGATTGGTGTTGAGGTACCGGTGCAGGAACCGGGGTTGTACTATTCGTCGCCACCAAGGCCACCGCGGACCACGTTAGGGATGTACCTGTATCGAATGTTCGTGCATGTCAAAGAAGTGGTCAGTCCATCAATCGAAGTCCTACCGCCCCCGCTGGTGCCAGGGTCTGTCGACGACGTCCATTACAGGAGTCAATGTCAAACTTTCCCCGTGTTGCTCGGAACGATGGATGGCACAGGGCCTACTCCATCGCGCGGCGGAGGCCACTACTTCTTTGGGAGAAGAGGCAGGGCTGGCTGCCTGGATGTGCTCTAATTTGAGGTAACAACTGAATCTTGTCAGATAGTACTAGTTAAATCCGAGCTATGGGTCTGAAGCACTGATATGCCAGTACATTTGATTGTGACCTGTTCTAATTTTGTACCTGAACTTTTTTAGAAAGGGCTGTACGTCAACTTAATGTGATAGCAGAACTTATTGTGTTGTCTGTCTGTTTTCTTTGCACAACATTCAAGATATTTCCCCGTCATTTATAAAGATGATGAACCATTATGTACGACTTCGTTGGTTTCAACATAGCCCTTCCCGTAGCGATCCACTACTTCCATCCTGATTGTGCTGCCTGCGTGAAATTTTTGTATGCAAGTTCAGTGTGCTATGATGTTCTATATGATTGTGTCAACTATATAAGTTTTTACTGAGCATCAGCAATGCATATGGCTGAAAGATGTATTTACGAGCATCGACCGATGGGTCTCTCTCTCTATCTCTCTCTCTCTCTCTCACACACACACACGCACACACACGCGCACACGCACAAGTGGGACCCGTTGAATTATTTATTTGCTCATGACAGCTTTTAATTAGGTTCCACTGTAATCTAACTTTTTTCTTAAGTTATTAATTGAGCTCAGTGACTTCAAAAAGTTGTACATAAGCCTTGTTTGGGCCTTTCCGGCGTACCTGAATGTGGGCTGAGTAACCATGTTAGGTTGTATTGTACTACACAGGCCTTTTTTTTCAACATCAGCAATGCAACTGGGCCAACAGTTGTACACAATATCCGGGTCAACTTGTTATCCGCCCCGCTGGGCTGCAAAGTTTCCTAGGAGGTATGCATTAGGCTGAACAAGAAAATGGACTTTAGGAAATAATAAATGGGATGTAATTATAATAACTGGGAAATTACTATGCACCAAACACGTAATTAGTTTGAAAAAAAAATTATTTTTGGAATTTGGAAATTTTAATTTCATTACTTGTTGCGCGCACAATATTTCGTTGGATTTTAACATGATACAACTTTATTTTGAAATTTTATTTAACTTGACTAGAAATTTCGGATCCCATCAAAATGTGGGAATTTTTTTTGAATTCTGTTTTGAGCGGTTGTTTGAAATTATTAATCGTTGTCCTACCTAGAAGTTGGGCTGTACTTTTAACAAACCCGTAAATGGGCTGTAGTAAATTCCATTAGAATTGAAAAATGGGTTGTACATTCTTACAAATCACAAATGGGCTATATGTTCTCTGCCAAATCCGAGCTGTGGGCCTACTAAGTTGACGCGTACCAAGGGCTTTGTCAACTTAGTCAATATAAACGATTCTAGCTGCAGTGATCGTACGATGTCCATCCAACGGCCATAGTGCTTCTTTAACCTCTGGTCTTCTTGCTTCAGCCTCCCAAAGCAGCGCCGGTCGTGTCGCGTGCTCCTACCTCCCGTGGCCGGCTGTGATGCTGCGGAGGCCTCACCGCCCCGTACTACTCCCACCGCTGGCCAGGCCATCCTTCTAGTCACCCACACCCCCTGTTATTCTGCAGCGACGGCAGCCTCACACCTCAGCTGAACCAGTGAACCCTCGTACTCCTCTCCGCGCGGGCTACCACTGCTGCGTCTTCCCCGGCTCCGCGTCGTCCCCTTCCTAGGCCTCGCCGTCATGCAGACCACCGCCCTGGTGCTCTCGGCATGGCGTGGTCAACGTGGTCAATGACCGACTTCCATCGGAAGAGTACTGTACATGGAGAGGCCGACAGCTGTGTCTAGGCGGCCGCAAGGAAGTGCCTCCTATTATGCGCAAAATAATTATTCCTCCACCTGACATCAGGGACCCACCGGATGGGCCACCTTATTTCGCGAGAAAAATGTTTCCCCCCTGACTGCTGGGACCCACCGGATGGGCCAGCGTATTTCGCGAAAAAAACGTTCCCCGTGCTGTCAGCTCGGACCCACCGGAAGTGCCTCCTTATTACGCACAAAAAATGAATACTCCCCTGCTAGCTGGGACCCAACCATGGTGGGAGGCTGACTTGTGGGCCTACTAAGCTGACTGGGACGGGGGCCTTTGTCAACTTTACTCAATATGAACGATTCTAGCTCCAGTGACCGTACGATGGCCATCCAACGGTGGTAGTGCTTCTTCAACCTCTGGTCTTCTTGCTCCAGCCGCCCAAAGCAGCGCCGGTCGTGTCGCATGCTCCTGCATCCCGTGGCCGGCTGCGCTGCTGCGGAGGCCTCACCGCCTCCTACTATTCCCACCACTAGCCAGGCCCTGCGGCGACAGCAGCCTCACACCGCAGCCGAACCAGTGAACCCTCGTACTCCTCTCCGCGCGGGCTTCCACTGCCGCGTCTTCCCCGGCTCCCTGTCGTCCCCTTCCTAGGCCTCGCCGTCGTCCACCGCCATGGTGCTCTCAACGCGGCGTGGTCAATGTGGTTAACGAGCGACTTCCATCAGAAGAGTACTGTACGTGGAGAGGCCGACAGCTGGGTCCACGACAGGCGCAAGGAAGTGCCTCCTTATTATGCGGAAAATAATTATTCCTCCACCTGACAGCAGGGACCCACCGGACGGGTCACCAGTATTTCACGAGAAAAATGTTTCCCCCTTACTGCTGGGACCCACAGGACGGGCCACCGTATTTCGTGAAAAAAACATTCCCCCCGCTGTCAGCTCGGACCCACCGGAAGTGCCTCCTTATTACGCACAAAAAAATGAATACCCCCTGCTAGCTGGGACCAACCTTGGTGGGAGGCTGACTTGTGGGCCTATTAAGTTGACTGGGACAGAGGCCTTTGTCAACTTTAGTCAATATATGAACGATTCTAGCTCCAGTGACCGTACGATGTCCATCCAACGGCCGTAGTGCTTCTTCAACTCTGGTCTTCTTGCTCCAGCCTCCCAAAGCAGCGCCGGTCGTGCCGCCTACTCCTGCCGCCCGTGGCCGGCTTTGATGCCGCGGAGGCCTCACCGCCCCCTACTACTCCCACCGCTAGCCAGGCCATCCCTCTACGCACCCACACCCCCTGTTATTCCGCGGCGACGGCAGCCTCACACCGCAGCTGAACGAGTGAACCCTCATACTCCTCTACGCGTGGGCATCCACTGCCACGTCTTCCCTGGCTCCGCGTCGTCCCCTTCCTAGGCCTCGCCATCGTCCACCGCCCTGGTGCTCTCTGTGCGGCGTGGTCAACGTGGTCAAGGAATGGCTTCCATCGGACGTGGACTGTACGTGGACAGGCTGACAGCTGGGTCCACGATCGCAGCAAGGAAGTGCCTCCTTATTATGCGCAAAATAATTATTCCTCCGCTTGACAGCAGGGACCCACCGGACAGGCCACCGTATTTAGCAAAAAAACGTCCCCCCTGTCTACTGGGACCTACCAATTACATCTTCGCATGCAAGGAAGTGCGTCCAAAAAAACGATTCGCCCCCCTGACTGCTGGGACCCACCAGCTACATCTTCGCACGCAAGGAAGTGGCTGACAGTCGGGACCCACCTGGTCGAAGCGTATGTAGCATTCTCATTCTGGTCGCGAATGTGTACGTACATATATACTGGTGGATGTAGAGGCGCGCACGTGTCGTAGTAGAGGCGCGCACATAGCATGTACACATACATAAAACGGCGAGGGTGCAAGAAAGAAAATACGGCCAAGTACGTACATACGGGTAGGGTCTCTAACGCCTATCGTGCATACGTACATGGCTGGGTCGGAACATAGAAACATCATCGTCGTCGTGTTCATGGGGAGCCAACCGGCTGGGTCGGAACAGAATGCGTGGTCGTGTTCATCGGGAGGGCTTGGACGGAACAGGCGATGGAAACAAGGCCTGGCGTACCGCACAACGGAGGAAACAGCCTTGTGTTCGACAGGCCACGTTCGAAACGGGGTCCTGTTGATCAGGAGGGGCCTGGCGTACCGCAAAACGGAGGAAACAGACCTCCTACGATCGAAACGGGGGTCCTGTTGATCGGGAGGGGTGTGGTGTACCACAAAACGGACGAAACAGACTTGTGTT
>NC_041383.1:668661816-668709201 GCF_002162155.2 Triticum dicoccoides | reverse complement strand
AGGAGGGGTGTGGCGTACCGCAAAACGGGACTCCTCGGGATACTGTTCATCTCCACCGTCGACCTCCTCCAGCCTCCACGGGCTACCGTCGACCTCCTCCAGCCTCCACGGGCTCCTGTTCTTCCAGCTTCCACCGCGCGCTACTCCACCGGCTACTGTTCAACCACCCCTCCACGGGCACCCCTCCACCGTCTACTGTTCATCCAGCCCTCCACACCACGGGGTCCTGTTCAACCACCCCTCCACGGCCACCCCTCCACCGTCTAGTGTTCATCCAGCCCTCCACACCACGGGTTCCTGTTCATCCAGAGGCAACGCCACCGCTCACTGTTCATCCAAACCCCCCTGCAACACTCACTGTTCATCCCAGAGCCAGCATCGATCAGCTCCAGTTAGCAGTAGTAGCGAAGGAATCGCTCCATCGGGTTCAGTTAACAGCCATCGATCGATCGCTCGGGTTCAGTAACGCGTAGTCTGCAGTGCAATCGCTCAGGTTCAGTTAGAGCCAACACCTCGCACACACGCGCGTACCTGTATGATAGAAACGCGCATCGCTCCGCCCCCGACCTCCCACCGTAACCGACAACTCCCCGAAATTTTCCTCCCCCTCGCTTCTACCATGGTTTTTTCCATCATGGACGGTCCAAAGAATGTCATGCAGCTGCGTCTCCGGCCCGCCCAGGATGAAAAGCCCATTTTCTATCATGTTTTTTTGTAATAGAAGTAGGAGCCCACCACATCTATGATGATACCGGATTTTGTCACAATTATCGTCATAGAAGTGTCATATGTATGAAAGAAAAAATTTCGTTCAGCCCAAAATGTCACGGATGTGTCTTTTTTTTGTAGTGTTTGGGCGGCTGGAGCACGAAGACCAGAGGTTGAAGAAGCACTACGGCCGTTGGATGGACATTGTACGGTCACTGGAGCTAGAATCGTTCTTATTGATTAAGTTGACAAAGCCCTCCGTCCCCGTCAACTTAGTAGGCCCACAAGTCAGCCTCCCACGAAGGTGAGTCCCAGCTAGCAGGGGGAGTATTCATTTTTTTGTGCGTAATAAGGAGGCACTTCGGTGGGTCCAAGCTGACAGCAGGGGGAACATTTTTTTCAAGAAATACAGAGGCCCTTCCGGTGGGTCCCAGCTATAAGGTAGAGGAATCATTATTTTGCGCATAATAAGGAGGCATTTCCCTGTGTGGGCCCCTACTGTCAGCCTCTTCAGATGGCTGTTGTTTGTTGACCATGTTGACCTCGCCGCGCCGAGAGCACAAACGCGGTGGATGAGGGTGAGGCCTAGGAAGAGAACCACCCAGAGCCGGTGAAGCTACCGCAGCGGATGCCCATGCTGAGGGGAGTACGAGTGCTGACTGGTAGGCTGCAGGGTGAGGCTGACATCGCCAGAAAATAACAGGATGCGTGGGTGGTTAGAGGGATGCCCTGCCGGCAGCACAGCCAACCACGAGAGGAGGGAGCAGGCAGTCCCGCCGGTGCTGGTTTGGGCGGCTGGAGCAGGAAGATTAGATATTGAAGAAGCACGGTGGCCGTTGGATGGACATCCAACAGTCACTTCTGTATGTGGACTAGTTGACAAAGCCTTGCGTACGCGTCAAAAAAAATTAGGACAGCGTCATCGTCAACCTAGTAGGCCCAGAAGTCAGCCTCCAAATCTATAGAAAATAGCATACAACCCATTAGCCATTATTTTCAATAATTTACAGCCCATTTGCTAATTCTTAAGGATATATGAAGCCCATATTCTTTTTATTAGCATTACAGACCATATATTTTGGGCACTGCTAAAAAAATCAACGAAATTTTGCATATTCCGGTGGGGTCCAAACTCTTTTAATCACGAAATTTCGAGTCACGTTAAAAATAATTTTCAAAAAATTATATCAAAATAAAATTCAAAAAACAATTCTCCGCAAAAAAATGAATGAAATTTAGAATCTTAACTAGCAAGATTCCCGTTCGTTGCATGGAACATGAAGATGCATTTGTATGAGTAGTTTATCTTGTGGGAGAAAAGATGATATTTTAATGTAATTGCCAGTTGGCTTTGGTTTTTATAACAGTAGAGAGTAGAGAAATCCTGAAAAAATGATATTTTAATGCAATTGCCGGTTGGCTTTGGTTTAAAAATTTATAACCCATTTCTTACAACTTATAGCCAATTTTCTGGGGAAGCCCATTTCTTACTACTTACATCCCTCCTCGTCTTGAAACATTTGCAGCCTAGCAGGGCTGAGATAAGCAAGTAGGCCTCGGTTTTGGTATTCTCCAAAAAAAAAAGAACTGGGCTAGCCAATTTCAGAAAGAAAAACTATATCAACTGGGCTCGTCATGTGCTTAATAAAAGCGTAAGCATGGGCTAGACAGGCCACAACCCCCGCACAACACGCAGTTGAGCTCCGTCTCTGAAACTAAAAAACAACTGTGCGAGCTGCTGGGTCCCTGGTGTTATCCATTCGTTGTGTAATTTTCTCGTTTATTGACTACATTGACAATGGCGTGGGACCTAGTTGTCAAACAATTAGGAGGACGTATTTTTTTGGCTTGTAATAACGAGGCACCTGCTTGTGAAATGCAATGACCCTGATGGGTCCCTACTGTCAGCCTCTCCACGTACAGTCATCTCCTGATTCCTCTGGGTTGTTGACCATGTTGACAATGCCAGATGGCGGCGGGCACAGCAAGCGAACCAAGGCGGAGAATGACGGCGAGGCCTCGGACGGGAACGAACGGCAGCCGTTTAAGATGCGACAGTGTAGTGGCAGATGGAGGGGAGTACGAGGGCAACAACATGCAACTCAAGCATACAAATGGTACAAAAAGCCCAAGGATTAATTGTTCATCAAACGTTTAGACAAAACCCAGATTGAACATGACAGTAACATCTAACCAAACCACTCTTTTTTGTAGGCACAAACAAATGGATTGGTCGGATCCATAAAATTAACATCCCGTGCAAAAAAAGTTATTTCAGGATGACTACAACTTGTTGTAAATAGAAGCCGAGCATGTTTAGAAGCCCATTTGTCCACCCGAAACTTCTTTTTTTGCTGTTCAACATGTTCGTCCGTGAGAAATCTCTTGCGGTAAAAATTAAGCCTCATGGACAATAGTAACCTCGCATTCAACAAGAAGAATGTGACAAAGCTTCTGTTTGCCTGGTTGGATGCATAACGTTCCATCGTTAATGTCCTCAAACTGAGAACTGAGAAAATCCTTGTGCTTATTACGCCACCAGTTGGTTATATGTTTTCTCGATGTGGTTCTACCTAAGTAGACATGAAGATTGAAAACAGTTAAGGCCTGAAAAAAGAGTATGTTGAAAGAACGACAACTGAACAGTTAATTCTAGTATAATATATACGGGCTTTCAATGTGCATGAAATCATCACCTCTATGTATAAATTCTCCAGAGATCGAAAGCATTGCAGCAAGCCAATAATTATGTCCAAATCAAAACTATACATTCTGATATATATGATCTTGATAGAATCCAGCAGCATTGATAGGCTATCAATGGAAGAACTCTTCTTTGAGCATATAACATAATATTAGTAACCAAACTGTACTCCAAGATGATATAAAACTTATGCGCACAAATGAAAAATGCAGCATATGATTACAAATGTGTGTAGATGATAATATACGGTACCTGAAAAAGTGAGGAGCCAAACGCCAACTCCTTGTGATTATTAAACGGGTCATGAATTACACCCAAGGTCTCCAGTTTGGGCGCAGAGACGACAATTATTTGTGAAGGTGTATAACAATTATCAAGGAGCAACCTTTCAAGTGAAGGGGCATCTTCGATGATGAGCTGCTGTCCTTTAAAACAAATTCCAATGCTTTCAAGGCGAGGCGACTTTATTTGGAGACAACTGATACCAATTTCTATTCCCAAAACAATCAGCAAGCGCTCCAGGGCAGGGCAACTGGAGTGGATGATGTTGTGCAGTGAGGCCTCCGATAGATAAACCACCACAAGCGGAAGTTTTTTTAGCAGTGGGTGTCGGTGTCAAAACCGGCGGATCTCGGGTAGGGTGTCCCAAGCAGTGCGTCTTAGGATCAATGGTAACAAGAGGCAAGGGACACAATATTTACCCAGGTTCGGGCCCTCTCGATGGAGGTAAAACCCTACTCCTGCTTGATTAATATTGATGATATGGGTAGTACAAGAGTTGATCTACCATGAGATCAGAGAGGCTAAACCCTAGAAGCTAGCCTATGGTATGATTGTCGTTGTATATCTCTATCGACTAGCCTGGCCCCGGTTTATATAATGCACCAGAGGCCTAGGATAACAAGAGTCCTAGCCGAATACGCCGGTGGGGGAGGAGTCCTTGTCTTGATCGCCAAGTCTTGTGGATTCTTCCTTGTATGCGGTAGCTGTCCGGACTGGCCCATGAATATACGGCCATGGGGGTCCTCGGCCCAATCCAACTGATCGGGAGACGACACGTTGAGTACCCCCTAGTCCAGGACACCGTCAGTAGCCCCTGAACTGGTCTTCAAGTTAGGGACGCTCCTCGATTCTTCTGAACTGTTCTTCATCTTCGGTTGCCGGTCTTGAAAACTGGTTCAACAAATCTTCTCATCTTCTATCTTGAGGATCGCCGAAATGCATTTGACAAGTTTACACGTCGGGTATCCGAGGAGCCCCTTTAAGTTTCCAGCCTTTATCAATGCCTTGTTATTTTTATGCCACACCTCGCGTTTGAAGTTGTTCCCGGGCGGCAACGTCCTCTTGCGTCCGAGCTCCAATGTCGGACTGCATTCGAGGTATCTTTCACAGTCGAGCACCAATGCTGGACTGCTTCCCAGCTCTAACGCCAGACTATGTATCCGAACTCCAACGCTGGACTGTGTCCAAGCTCGAACGCCGGACTACATCTAAGATGTCATAGATCATCTTGGTCCAAAAAAGTTGAAGGAGTTTAGCCGAGCTTAATGCCGGAAATGCCCTCTGAGGAGCCAGCCACTTGCATCCGAGCTATATGCCGAACTACTTCCGAGGTGGTTAAGCACCTCGGTCATGGGCTGATTTTTGGTCAATGTTTTTTATTGATGCAATTTATTCTCTGACGAGATATATAGCCAGTAGCCCTCAAGGTGTGTATCGGTCTAAAACCCGAGATGCACTCGAAGGATGACATAAGACCGCTGATCCCAGTAACCGCTGAGACTCAAGTTGATTTGCAAAATCGGCCTGAGGATCAAGTCCTAGCTCGGCAGAATACTTTGGGACACAAAAAGCGGCGTGCTCAGTCCTCGAGACTCAGGTTGGGTGCGGCCGACCAACCTGAGGATCAAAATCTCCTCGGAAACTGTATTGCACTTAAAATTTTCTGCATAGAACAGGCAATGCAGTAGCCCCCGAGACACTGGTCGGGTGGCAACACCAGATCAGGGGATCGATGTGCCCCTTTAATATTTGTAAATAATAAGCCTGAAGCCCAGTAGCCCCCGAGCCTTAATGCGGGCACAGGAGGCCGAATTAAGGATCGATATCCCTAGTAAAATCACAAATTATGTGTAATGACTCTATGTATCCAAGTACTTTACGTCATTAATGCTCAGATCCGCATTGTACAAAACTTTGTTGATCGACCATCAGCTTCCACCTCCTTGGCCAATAGCCGAGGAGTGTTTGTCCTACTTTATAAAGCCTTTATGAGGGCAAAGATTTACAACAAACAAGGCAATCTGGCCATACGGCTTTATAAACAAAGGTACGCGGAGAGACATGTTATATTACTGTTTAACAGAAGAAATGTCTTCCAAAGAAAATAGACCCGCTATCGGTTCCTTTATTTGGGTTGTCATTCTAAGCAGGATCATGAAACCTCAGCTCCAATGTAAGTGCAAAATATCAAGGATTTAGTTTGGGAGGCTAGTTAATAGCCCCCGGTAGTGTTCGGCGACAGTCGAGGTCAAGCCGTAAACACTTCGGCCATTGTTATGAATGGCCCGTCATTTAACGCCGTCATCGGATCGCCGACCAGTTTACGCTTATTGTGATAGTCAGTTTTCGGCTTTCTCTACTGAGGTGCTTAACCATATGAGCTGGAAGCACAATCACAGTGGTTCTCCCTTTGCACACCTAGCCAAACAAAGCGGAACATAGGAGGCAAGCGCTGGAGCTTGGCAACCCAACTATTGACCGAAGACACAATTCGAAACCGATGCATATATAGCAATATCCGAGAATGTTTTTGCTGAGTCTCTAAAGGTGTCCGGCGTTGCACTGCGAGACTTGTGCTGAAAACACACAAATAGTTTAAAAGTGCCATGGGCTCGAAAAGCCAAAAAACTTATTCAAAAGGTTAATGTCCGAACTAAATCAAGTGTTCGGTGCCAATCCGAAAATTGGACTTTAGAAAAAAAGGTGCTTCTGCCGTGCTTTAACATGACACATCCTATCTCAAAACTTCAAGCGGGTCAGCCTACGGCTTCAACCTCCTATCCTGAAGGCAGAGTACTTCTTACTAGGCCAGTTTAGCAAATTAAATTCTAGCGGCTTTGAGAGAGAAATTAGGCTCCCGGCTAGTGACCGCACACTTGTGTCGAAAAAGGAGTGATAAATAATAATAAAAACTTTGCAACGACTAAGAAGAAAAACACTTATCATAAAACGGCTCATATAAATTTAAGAGCCCCCAAGTGACTTGGGTAAAAGAATGATTGCATGTACCGAAGTACTTATATCATATCTATGTTCAACCGAACTTTAAAGGCGTCTTAACCGACCGTCGGCTTCTCCCTCGTCGGTCAAGGACCGAAAAGTGTTATGTACACCATCTGTCGAGAATATCGACGATGTTTCCAATAACCAGGCAATCAGGCCATAAGGCTGTAACAGACAAAGTGCGCTCAGGGAACTTATGCTATATTACTGTGAAGAGTGAGAAGCATCTTCGACGAAAATAGTACCCCCACCGATATCTTTCTTCGGTGCTCATTGTTATTATGAGACTTGTGCAATAGATTTTTTGTACTCATGAGTTCCGTTGTGTGCCGACCATGATTGAAAACAATAAGAGTGCTAGCTTTCGGCTTCACCCAGTCTGAGGTCCGGCTCGGGTGACCCGATCGTGACAATCGCAGAGGTGCTCCCTTTACTCCCTAGCCAAACAATCGGGAACGTAGGGGTAAGCACAGGAGCCAGGCAACCCAGCTTGCAAATCGCTTAAGTCAATATGGTGCATATTGTGGCGTAATACACGAACAAGGAACGAAGCCGTACAAGTACAACCATATGCAAGAGGAAGAAGCTTCATGAAGGAAGCCCCCAAGTAAACGGGGTATTTGAATTTGCACGTCACAAACAAAGTTTGGACAAGGAAATTCTTACAAGCAACTTTTTTCCAAAAAAGTATAATTCTTGGCCGAGCCGAACACAAGTTAAAAATTTAAAACTTTGAGCATGAAGACAACTTAGCTGGTTAATGTGTTCGGTATTGATGACGCGGTCCGAGCTTGATGCGGGACAAGGTTCCATCCCCGAGCCGGTCCCGAGGTGGCGGAGCAAAGAGCTCGACACTCCGAAGTGGTGACATAGCACGGTCAATGCAGGGCGGCAGGATGATGCCGAAGTCCCCGCCATGGGGTAATGAAGTGTTGACGAAGCCCCCCGTCCAGCCGAGGTGACGCCAAAGGATATAGTTCGGCTGGATCATTTTCCTGTGCACAAAAAATAGTGCAAACCGGAGATAATAGTAATAAAAAAAATAAAAAAAATACGTTGCATAACAAATAATTTATGCGAAGTGAGTAATAAAAGAAATATGGCCTGGCGCCGAAGTCAATGTCGATGCAGGGCGGCGGCGTGATGCGGTAAAGGCATGGCAAGGCCTGAATTCACAGGTCGGTTCGAGTTCCGGATGCGGCGTTCGCCGGACTTTGTACGGAAACTGACCGAACCACCATGCGACCGTCATTAATGCGGCCACCATTTGATAGACATGCGTACATATGACGGACAAACCAGAGTAATAATTCATTGGAAAAAATGAACCCTAACAAGCAAATAATACTAGGATTAATAGCACCTGGCTTATTTGTTGTAGCAATCCGAAGAAAGGTGATTCCCAAAATTGGGACTCGATCCGCACACCTATCGCCTGATGGGCGATAAAGCAACGGCATGGCGATCCTGGCAAAGGTTGGATCGCCGAGGCAAAGCCCTCGGTCCAGCTAACGTGACGGAGCTGGTCGGCCAGCGACGCCGAAGTCTCCGGAGTAGGTTGATGAAGAGATGATGAAGCCCCCGGTCCAGCGATGCAGGTCGTGACGTGGTCGATGCCGGCTTGATGAAGTGACCGTGTGGCGATGCAGGTGTGCCCGCTCCGTGTAATCCGTGGGGCGGCAATGTTGGTGACGATTTATCCTTCGCGATGCCAAACTATTGTTCGGCTGGCCGAGATGATGATCCGAAGAAATTGAGCTCGGCTCAACAAAGCGACGACGTGTCTAACGCAGGTCGGCCGCCGTGGAGTGATGTTGTCGGGCGGGTTTGACACCGGCGCGACGGTGAAGTTCGTATTGCAAGAATACTTTTAATACTACTGGGATGTGTTTGAGAATAAAAAACAACACTCCATACGAAAACTTCCTTCAAAAAGGATGTTCGAGATCCCGTTCATAAAGAAGATGAATTCGGGTCGGATTCGTTCGCACGCAGAAAACAGATCCAAAAAGTGACGCACTAATCGGAAGTTTCCCAGAGTTTGGACGGTCGAATCGAGCTGAATTTTTGACAGTTGGTAGATATGGGAATTCCGCAGCAAATCAACGGTTGGATCCTCCAAAGGACATCCGAGCTGGATGCTGGATACCATGCCCTAAACTCGTCCGGATTCTCGTCCAGATTCAATAGGGCTCCGGTATATCGGAGATTGCCGGAGATTCCTCCATCGGAACTCGACGAAATTTTTGTAGGATTGTTGTAGACTTAATTCAGCATAATTCCACCGAAGTAATCATTTAAGCGACACTCGAGGAGGCGGCGGCGGCGGATACAAGTTTGCTGTCTAGTAAAACAGCACGGTCGCCTGAGGGCAATGTTGACATTGAGCCCCCGAGCTCCATGGATGACTCCTCCATGATATTGATAGAGATCGGAGTTGGTGTTGATGAAGGCCTTCACCCGAACATGACGATCGGAGGTAGGGCGCAGTCCTCGGTCAAGCCAAGGAGACAAGTCGAGCTGGTGACGAAGAAGCCGACGTCGCAGTTGACCTGCAGTCGAGCCATTGATCCTTTCGCCGATCACACAGCAGAACTCTCAATGAAAGCACCAATGTCGGTGTCAAAACCGGCGGATCTCGGGTAGGGGGTCCCAAGTAGTGCGTCTTAGGATCAATGGTAACAGGAGGCAAGGGACACAATGTTTACCCAGGTTCGGACCCTCTCGATGGAGGTAAAACCCTACTCCTGCTTGATTAATATTGATGATATGTGTAGTACAAGAGTTGATCTACCATGAGATCAGAGAGGCTAAACCCTAGAAGCTAGCCTATGGTATGATTGTCGTTGTATATCTCTATCGACTAGCCTGGCCCCGGTTTATATAATGCACCAGAGGCCTAGGATAACAAGAGTCCTAGCCGAATACGCCGGTGGGGGAGGAGTCCTTGTCTTGATCGCCAAGTCTTGTGGATTCTTCCTTGTATGCGGCAACTGTCCGGACTGGCCCATGAGTATATGGCCATGGGGGTCCTCGGCCCAATCCAATTGATCGGGAGATGACGCGTTGAGTACCCCCTAGTCCAGGACACCGTCAGTGGGAGTCAAAGCATTTGTACCAGATCGTCTGGTAGATGGCGCCGGGCGAAGGTGGCGGTGTGGAGAGAGGAGGAAAACCGCGAGATGGACAACGGTGGTGTGGACACGAATTCTTGGTGTGTTCGTGGTATGAAACTTTTGTGGTAATGGTACAATTCAAACTGCTGGAGTTTTCCGAATTTAGGGGATGTCAGACAAGCGTCCACCTTGCTGGGTATCACTACAAAAAAATACACTTCCGTGATGTTACATGTTTGTCACAGTAGGTCGCGTTTTTTGTCATGCATGTATATCCATGACAAATTTATGAACGAATCGAGATAGTCATACCTGTGCTGTCATAGAAGTGTTTGATGACATTACAAATAGCCGGTATGGCTTATTACGCACCAGCATAATGTGGTGGGTACCTTCCAACACGAAAAGTTTTGGTTTTCACCCTTACTAAATGAGTTGATGGACCAACACACTACAAAAAAATACACTTCCGTGATGATACGTGTTTGTCACAGTAGGTCAAGTTTTTTGTCATGCATGTACATCCATGACGATTTTATGATAGAATCAAGATAGTCATACCTGTGCTGTCGTAGAAGTTTCCATGACATTACCAAAATTATCATCACGGAAGTGTCCACTTCCATGACGATAAATCGCACGTGACAGAAGTGCTTTCGTCAAGGGTGACCGACACGTGGCATCCACCGTAACGGAACGCCATTAAGCTATCGGGGCGTGTTTTGGATCCGATAACCCGTTAACAGCCCCGACCAATAGGGATTTTCCACGTGTAAAATCATCATTGGCTGGAGGAAACACGTGTCGGCTCATCGTTGGGACAGATGTCATCCACTCACTAGACATAAGGAGCCTATGATACGTCGACACGCGACACGTCCAACAGTGGCCCATTCCCGTGAAAAGGCCAGCCCGTTTGACTTGGTCAAAAGCTGGCGGGCCGGCCCATGGAAAGCCTGTTAACGGCCTGTTCGCATATAGCCCATTTACAGCCCGCTAACCCAAGGCCCATTACCCCTATCCGAATTAGGCCCAGTAGCATCATCTGGGCCATCCAATATGATTCCAGCCCGTTTTCACTTCTGGCCCATGTATAGCCCATGACATCTTTCGGCCCATATGAGGCCCTTTGTAACTCTTGGCCCGTTAGGGGCCCGTGCTGAAACTGGCCCATAATGAATAGTGTATTACTTTACACCCATTAACGGCCCTTGGTGAAACTGGCCCGTAATGAACAGTGTATGACTTTATACCCATTAATGGCCCGTTATTCCGTTTTGCCGTTTCCAGCCCAAGTTAACTTTCGGCCTTCTGAGGGCCCATTTATTCTTGGGATCATTTGCAGCATTCGGCTACTTACGGCCCGTTAGTGTCATTTTCTGCTTGTGCACCAAATTCAGCCCGTCGTTATAGTTGGCCCGTTTGTGGACCGTTAGTCTGTTGGGCCATTTTCATAGCATCACCAAATACGGCCTATTAACGGCCCGTTATGGTCAGCCCATAAAACGTACGATTTCCATTAAAGGCCCATCTACGTCCCATTAAAGGCCCGTACAAGACCCATAAATGAGTCGGCGGCCCATGGATCCTACGAGACATAGAAGGCCCATGGATCCTACGAGACGTAGAAGGCCCATGGATCCTACGAGACGTAGAAGGCCCATGGATCCTACGAGATGTAGAAGGCCCATGGATCCTATGAGACGTAGAAGGCCCATAGATCCGACGGCCCGTACATGGCCCATGGATCCGACGGCCCGTACATGGCCCATTGATCCGACGGCCCGTGAAGGGCCATGGTCAGGCGAGTTGGCCCCCGTTTGAACGATATAGCATATTCAAAGAATTATCCTACTCAATACTATCACCTCTAAAAAGCATACACTATACAACAAAGAGATCAAGGCATAGAAAGGTAGAACAATCCTACACTATACAATAAAGAAATTACAGCCGACTATACCCACTGGGCATTATGGTTCGGCACAGGTGATAATAAAGCATACACAAACAACAAATTACATACACTGGGCAAATACAACTCATACATCATGGACGCGAATCAACTTAACTCCATTTGAACTATAATCTCTTCAGAATATAGGATTGGCCGGATTTAGATAGCACAAATTTCAGTCTGCAAAATCTCCAATTCCTTCATGGTTACCTCAGTGTCTTGTTTCATTTTTTTGACTCCTGCATCTAATACCTGCATGTCCAGTCTCAACTTGTTGATTATATTTTGACAATCATGTACATGTTGTCTTGTCACCTCTAGTTGATGGTCGAGAACATCAGCACATTCCAATTCCAATCCATAATCATTCGGTAACAGCCATGCCGCACTGCTCGCAGATCTTTGTGTTGATGTCACTTCATCCTGAAATGTTTCTGTAAGTACACATGACTAGGGCAAAAATATAGTTACAACAGTGAAGTGAACAAGACACTATTTTGTACTACAGGCAAAACATGACTAATAATAATGTTACACGTCACTTTAAAAAAAATGTTACGCGTCATGAAGCATAAGCAGGTAATATTTTAAAAATTATAAAAAAGATAGTCTGTGCAGCCTGCATACAGAAATCCCTCTTAGCTCACCAGAGGAGCATGATGTTGGGGCCCAATCGAAAACACAGACAAGTTACAAATTTCGACAGCACGTTGCATATAAGTAAGCAAGCAGTTGGCCATTCTGTAACTCAATTAAAGTCTTAGGGAGCATAATGAACAGCAGAGGGTTTCATACAAACATACTATAGCAGGCAAAACTATGCAATCATTAGCATAGTATAAATTAGATTGTGAGCCTCATGCAATAATAGTTGGTTAATAGACTTCAAAGCTTCAGGCACACTTCGACAGAGTAATTAAATGGTAAGGCCTTTAATTATGTCAACTAATATGATACAAGTACCGAACATCAGGCATAATTATTTGGGCATCTCATTAAGTGAGGACAAATAAAGCAATTGAAAAGAGAAAATTAACTATGCCTGAAACAAACAAGGAATTGAACTGTTGAGTTGCATACAGTGACTTACCTTAGCAGGTTGAAGAGGCTTAGCGCAGCTCCTACTTCTCTTGCAAGGCTCCTTCCTAACATCTTGTACTTGGAAATCCTCAATCTTATCTTCCTTGCACCCCCTCTGCAAGGTGAAACAAACTAGTTACTCATCTCCTTGGAAGATAAATATGCATACTTTCCAGTCTGTGAACACAAAAGGATGAGATTATAACAAAACAACACCACATAATGAAACATGCCGCATCTCTTGCAATTGCACACAATGAATGAGCATTTACTATGTCTGCACTATGTATAAACTAGGCATACCTACGAACTGGATCTCCAGGTACTCTTGGAGAGCCTACTGTAGTGTACATCCAAAGCTTTATGTCACCTATGAGTTAGACAAGGCCCCACTATAGCAGCCCTTAGTGTTTAAATCATTGACAAGCTCTGCTAGAGTGTTAGGTCAAGAACAACAAGAAATAAAAGCAAACAGTCCTAGTATGGCTGGCTGGTGCAAACAAGCAATTGAACAGATGTGTGAGCAAATCTTACATATCAAGAAAAGAAGCAAAGAAGGAGGCTTAAAGACCATCACTTGACTGGCCATATTTAAGGGGCATTTAAACATCATGTGCAAAGTATGAACTAACATAAACATTGCATATTCCAGATTCTACAATGGAATGCACATGTATTAGGTTATGCCATGTATGATGATGCCTAAATGTATAGATAGCAGGGAGGAGTGATTCATCATTGCACGCACAATTGAATTGCAGGTTAAGGGCCAGTTCGATTCCGTCTTTTCAGGGCATATTGTCAAAATAGGACATAAAAGATGTAAAGAAGTCATTTTTGAGTTATGGGCTTGGGCTTAACTAATTTCGCTTTGGACGGGGGTGTTTCAGGTAGAACCTCACTAAAAATTAAAGGGAAGGGGAATAGTGAAATGAATCTGTTGTCTGCCTATATTACACTCAAAATGCAACTGCTGATGCCCGTGTCACACCTGACCCTCAAGTAAAAACAAACACACAAGCATTGATTGCCCTGCCCGCTTGCATCTCCTCTCCCCTTTCCCTCTACCTCGATCCCCTGCCTGCAGCACTAGGGTTCCTCCAGTGAGCCGTCGCCACTGGTCCCATCTGGCCTGGCCCTCGACGATGCTATGTCCGGCTAGGCTACATGGCCGGCGGGTAGGGGCAAATCTCCCTGGCCGCTCCTCCCTTTGGCGCCGCCCCTCATTCTCATGGTCTCCAGCAGCTGCTCCACTGTGGTTTGTCCAACACACTACTCCGGCGGGCGCTGCACAACTACGGCTGATGCCACACTACGGCAGAAGGCACCTTATTCCCCCTCCCCTCCTCCCATGCCATGGCCTTGAGGTGCTGTTGAAGGATGAGCTCATCCAAAAAGGTGAGGATCTCCTATGATTTTTTGCCAAATTTTCATTCTGATCCACTATACGATGAATTACTATGAGCTGCTTCTGCTGCTGCTATATGATGCATTGCTATGAGCTGCTCCTGCTGCTGCTATATGATGAATTGCTATGAGCTGCTGCTGCTGTATGATGAGTTGCTATGAGCTGCTGCTGCTATATGATGAATTGCTATGAGCTGCTACTGCTGCTATATGATGAGTTGCTACAAGCTGCTCCTATTGCTGCTACATGATGAATTTCTATGAGCTGCTCCTCCTGCTGCTATATGATGAATTGCTATAAGCTGCTCCTGCTGCTGCTATATGATGAATTGCTATGAGCTGCTGCTGGTATATGATGAATTGCAGACTGCTGCTGCTGTATGATGAGTTGCTATGAGCTGCTACTGCTATATGATGCTTTCAGGTGGTGCTGTTATATGATAATAACCAGCCACTTGGACCATCGAATTTCAATAAATAATTGTTCTTCATAAATGTGGGTCATGCGTTCTTCGTTTAAATTAGGCAATGGGATCTCTATGGAAAACATTGGCCAAACTAGATTGTGCCAAGTAGATGGTATCTTTGTATTTGCATTTTGAGCAAATAGTGATGGTTTGTTTTCCTATCATATTAATTACTGCACTGGGTTCAGTTTGTGATGTTAGCAAGTCAAATTAATTTCCATATTGGCAGCAAAATGAAAAATATATAATGCAATCTAAACTTTCCACTGAACATACCAAAGATAAGCTGAAAACGCAATGAAAAGAACTGGTTGGCTTATTACATGGAGCTTATATTAACAGGTGCTTATTTTCTTAGGATAACTCGTAATAACTATCCTTAAGAAACTTGGCTAATAGAACTGGCATATAAATAACATGTCATGATGATTGCAATGGAGGAGTGACGTACCATAGCACACTGTATAGGCTCACCGCTGCCTCTCCTTTTTTGGCGATGTTCCATGAAATTGCCACATACATCTTGTACTTTTTCATTGTGTAACCCTATCTGCAAGTTGACACAGCTAATTTCAGACATCTCTACATGATACTACATTGCATATCCCTTGCACATATTTAAACCACCAATTAATGATTGTGTGCGTACCATAAACTAGCCATGACTCTGTATGCTAGACTAGCAGACACTCTAAGGGAGCCTAATGTAGTGCACTGGAATTCCTACATGCCACCAACGATTTTGTGTAATGTACTTCCCCTGTTCCTAAATATATGTCTTTGTAGAGATTCCAGTATGGACCACATACAAATGTATATAGATGCATTTTCGAGTGTAGATTCACTCATTTTGCTCCGTATGTAGCCTATAGTGGAATCTCTAGAAAGACTTATATTTAGGAACGGAGGTACGAGGTAGTATCATGTATGACATTTACATATCTAATTTAGCAGCCAGTAGTAGAAATTATTGTCTGCACAAAGGGATTACTGGTCGAAAATCCTAGCAAAGCACGCAGGCAGGCACAGAACAATACAAGAGAGAGAGAGACGCGCTTACAAGATCATAGCAATGCCTCAGTCCAGGATCTTGGTTGGCCAAGCTGTTAGATCCAGAAGAAACATCGTCCTTGTAGTTTTTGCAAGCTGCATAACAGGTAACAGCGACCGGTTAGTATATTTGAAGTACATCGGCAGGTGATGCTGGACGGGTTTAAAGGTGACAAGTACCTAGGCCATGGCGGGTGCTTGGCATCTCTCCAGACGGTGGGAATCAGGTTAGAAACGTCGAGGGTGATGACGCTGCGCTGGCTATCTGGGTCCGGTAAGGAGATCTAGAACCGTCGAGTAGGGTGTTTGTGGAGCGGCTCCGGTAGGGTGGACTACGGTGTGGGCGAAGCGGATCTGTAGCCATGGACGAGGGCGTAGGTGAAGCTGCTCCGGTGGTTGGGTTAAGGATGGTGTCAACGACGCGGATCTGCAGCCGTGGACAGGGCGTCAGAAGCTACTCCGGTGGTTGGGTTAAGGATGGTGTCGACGATGCGGATCTGCGGCCGTGGACGGGGCGTCAGAAGCTGCTCCGGTGGTTGGGTTAAGGTGGCGTCGATGATGCGGATCTTCGACCGTGGACGGGGCATCAGAAGCTGCTCCGATAGTTTGGATGAGGGTGCGAGAAAGCGGATCTGAGGCCTTGGACTTGTGAGTTGGCAAAGCGGCCCCGGTAGGGTTGAGAATGGTATATGCGAAGCTACTCCGGTAGGGTTGAGGATGGTGTCGGCGAAACGGCTCCGGTAGGGTTGAGGAAGGTGTCGGCGAAGCGGCTCCGGTAGGGTTGAGGAAGGTGTCGGCGAAGAGGATCAGAGGACGTCGACGGGGGCGTCAGTTTGGAGGCTCCAAGGGGTATGGACGAAGCGTCTCCGGTGGGGAGTACGAATGAGCCGCTGCAGATGCGCGGCGGTTGAGCAGAGTACCAGCGAAGCAGATCTGGCGCCGTGGACAAGGCCGGCACTTAATGGGCTGTGGTACAGAGGTGGATGAGCAGTCTACTTGTTTCTAGGGGAGGTTGGAGGGGTAGATGCGGCCGCAGAAGCAGATCCGGCAAGGTGGACGCCGCTGGTAGTGAATGGGCTATGGTACACTGGTGGATGAGCAGTCTAGGGTTTCGAGAGGGGAGGGGAGAAAGGGTGATGTAGTACGGACGGCGTGATGTAAGATGCTCTGGTGCTGTGGAGTTAGTCGTTTTTGCGGGAGGGGGAGAGGAAATGGGGGTGTCGTGTAGTGGGGGGAGCCGGAAGTTACCAAAGCAGCCCCGACCTATCATGTAGATGAGGGCGGTATTGTAACTGTTGGTCTCCATGCACCAAGGACAAAAGGGGGATTTCGCATGCTAAAGACTAAGGTGGCGGAAATTTTAGAAGGAGGCAGGAGATTTTGCCGCCCGCGGGATCGTTCGTATCCAGTTTGAACTAATTTTGGACCGTGCTAGCGGGAAGGTCATGCTAGACTGTGTACACGGGGAACACGTCAGCAGTTAATAACTGGTGTGAATTCCACCCCAGAAAAAAGACAATAACTCGGGATGATGCGCCGATAACTTGGACGTTCACACGGGCGCGGCCAATCGTACGGGTGTAGTGGCACGTTCACAAAAAAGGGATCAAACGCTCAGCCTATGTATTTCTCGTGTAAATAGATAATTTAGTGCCATTGGTTATTTACTTTAAACATAATGCATTGACGTGTTAGTGTAGAGGCGCACAAAAAGAAATGGATATTGTAGTCAGCTACTTAAAAGTGTTACCTCATATGATTACATAGCCTCCATTTCATAAATTGCGTAAACGTTGAATTCAAATATGAATATTACATATATTACTTTAAAATAGAAAATTAAATCATCCAAGACTAATGAATTTGAATGCAAGAGTAACAATGGTGCATGTACATGATAGCTACATTGGTTGTTTGAAGAAACATCACTGTAACTTTGGCATGCACAACTGAAAAGGTTTATTTAAATAAAAAAATGTGATATGTGAGTGTCCAATCTTTATAGCGTTGAATCGATATTGTACCTTTGGCCACGATACGAAGTAGATATTGACTTATGTTCAAGCGATGCACATCCACGATCGCTAGATAGTGATACATGAATGAATTGTGCAATCTCTCTCACACACATACATATCTCATTTCCCTGTGGGCATCTGAATAACACACGCGCACTTCGTGTATTTGTCTCCCTTCGTCAGGGTTAAATTCGTCTTTCTACCCCGTCCTACAAGTCTCTCACACAGAAACACACACGCTCTCTATGTCTAACACGCCCACCCCTTTAATTCCGCCCACCCACAGCCACTAATGTCTCAAAGTATAATAATGTCTCTCACACATATGCTATCTACCTATCCCTTAATATAGCTAGATATGTGTCACGCAAACTCCTTCTCCCTACTAGCAAGATGCCCATGCGTTGCACGGAACATCAAGATGCATTTGTATGAGAAGTTTATCTTGTGGGAGAAAAGGATGAGAGAGGGAATGCCTTATTTGCAAATTCGGAGAGGGGTGTGGGTATCTTTTTGCAAAATTGCCATAGTTTGCTTTCTGTCCGTCGGATATAAATCGGATGGCCTATATTGCTGGATGGCAGGAACACCATCATCACCAACTCTATTTTTTATAAGAGTAGAGATATGTGAGTGTCACTGCCCCCCCCCACACCCACACTTCCCAACACCGAAGGAGTAGGGTGACACCTTGATCTTGATACTAATCTATTGACTGGCTTCTCTCTCAAACATACACACACACACACACACTACCCGGCACCGAAGGACTAGGGTGGCACATCGATCTTGATAATAATCTGTCTACTCCTCTTTCAAACACACACACACACACACTCACTAGTTGTGCCTCTGTGCCTACCGCGCTCACTCTCGATACGTCTTTCTCTCCCTCCCCCCCCAACAATGACCACAGAAGGGTGACAACTCGATCTGATCATAATCCGTCAATTGGTTTCTTTCTCAAACATTGTGTCTCGGTGCCTCGCTCGGTAGCCCCCTCGATATGTAGACTTCTCGCGCGTGCACAGCTGTAGTGACGATGACGCTGAACCCAGTGTGCCTTGTTTCTACCGGCCTCATGTGATAGTTTTCACCCTGTTTTCTGTTAATTAACAAGGCAACCTTTTCTTTGTTACTACTAGTGAATCTGAAATAATTCGGGGCAGACATAAAATATATCACTTCAACCCAATTATCGCAGCAACTATTTTAAAAGAAATTAGCTAGCTGCCTGTGCGTTGCACGGAACATCAAGATGCATTTGTATGAGTAGTTTATCTTGTGATAGAAAAGGCTGAACGAGGGAAGGCCTTATTTGTGAACGTGGAGAGACGTGTGGGTATATTTTTGCAAAATTGCCATAGTTTCTTTCCTATCGGTTAGATATAAATCCGACAGCCTATATTGCAGGATGGCACGCACACCATCATCACCAACTCTGTTTTCTTCTCCCTCCGTCCGAAAATACTTGTCATCAAAATGGATAAAAAGAGATGTATCTAAAACTAAAATACATCTAGATACATTTCCTTTTATCCATTTTGATGACAAGTATTTCCGGACGGAGGGAGTATTTGTCTTTTTAGAGATTTCAACAAGTGACTATGACGGGACCTTACCAGCATACTCAAAAAAGTAGTCCATAAATTTGATGTTACCCTCTTTTCTTGGCGGTGCAGTGCCATCTGGATACCTCATAAATAAATCAAGGACAAATCTGACCCCTTCCTGAAAAAACATACAGAGAAAAATGAGTGAATCTACATAGGGATGGAAAGTGGTAGCGGATAATCCGAAATATCCGATATTCGTATTCGACAAAATTCCTATTCATATCCGAAACATCCGCATCCAAACCAAAATGGAAATGGAAATTATCCGTATCCGAATTTAATTAACAAATAAAAAATATAATATGGTATGAGATTTTGACACAAATATGGATATGGAAGTGGATATATCCGTATCCGAATAAGATTATGGGAGATAATTCTCAAAACTCTAGCCCCAATATTCCAATTATCCAACATAAAAGCCAAATAAGTGGCCAAAAATTACTATTTGTATGGTTAAACTTAGAAACTATTACGCATCACATTAGTATTTATTCATAAACGTAATTATCATTGACTTATTGTATGTCACAAGTTGATTATTCCATGTCATGTAGCTATTGACTAATATACTTAAGCAATATGTCGCTATTATTCGTATCCGTTCCGAATGAAGAAAACATCCGATACGTATTCATATTCGAATAACATCCGAGCCGCATCCGTATCCGATAACATTCGTATTCGCATTCATATTCGTTTTGAAAATATGAAAATGGAACTGGTAAGAGCACTGTCCCATCCGCATCCGATCCGTTTCCACCCCTAAATTTACACTCTAAAATATGTCTACATACACATCCGTATGTGGTAGTCCATTTGAAATCTGAAAAAGAGAACTATTTAGGAACGAATGGAGTATACATAAGAGTAGACATGGAGATATATCTCTAGCATGGTCTACAACAAAAATGTGCTGGGCTGTTTAGCGCCGGATGCTTGCAACGCGATGACATGAGTTCGAATTCTGTCTTTTAACTTTAGATTTTTACATTATATATTACTCTACTTATTTAATATATACTTCTTTCGCTACTGTACTGACAGTGGAACCCACAGAGTACTTAGAATACAAGATTAAGGATGGACTTGTTTCATTTTCACTTTCTATACGAAGCTGTAGCCACCCTGCAAGTCACGTGTACACTATACATGCAATTAACTTTTTATAGAGGGACAATCATACAAGCAATTAAATCAAATGGATTGGATATCACTCTATTATTTCTAGCATAAAGAGCATCTCCAATGGCAGCCGAAAAATTTCCTCCCGCTTCCTTCCGCGGAGGACAACATCAAACGCCAGCGGCATACATTTTTGCAACTCTAACCAACCAGATCAAATTCGTGCAAACACGGACTGATTTCATAAAAGCAAGAAGGATTTCGTATAAAAAAGCCGGATCTTCATATAAACATGATGGATTTCATTACATTTACATGAACTAAGAGGTGCCAATCCGGCTCTCTTGTATAATTAGTACTCCCTCCGTCCGGAAATACTTGTCCTAGAAATGGATGTATCTAGACTTATTTTAGTTATAGATGGCCGCCCGCGGATCCCTTTGTCTTCCTCATGTCCGTCAGACACTTGCGGGGTCGACGAAGGTCCTCGGAAGAGACGAAGCAGCAAAGAAACCACCTGAATCCACGGTCGTCGCCTCGGCGGTGGCCTTCATGGGTCCTAAGTGGCGGCGGCCTCCCGTGTTCTACTTCTCCTCGATGATGGCGGCGGACACTGGTGGCGCGGTATGACGCGGCAGCGACGACGCCTGTACCGGCGTGCTCGCCACTATGCCGGCGTGGAGCAACACGCCACTCCTCATCGAGCTGAACTGGAGCGGCGAGTTGCTGAACCATGTGCCTGCTTGGGGCGGCAACTGGCTCCGTCGGGCCAAGCGAGGTTGGTGAAGCACCGAGCGGCCTCGCCCGTATCCGGAGGGCTCGGCGGGCCACCCAGCCGGGTAATATGCCGGAGAACAGCTCATCGGAAGAGATCGGAAGAGTGGAGAAAATGGTGAAGGAGGAGTGGGGGAGCGGCGGAGGGGTGCGATTCTTGCCCGCTGTCTGTCTGGCCTCGTGTAAATAGAGGGCGGACGATAGGAGCTTGGCCGGCGTATGGCCTCGTTTAAACTGAGGGCGGACGGGAGGAGCTCGGCCGGTGTTGCATTTAATTCCAGCCCGCTCATGAACAGACGTGTGGCCGGAGTAGGATTCTCGGTTTGCATGCGGGTTTAATGGAGGCACCGGGCGTGCAGCGAGCGGCACAATACTATTCGATTTGACAGTAGTAATGAGCCGTCAAATCACGAAGGCCCTCGCCTCTCGTGAAACCGACCAAGCTAGACTGCCCCGCCCTCTAGCCTTTTAAAAATGTATATACTCCACTTTTGTACAGTAGTAGTATCGATGGATTGCGCCATGGAGCAAAACTTGAAATTAAAAAAAAAGGTGGTACATATAGAGAGCGCTAGTCGCCAAATTATGCATACAGTTGAAAGTGCGTTATATCGACTAGAGGGGGGGTGAATAGGCGATTTTTATGAATTCTTCACTGAGGAATTTGCTGGTGAGGAAATTCCTAAATGAAGAACTACTAGCAGCGGAATAAGTACTCAGAAGTAAACATAACAGAACACAAGCATAGTCATCATGATGAAATGAAGAGAAGCACAGAGTACAGAAAGCGTAAACACAGGATAACACAAGAAAGAAGACGAATAGACTAGAGAAATTGATCTGAGGAAATTGAGAAAGTCTTCAGTCAAAGTCTTCAAACAGATATGAACAGGCACACAACAACAGAAATGAGAAAATGAAAGAGTTGAGGAAATAGAACCAGTAGGCTTGGTGAAGACAATGATTTGGCAGACCAGTTCCAACTGCTGTCTCAGTTGTACATCTGGTTGGAGCGGCTGAGTATTTAAACTCGAGGACACCCAGTCCCGGACACACAGTCCTCGCCATATTCTCCTTGAGCTAAGGTCACACAGACCTCGCCCAATCACTCGTGGTAAGTCTTCAGGTGACTTCCGGACCTTCACAAACTCGGTCACTCGGCGATCCACAATTCCTCTTGGATGCTCTAGACCTTGACGCCTAACCGTCTGGAAGAAGCACAGTCTTCAAAGGAAACAAGCGTCGGATCCACGCAGGATCAATCTCTTTAGTGATGCTCAATCACATTGGGTTTGTAGGTGTTGGGTTTTGGGTTTTCCTCACTTGATGATTTTTGCTCAAAGTCCTCAGAGGATGGGACGCTCACAATTGACAAGTGTCAGTTTCTCTCGGAGCAGCCAACCAGCTAGTGGTTGAACGGGGCGGCTATTTATAGCCTAGGGAGCAGCCCGACATGATAAGACATAAATGCCCTTGTCTGATATGACCGTTAGGTGGGTAGATATTTTGGAACCGCTGGCGCATAGCACACCAACGGTCGGAATTTTGACTATCAAAATCCTCATGGCTATCATGTTCCTCACTATGTAGGGAATTCACACTGGTGAATTCCTAACTCCTTAGTCAGAACAAATTCCTAAGAGACCAGAAGAACTTTGTCTCTGTCACTGAAGAATATTACTGAATTGTATGAGATTTCCAATGGCTTCACTCGAAGGGATTGGTAGGTGTAGGATTTTGAGTTGAGCATCACATGGAAATTTTTCCTTAGTATTTCCTCGACCCCCTTTAACAGTACGGTGTTCCCTATGACTCAAGAAAGAGAAAATGAAACTACGAAAACAAAAGTCTTCACGCTTCATGTTCCTCGAATGATTGCCTAGTCTTCAAGGTCACAACAATTTCTTCACTTTCAAAGTCTTCAGAAAGTCTTTAGAGATCCAAAGTCTTCAGTTGAAGAACTTCATTTTTAGGGGTCGACTTTCTCTGTAAATATCAAACTCCTCATAGACTTATAGACCTGTGTACACTCACAAACGCATCAGTCCCTTAACCTATAAGTCTTCAATACACCAAAATCACTAAGGGGCACTAGATGCATTTACAATTTCCCCCTTTTTGGTGATTGATGACAATATAGGTTAAGTTTTCAACGGGGATAAACATGTGAAGTGTAAATACTGATATTGAGGAATTTGATTGCAAGATATAGAAGAACTCCCCCTGAAGATGTGCATAGTGAGGAATTTGCTTTTGAAGCAATGCACACTTGAAGAGTATAATCATGGAGATCTCCCCCTATATCTTGTAATTCATACATGCATTTGATATATAATATGAAGAATTTGAAATGCATGATAAAATATGGTGACTGATGTAATTCAGCATGTGTGCATTAACATTAAAGAGGAATAAGCATGCAGAAGAACACAACAAAAGTATCTGGTCACCATAGAGTTTAAGATTACAACTCGATCCAGCAAAGTCATTAGAAGAACAAGAGTTGTAACTTAGCAAAAAAATGCCCATATAAGATAGACCCGCTTGAAGACTACCTCAAATTTCTGCCCCTTTGTCATCAAATGACCAAAAGGGTTGAAACTGAGGACTAACGCCCCTGAAGAATATCATGAAGATGGAGGAGCGCCAGTGTTGTCAGGGTCTTGAGTCGATGTAGGGCCTGCTGCAGTGTCGTCCAAGTCTTCATGCTCGTCCGTGGCGCGTGATGAAGAATATGAGCTGGCCACCACGGTCTTGACCCTCTTGAATCTATTCGGTGGAGGAGCAGACCAGTCAAAGTCTTCCTTGAAGCCCATTTGCTTCAGATCTTCTTCACCATATAGATGTGACTGAATAGCCCAGGTGCGATCGAACACTTCATGGAGGTAGTAGTGGTTTTTCTTCACTGCATTATGTGTGGAAGTCATTTTGTGAAGAATAGAACAAAACTGACGCTTAACCCACTGGTGGTTGCGATCCACCTTCTGGTGAAGACTTATCAGTAGTTCATGATCAGTCAGCACATGAGGAGCAGTAGCTTGAGGACTTGTCTTGGTAGCATTGGCAGTAGTATCATGAATGGCAGAGTCATCATTGGTGGAGTAAGATGCAGCTTTGCGGAACTGACCATCCAATGGACGAATGCCTTCATCAATAATGGCTGGTGACTTGCCCTTCTCATCAGATGAGGAAATTGTCCGCTTGAGGACTTCAATAGGGGGCAAGTAGCTGAGGTGATTCTGAAAATCAGCCTTGTAGTTGAGTGAAGACCTTGTTCTGAGGAATCTCATGATCCACGGCGCGTAAGGCTTCAACTCAAATGGAGAAAGTGCAACATTCGCCAGAGTCCTCATGAAGAAATCATGATAATTTATGGGAATGCCATGCATGATGTTGAAAAGCATGTTCTTCATCATTCCGATAATTTCTTCATCGGATGAGTCATGGCCTTTGATGGGACTCATGGTCTTCGTCAGAATGAGGTAGATTGTTCTTGGCACATAGAGCAATTCCTTCACGAGGAATTTGGTCCTTGGAGCTTGTCGCGGCTTCAGCGGCTTCATGAGCACTTGCATATAGTGATCAGTGAGTTCAGGCTCATCATACAGACAAGGAGCACCGTCAGGTGGAGGACTGATTGGTAGGGCACGAAGCAATTCAGAGGCTGGTGCCTTGTAATGAGTGTTTTCAGTCATCCAATCCAACACCCATGAGTTGACGTCAGCAACATCGCCTGTGATATGCAAAGTTGCATAGAACTGAAGAATAAGTTCTTCATTCCAATCAACTATGTCAGAGCAGAAATTGAGCAAGCCAGCATCATGAATCATGCTGAGGACTTGAGAGAAGCAAGGCATGGATTCCATGTCCACATGAGGAATATGCTCATGACCGAAGACTTTGTCCTTGTTGAAGAGCACTAAGGAATAGAAGTTGGCCTGGCTGGCAGTCCAGAAACGCTTCCTTCTAAGACGAGCATTGTCATAGGGGTTGAATTCCGTGAAGAATACGTGCTCGCCAAAGAAATCATCAGCCTTGAATTTTTGCTTCTTGGAGAAAGGATCCTTTGGTGTGGGCTGAGGAGTGTCAGTCAATTGCAGCACTACTTCAGGAATCGCAATCTCAGGTTCCTCGGGCTGAGGAATTTCAGGCTCTTCTGCAGCTTTAGCCTAGGTGGCTGGAATTTCTTCATGAACACTTGGGGTTGCATGAGGTTCCTCAGATCCCATTTGCAGTTCAGTGAGGACAGGGGACTGAGGAATAGCTTGAAGGGGAGTGAACATTGGAGAGTTGGGATGTTGACTGTCCCAAAATTCATCATTAAGCACAGGAGTGGTACAGCCAATGTCCACATCCTCCTCTTCAATTTATTCAACACCTGCCTCTTCAGCAGTAAACTGAGGCAAAGGTGAGGAAATGACTGGGGATGAAGGGATCTTATCTAGTTCAATTTCTTCGTCTAACTGCTCTGTCGAAGCTGCAGAAGGAGTTTCTTCATCAGATTCATCGGGAATCACATAATCTTCACCAAGAGGAACAAGGTCCTTTGATGGCATTGAGGAAACTGGAATGGCATCAATTGGATTATCAATTGAACTGATCAGAGTCTTCATCTTCTTTGGAGCTGAAGAATTTGAAGAAGTTGATGCCTTCCTTTTCTTCATAGCTGCACATTCTGTAGCCTTGGTCTTCTTCGCATCTAATGCAGATGGAAGGATTGGAGTTGGTGTAGGCGCAGGAGGTGCAGAGGACTTTGGTTCATTTTCCTCAGGCATAACTGATGCAGTTGCCCTGACTTGTTCACTTTCTTCAGGCGCACCACTAGTGGATGCCTTGGCAATATCTTCAGTGGCTGGGATGGAGTCATCAGCCCTGGCACTCTCATGGTCTTCAGCAGCCTGATTGTCATCAGCGGTGCTGGCATATTCTTCAGTAGGCTGGCAGATGCCTCAGCCTGAGTAACTTCAATGTGCACAAGTGGAGCAGCACTTGAAGTGAATTTCTTTGTCAGATTGACGAAACGCACCTTGGCGCCTGAGGGAGTCCCGGATTAGGGGGTGTCCGGATAGCCGAACTATCACCTTTGGCCGGACTCCTGGACTATGAAGATACAAGATTGAAGACTTCGTCCCGTGTTCGGATGGGACTTTCCTTGGCGTGGAAGGCAAGCTTAGCGATACGGATATGTGGATCTCCTACCATTGTAACTGACTCTGTGTAATCCTAACCCTCTTCGGTGCCTATATAAACCGGAGGGTTTCAGTCCGTAGGACGAACAACAATCATACCATAGGCTAGCTTCTAGGGTTAGCCTCTCTGATCTCGTGGTAGATCTACTCTTGTACTACCCATATCATCAATATCAATCAAGCAGGAGTAGGGTTTTACCTTCATTGAGAGGGCCCGAACCTGGGTAAAAGCATCGTGTCCCTTGTCTCCTGTTACCATCCGCCTAGACGCTGTCGGCGTTCTGGGAACGGGGGTCCCCAGACTTGCCTGCCTGCGGCCTGCGGCGTGGCTCAAAAGGGGCCCCAGCGCAGCCCATCTTCATCAACACAAGCTCAAGACCCTCGCGAGGGGCCAAGCCTCGCGGGGCGGACCGCAAGGAGCTTCCTCAGGCACGGCCTCATCAGGCTGGCTCACGAGGAGGCGGAGAGTTCAAGGCGGGGTACCTCGCGAGGTGCCCATGACGCAAGCCATGATGACCAAGGGCGCCAGTCGGGCGCCAGCCCGCGCAGTGTCCTGCTTTCCTCTTTGGTGCAAAGTGAGCAAGCGTAGGCGAGAGCATCAAGCAAAGGCATCCATTTCGATGCAACAAGACCAAGACCAGTCCAACGGCAGGATGGGGGTCACCGTGGAGCCCAAGCCGGCGTCACCACCAGAGCCTTTGACAGGCGAGAACTAACCTTAGTCAGGATAAGTGTACCCGTTGTTCCCCTTCAAAATGGCCAATTGTTGGCGCCCTTCCCGCTCAATATTTGGGAAGAGGCCCAGGGCCTTTGCCTATAAATAGGACTAGCCACCCCTAGGGTAGAGGCATCAAGATCCCCACCGAGAAACTAGTAGATAGAGTGACTGAACTTCTCCTAGCAGTTCATCACACTAGCCAGGAACAGACCCTCGCGAGGCTGTTCTTCCTTGTATTGTTTATCATCAGCCCAAGAGGCAATCCACCACACCACACACTGGAGTAGGGTATTACACCACAATGGTGGCCTGAACCAGTATAAACCTCGTGTCTCTTGTGTTGATCCCTTGGTAGTTTAGACCCTAGCGATTTGGTGAGGAGCAGGTAGGTAGAGGGCGAAATCTCCGCACGCACCCCAGTGTTCGAACCTCAAGGGTCTGTCGGAACCCGAAATCCGACATTTGGCGCGCCAGGTAGGGGTACACCGGAATTCGTCTTCCGTCGCGCTGCCCTTCTTCGACCGTCGCATCCATGTCTGACGCTCGTCAGGCTGCTCTCGCCACTCGAGTCGCCCAGACGGCTCCCGTCGGCGGACGCCCTCGCCGTTCCCCGTCGCCGGCCGTCAACGCCACCACCGGCTCGGCGGGGAACAGGCAGTGGGAATCGCCCCTACGTCCCTTTGTGGCCTCTTGGGAAAAGCCGCACGACCTCTTCCTCGCCCACCACGTCGCGCCGGCCTCCCCGGTCGTTGCGGCCCTCCTGGGCGGCTCGCAGGCGCCGCCCTTGCCGTTCCCCGTCGCCTGCCGTCAACGCCATCATCGGCTCTGCGGGGAATGGGCAGCGGGAATCGCCCCTGCGTTCCTCCGTGGCCTCTTGGGAAAAGTCGCGCGACCTCTTCCTCGCCCACCACGTCGCGCCGGCCTCCCCGGTCGTCGCGGCCCTCCTGGGCGGCTCGCAGGCGCCGCCCTTTAGTCACCATGTCAAGCTGTTCATCCGCCAGATCGGTGCCGCCTCCACGCGGCAGGGGGCTCCCCGGGACCGGCCGGAGCTGCAGGCCCAGCTAGCCTTTAGCTCGGAGGACCACCCCACCAACTCGGCCTGCTCGGGAATGCTCCCCATGCTGTGCACCCCCACCATCTGCCAGGTGGCTATCACCAGGACCCTCATCGACGGTGGCGCGGGCCTCAACGTGCTCTCAGTCAAGACCTTCGACCTCCTCCGCATACCCCGGGAGCGGCTGCAGCCCAGCCGGCCCTTCATGGGCGTCGGGGGCGGGTCTTCCAACTCCTTGGGACAGATTCGGCTCCCAGTAACTTTCGGCACCTACGACAACTTCCGCACGGAGCTGGTCGATTTCGACATCGCCCTCATTGGCCTCCCCTACAACGCCATCCTCGGCTACCTAGCACTAGCCTGATTCATGGCCGCGACTCACCCGGCTTACAACCTCATGAAGATTCCCGGGACTAGCGGAGTCCTCACCATGCCTGGGGACGCCGGGGATGCGCTGCAAGCGCTCAAGCTCGCCTTCAAGATGGCGGCGTCGGCACAGCCCGTTGACGCGGGGGCCCCCGAGCCCAAGGGGGCTGCGCCAGCCAAGAAGAAACAGTTGTTCACCCAAGACAAGGCGGAGACCAAGCAGATACCCGTCGACGAGGACGGGTCCACCAGCGCCACTTTCACCATAGGCGCCCACCTTGGGCCCGAGCAGGAGGAAGCCCTGGTCAAGTTCCTACGTGAAAACAAGAAGGTGTTCGCTTGGGAGCCCGATCAGTTGGCAGGGATCCCATGGGGCGTGATCGAGCACCACCTCAACGTGTGCCCCAATGTGCGCCCCGTGAAGCAGAAAGCAAGGCGGTAGTCCGCTGAAAAGCAGGCCTTCATCATCCAGGAGACTCGCAAGCTAGAGGCCGCGGGGGTCATTCGCGAGGTCCGATATCTAGATTGGTTGGCCAACCCTGTAGTTGTGCCGAAGAAGGGGGGGAAGGAACGCATGTGTGTCGACTTCACCAACCTCAACAAAACATGCCCGCAAGATCCGTTCCCGCTCCCGCGTATTGATCAGATCATCGATTCCACCGCTGAGTGTGACCTGCTATGCTTCTTGGATGCCTTCTCCGGGTATCACCAGATCAAGATGGCGGTGGAAGACGTGGAGAAGAAGGCCTTCCTGACCCCGTGTGGGGTGTAGTGCTACACATGCATGCCCTTCGGACTGCGCAACGCGGGGGCGACCTTTCAGCGGCTCATGCACATCACCCTGGGCCCGCAACTCGGGAAGAATGTGGAAGCTTATGTCGACGACATTGTAGTGAAGTCTCGCGAGGCCAAGACCCTGATACAAGACCTGGAGGAAACCTTTGCAAACCTCAACGCAGTGAGTCTGCGGCTCAACTCGGAGAAGTGTGTGTTTGGAGTACCCTCGGGCAAGCTCTTGGGCTTCCTCGTGTCCCACCGAGGCATTGAAGCCAACCCAGATAAGGTCAAGGTGGTCGAGGACATGAGCCCGCCAAAGACCCTCAGAGAGATGCAGAAGCTCACTAGGCGCGTGACTGCTGCTGGGGCGCTTCATCTCCAGGTTAGGAGAGCGAGCGCTGCCTTTCTTCCAGCTGATGAAGAAAAAGGGGCCCTTTGAATGGACTGAAGAGGCCGACAAGCCATTTCAAGATCTCAAGAGATACCTAACCAGCCCTCCGGTGATGGTGTCCCCACGCCCTCGAGAGCCCTTGGTACTCTACCTTGCCGCTACTCCTTACTCCCCCAGCGCGGCTCTGGTGGCGGTTAGGGAGGAGCGTTGGACCAAGGCCACAGCAGCTGCCTGCGCCAAGGCAAAGCAGGACCAAAAAGGACTCGCAAAGATCACTACCACGACTGAGGAGGACCAGCCGACACAGGGGAACGCACCAGGAGCGGGAGAGGCCCTTCCCCCAGGCGACCAGCTTCTGGAGGCCCCAATGCCTCAGCAAGCGCCGTGGCCTCCGGAAGGCGCCACCAGCACCGACGCTCCAAGCCTCGTCGAGCACCCGGTGTACTTCGTCAGCACGGTGTTGCGGGATGCGAGGGCACGATACCCCATGCCATAGAAGCTCCTCCTTGCGCTGCTGGTGGCCTCGCGCAAGCTGCGGCACTACTTCCAGGGTCACTCGATCAAGGTTGTCTCAGCATACCCCTTGGAAAGGGTGCTCAGGAGCAATAACTCGGCCGGAAGGGTCGCCGAGTGGAACATTGAACTGCAAGTGTTTCAGCTCGAGTTCAGCACGACCAGGGTCATCAAGGGTGCCGCGCTAGCAGATTTCGTGGCTGAATGGATGGAAGCACCGGACCTCAAGACTGACGAGGACCGATCCCTCTCCCCTGGGAGCGAGGCGCCAGAAGGCTGGGTCATGTACTTCGACGAGGCGTTCTCCAGGCATGTCGCTGGGGCTGGGGCGGTGCTTATATCTCCTGCTCAGGACAAGTTGTACTACGCCGTGCAGCTCTGTTTCCAGCAAGGTGAAAAGGTCTCCAACAATATAGCGGAATACGAGGGACTGATAGCGGGGTTGAAGGCCGCCGCATCCCTGGGGGTGAAGCGCCTTACCATCAAGGGAAATTCGCAGCTCCTCGTCAACTTCTCCAACAAGGTATACGATCCTCGAGATGAGCACATGGAAGCCTATCTTGCGGAGGTCCGCAGGATGGAAAAGCAGTTCTGGGGGTTGGAGCTACAGCACGTGCCCCGTGGCACTAACCAAGAGGCCGATGACATCGCGAAACGAGCATCCAGGCGGCTGCCTCAGGAACCTGGCGTCTTCGTGGAGCGGCTCTTCAAGCCCGCGGCCATGCCAACGCTATCAAACACGGCGCAGCCTCGGGAGGAGCTCCCCCAGCCACCTGCCTCGGGAGCCCCGGCCTGCAGCCCAGCCTCAGGAGAGCGCCTACTCCTGGCAATGGAGCCTCAGGAGGGGTGCTGGATCATAGAGCTCCGGATTTACTTAACGCAAGGGACCCTGCCGGAGAAGGAAGGAGAAGCGGAGCATGTGGCGCGGCAAGCCATAGCATACCGCATCAGGGATGGGGAACTCTACCGGAAGCAACCAAATGATGTGTCCCTATGCTGCATCCCCAGGGAGCAAGGGAGAGAGCTGCTGGCGGACATACACGATGGAGACTGTGGGCACCATTCGTCATCACGAACCCTCATGGGAAAGGCATTCCGCAGCGGCTTCTATAGGCCTACTGCGCTCAGTGAAGCCGTCGAACTGCTAAAGGCTTGCGAAGCCTGTCAGTTCCTTGCAAAACAGATCCATCAGCCGGCGGGGGGTCTATAGACCATACCCCTCACGTGGCCATTCGCAGTCTGGGGGCTTGATATTCTGGGCCCGTTTCCTCGGGCGCCAGGGGGCTATCGCTACCTCTACGTCGTCGTGGACAAGTTCACCAACTGGGCCGAAGTGGAAGCCGTCCACACCATCCCCGCGGGTTCAGCGGTCAAGTTCATCAAGGGCATCGTGAGCCGGTTCGGGGTGCCGAACCGCATCATCACCGAGAACGGTTCGCAGTTCACCAGTAACCTCTTCAAAACGTACTGTGCTAACCTTGGAACGCAGATATGCTACGCCTCAGTGGCGCAACCCCGAAGCAATGGCCAAGCCGAGCGGGCCAACGCGGAGGTCCTGAGGGGCCTCAAGACCAGAACATTCAAGAAGAAGCTGGAAGCCTGCGGCAGAGGCTGGCACGACAAGCTTCAGTCCGTGTTGTGGTCGATCCGCACGACCGCAACCAAGCCGACTGGGGAGACCCCATTCTTCTTGGTCTACGGAGCCGAGGGGTCCTCCCTCACGAGGTCAGACGTCGTTCCGCATGGGTCCTACCGTTCGATGAAGCGCAGCAGGACGCCATGCGGGGGATGGACCTCGTGCTGGGGGAGGAGCGTCACCGAGAAGCCGCACTACGAGCGGCGAGATATCATCAAGCGCTGCGGCGATACCACTGCCGCAACATCCGCCCCAGGACTCTCGAGGTAGGGGACCTCGTGCTCAGGCGGGTTCTCTCTAGGGAGGGACTGCATAAGCTCTCTCCCATGTGGGAGGGCCCATTCAAGGTTGTTCAGGTTTCCAGGCCTAGCTCCGCGCGTTTGGAGACTCGGGAGGGGGTGCCAGTCCAGAATACATGGAACATCTAGCACCTCCGGAGGTTTTACCCCTAGGAAAGGCCTAGAGCCTGTGAAGAAGGCGAATGCCTGTGAAGATCATCCTTTTGGAAAAGGGCCAGAGCCTGTGAAGATCATCTTTTTGGAAAAGGCCCAGAGCCTGTGAAGAAGGCAAATGCCTGTGAAGATCATCTTTTTGGAAAAGGCCCAGAGCCTATGAAGAAGGCAAATGCCTGTGAAGATCATCTTTTTGGAAAAGGCCCAGAGCCTATGAAGAAGGCAAATGCCTGTGAAGATCGTCTTTTTGGAAAAGGCCCAGAGCCTGTGAAGAAGGCGAATGCCTGTGAAGATCATCTTTTTGGAAAAGGCCCAGAGCCTGCGAAGAAGGCGAACGCCTGTGAAGCTGTCGCGTTTTGGAACAGGCCCGGAGCCTGTGAAGAGTGCCAATGCCCGTGAAGCTTGCTTCCTCGAAGAAAGGCTCGGAGCATGTGAAGAAGGCCAACGCCTGTGAAGCTTGCCGCCCGTGACACTCTCACGTAATAATGAGTGGGGCTGTACATGCCCCGGAGTCTCAGGAGCGCCGGCCTCAGGCCCTGGGGCTCCCTCCCACGCCCAGTGGCAGCACTTAGCTCCGCGCTGGTGAGAATACGTTGAAGACTAGACTAGGTGCCGGACGCGGCTTTTTCATTTGCTTTCTGCAGTTGGCAAGTTCATTCTTATTTGGAGTTTTATCGAAACTATCGCCGCCTTTCGACTTGTTGTTCTTCGACTTTTTTTCGCTCTTCTGCCTCGATTTCTCTTCTGCAAGGGCTCGAGGTGGAAGCCCCGGGAGCCCTCGCGAGTGTTTCCAACCCAATCGCTCAAGGTCTCACGGCCCGGGTCTATTACAGGAGCGCCCCTCCAGTCCATGCCTCACGGGCACCATGACTCGAATACGGGGCCTGGGTCGATCGCCCCACGGCTGAGGCCGGGGATTAAATACGCGCGGGCATGCGACTGAGAGGAGCAATACCAAAACAGCAGAAACAGTACGATAATTCATGACAATAACCCAAACACGCCCCCACGGGGCCCCATACTGTTGACTTCTTTTTGCGCAGGAGAAAAGAAAGAAAAGAATAAAGCAGGCGAAGCTTGCCCCACGCCGGCCCTCTAGGAAGACTCGAGCCGCCTCCGGAGCTCAGGCGGACTCCCTCTCACGCTTCACCGGGGCGCGACGACGGGCAGACCCGCTGCCACCCTCCAAGCGGGCACGATGGCGGGGGGGCTGGCCGCGGCCGCTGCTAGAAGAGTCGCTACCCGAAGAAGAGCTGGTGAAGCTTGAGGAGTCTCGGGCGTCGCCAACCACGCGCGTGCGGTCCTCTCCGTCCTCGCCAGGGCTGGGTCCCCGGCCGCGGTCGTCGTCTTCAGGGCAGCACCCTGCACGGCGACCATCTTCCCCGAACACCCTCACATAGAGGGTGGCGTCGCCGTCAAACTTGAAGTGTAAAGTGCACCGGCGGCTCAGGCCACGCGCGCAGGCAAACGTCTGCCAGCCGCGGGTCAAGGCCAGGCTCCCGGCGGCGGAGACCTCCAGCGAAGCCAATGAGGTCCGGCTGCAGCAGCCATCTGCCTGGAGCCAGAGGCCACCCAAAGCGCCGGCTGGGAAGTCACCAAGGAGGAAGCGAGGGAGCTGAAGCCGGGCACTGGTTGGCTCCGCCGCCCACACAATGAACTCCGGTAGCACCTCCACAGTATGGAAGCGTGGTCTCGGGGGTCGCACGGCCGGAGCACGCCCCCGACCATGGCTAGCCGCTCATCGCCGCACATAGAGCCATCTCAGCGACCGCGGGGGGCCACCGCGGAGGCCACAGGATGCTTGCGAGGGCGGCCTCGACCGCGCTTGGGCGGGGGAGAGGTAGACTCGACCTGGCGAGCCTTCCCTTTCTCTGCGGCCGAGAACTTCCTTGGCGGAGCCATGAAGGAGAAGGAGAGGAAAGAGGGGATAGTCCGGAAGGGCGCACGCCGTTCCGTACTTAAGGCCAGAGGAGGCCAACCGTCGACCGCCATGATTGTAAGTAATCATGACCCTCTTTGCATGCAGGGACTTGTCGAATCCGTGCAGTTGCCGAGGTGTCGTGGGGAGCGGGGACACCCACGTCCAATCAACCGCCACGCGGCGCCCAAGGCCGCAGGCTGTTAGGGCCCGTGACGCTTCGCACTTGCCATTTCGGCTCTCTGCACGGCCAAGTCCGGGCGCGCCGTGGGCTCGGGGGCTACTGTCGGTGTTCTGGGAACAGGGGTCCCCAGACTTGCCTGCCTGCGGCCTGCGGCGTGGCTCAAAAGGGGGCCCAGTGCAGCCCAACTTCATCAACACAAGCTCAACACCCTCGCGAGGGGCCAAGCCTCGCGGGGCGGATGGCAAGGAGCTTCCTCAGGCACGACCTCATCAGGCTGGCTCACGAGGAGGCGGAGAGTTCAAGGCGGGGTACCTCGCGAGGTGCCCATGACACAAGCCATGACGACCAATGGCGCCAGTTGGGCGCCAGCCCGCGCAGTGTCCTCCTTTCCTCTTTGGTGCAAAGGGAGCAAGCGCAGGCGCGAGCATCAAGCAAAGGCATCCATTTCGGTGCAACAAGACCAAGACCAGTCCAACGGCAGGATGGAGGTCACCGTGGATCCCAAGCCGGCGTCACCACCAGAGCCTTTGACAGGCGAGGACTAACTTTAGTCAGGATAAGTGTACCCGCTGTTCCCCTTCAAAATGGCCAATTGTTGGCGCCCTTCCCGCTCAATATTTGGGAAGAGGCCCAGGGCCTTTGCCTATAAATAGGACTAGCCACCCCTAGGGTAGAGGCATCGAGATCCCCACCGAGAAACTAGTAGATAGAGCGACTGAACTTCTCCTAGCAGTTCATCACACCAGCCAGGAACAGACCCTCGCGAGGCTGTTCTTCCTCGTATTGTTTATCATCAGCCCAAGAGGCAATCCACCACACCACACACTGGAGTAGGGTATTACACCACAATGGTGGCCTTAACCAGTATAAACCTCGTGTCTCTTCTGTTGATCCCCTGGTAGTTTAGACCCTAGCGATTCGGTGAGGAGCAAGTAGGCAGAGGGCGAAATCTCTGCGCGCACCCCAGTGTTCGAACCTCAAGGGTCTGCCGGAACTCGAAATCCGACAGACGCACAGTTCGAGACCCCCTACCCGAGATCCGCCGGTTTTGACACCGACATTGGTGCTTTCATTGAGAGTTCCTCTGTGACGTCGCCATCAGGAAGCATGCCTCATCCCATCTTTAAAGACGGCACTGTTGCTAAAGGAGCTTTGGCTATCGGCCAAACTCTCCGGCTAGGCGGTTTCCTTATGACCACCTGTCCGGCCACCGCGCCGACGATGACTTCTCGGGTCATAGAAAGCAATCTTCACGTTAGATTGGAACTTGCCGAGCAGTTAGATCCAATGGAGCTCTCTTCCGTAAACGAGCTCTTGGATCGCATCGCTGCCCTGGGAGTCGCTACAGACTACGATCAGATTGGGCCTAAAACCGATCTGAGAGAGATCAATTCTCCCCAGGTTACCCACCACGTTGCCGTGGTTGAGGAGCAATATGGCGACCCTTCCTCTATTTTAAGGACTAGCTATGTCCGGATTCCCGATCCCTCCATGTCGGATTCCCGCAGAGGGGAGGACATAACTCAAGCCATGAACCTAAAGTCAGGCAGCAGGCTAGATGCATTGGACAACATCCAAGAACCCAAGCTTCCAAGTTCGGAAACTTCTTGGCCCAGAGCCTGAGATTGGATGGGGTTCCGGATTTAATTCCACCCGCCCACCCAAACATAAGCGATCTATCCCAAATCCGGCAAGAGCCCGCAGAAACAGTACACCATTACTGGGCCAGGTTCCTCCTAGTTATGAACAGGATAAAGGACTGCCGTGAGGAGGACGCGATTACATTCTTCCGCAATAGTTGCATGGACAAGGGAATCCTCAACGCCATAAGTCATCGTGAAATTACACGCTTCACTGACTTGGTGTCCATAGTACGAAAGTACTGTGAGATGGAAAGCGCCTGGAAAACCGAAATCAATTTTTGGGACAATCCGGCCCTGAATACAACCCCAGTCCGAAATAAAAGGGTGCATCATCGCCAGGCACCTAGGTTCAATACCAAAAAGCAAAAACCCTCTATAGGGCATGGAACCGTACTGGAGGGATGGCTCAATGGACCCTGCAAAATTCATAGTACAGAGGGCGCCACTCCAACTCATAGCCTTAGAGCATGTTGGATACTATGGCATGTGGCCAAAAGTGGCGAAGAGCTTCTAGCTCCAGAGCATCAGCCCAAGGATACCAGTACGGTATTAACAGTCTTCGAGACGTTCGCATCAAATAATATGCGGAAACGAACACTCCGCAGCCTTGCCGAAGTCTACCAAGTAGCAACAATAAACCCATGGAGTGACACGGGTATTACCTTTAATGCCAGTGACGAACCTAGATTCCGAACAACCCGAGCACCAGCTGCACTGGTCCTCAGTCCAATAGTGGACGACTTTCGCCTCACAAAGGTACTCATGGATGGTGGCAGCAGATTGAACCTTATTTACGAGGAAACCCTCCGAAAAATGGAAATAGACTGGAGCATTGAGCGAAGCAGCACAACCTTTAGAGGAATAATCCCCAGTCGGGAAGCATGCTGTACAGGAAAAATCACACTGGATGTGGTATTTGGCACGCCGGATAATTACAGGTCCGAGGAGGTCACGTTCCAAGTGGCCCCGTTCAGCAGCGGATATCACGCTCTATTAGGGCGAGAGGCATTCACAATTTTTCAAGCTATAGCCCATTACGGGTACATGAAGCTCAAAATGCCCGGGCCCAACGGAATTATCACTCTTGCTAGTGACCCGGACATAGCACTCCGTGCCGAAAATAAGACAGCCGCACTGGCCCTTGAGGCACTATCCGAAGCCCTAGCGGCCGAAGAACTCATTGCGCTGCACTCCACGGTGAATAGGGACGATGTGATACTCGATAAGAGATCCAAGTCCACTTCCTTTAAACCAGCGGACGAAATAGTCAAATTCCGAGTCCATCCAACAGACCCTACGAAAACGGCCTCCATCGGGGCACAATTAAACCCTGATGTAGATGCCGCACTACGAGAATTCCTACGCGAAAATTGGGACATTTTTGCCTGGCACCCTTCAGACATGCCAGGAATCCCACGCCGGCTGGCTGAGCATAGCCTAAACATCCTAAAAGGATTCAAAGCAGTCAAATAGGCTCTTCGGCGTTTCTCCGAACCCAAGAGACAGGCCATGGTAGAGGAGCTAGCCAAATTATTGGAGGTCGGATTCATCAGAGATATAAAACATCCGGACTAGCTAGCAAACCTGGTGATGGTACCAAAGAAGGACAAATCCTGGCGCCTATGCGTCGATTTTAAGGACCTCAACAAGGCTTGCCCAAAGGATCCCTTCCCACTCCCGCGCATCGATCAAATTATCGACGCTACCGCAGGACATGATTCATTGTGTTTCCTCGACGCATAGTCCGGCTACCACCAAATTAAGATGGCAGAGCCCGACCAGGCTGCAACGGAATTCATCACCCCATACGGCCCATTCTGCTTCAACACAATGCCCTTTGGGCTCAAAAACGCCGGCGCAACATATCAGCGCATGATTCAGACATGTCTGGCAAACCAGATCGGCAAAACAGTGGAGGTATACGTAGACGATGTGGTTGTCAAAACCAAGCTCGTCGAAACTCTAGTAGACGATTTGAGGCTCACATTCGATAATCTCCGAACATATGACATTAAGCTTAACCCGGAAAAATGCATTTTTGGCGTACCAGCCGGAAAGCTCTTGGGCTTCATTGTATCCGGTAGACGAATTGAAGCAAACCCAGCCAAGATCCAAGCTCTGTCACAATTGGATATCCCAAAGGACCTCAAACAAATACAAAAATTGACGGGATGCATGGCCGCTCTAAGCCGCTTTATCTCCCGTTTAGGAGAAAAGGCGTTACCTCTTTATCGCCTCCTCCGACGCACCGAACTCTTCGAGTGGACGGATGCCGCCACGGCCGGACTTGAAGAAATAAAAGCCATATTGGCAACAAACCCGGTCCTGGCCGCGCCCAACATGGGCGAACCAATGCTATTATATACCGCGGCAACTCATCAATTTGTGAGCGCAGTGCTCGTTGTCGAACGAGAAACGGACGGACACAAGTTCCCCCTTCAAAAACCAGTTTACTACGTGTCCACTGTCCTAACTCCATGCAAGTCACGGTACACGCATTATCAAAAGATAGCGTACGCGGTGTTCATGGCATCCCGGAAGCTGCGACACTACTTTCAAGAGTGTTCGACAACAGTAGCCTCCGGAGTACCTCTTAACAACATTATAAACAACCGCGACGCGATGGGATGGATTGCCAAATGGGCCATTGAGATCCTCCCATTTGACATAACCTATAAGCCACGACGAGCTATTAAGTCGCAAGTTTTGGCCGACTTCGTCGCCGAATGGACTGAAGCCGAACTCACTAAAGAGTACGGCGCATATTCCAACTGGATAATGCACTTCGACGGCTCCAAAATGTTGGCCGGTCTGGGGGCTGGCGTCGTTTTGACGTCCCCAACCAGAGATACGGTTCAATACGTACTCCAGATAATGTATACGGACTCCAACAACGCAGCCAAATACGAGGCCCTTCTACACAGCCTCCGGATGGTAGTCTCCATGGGCATTCAACGCCTAGAGGTGCGCGGGGATTCGAACCTCGCGATATCCCAAATAAATGGAGACTCCGATGCCAAGGATCCGAAAATGGCAGCTTATCGCAACGCCGTCCTAAAAATGCCAGCTCGGTTTGAAGGGCTCGAATTTCACCATATAGCCCGGGATAACAACCAGACAGCAGACGTATTGGTGCGCATTGGCGCAAAGCGCGATGCCGTCCCTCCCAGCATCTTCCGAGAGAGGCTGTTCAAGCCATCCGTACTATGGGAGGGAGAATCCGGAAATAACAACCCGGGCCCAACCGCACTGCCTGACGCCGAACATTCTGACACAATTGGTGGTTCTGCCAACGAAGTAACATCTTCAGCCCACATAATGATGGCAGTCATTGCCCCGTGGATGGAACCATTCCTAGCCTACCTAACCAGGCAGGAACTTCCCGAGGACCAAAACGAGGCCTACTGCATAGTGCGGCGATCTAAATCCTATAAGGTCCATGAGGGAGAGCTTTACAAGAAAAGCACAATCGGAGTCCTTCAAAGGTGTATCTCCGAAGAGGAAGGGCGGAACCTTGTGGCTTAAATTCATCCCGGACTCGGCGGGCACCACGCCGCAGCCCGGGCCCTTGTAGGCAAGGCCTTCCGTACAAGATTTTATTGGCCGCCGGCCCGGGCAGATGCTCCGGACTTAGTCCAACTATGCGTCGGTTTTCAGCTCTTTGCTAATCAAAGCCACATGCCACCCACCGCCCTCAAAACTATACCCATCACCTGGCCCTTCGCGGTCTGGGGGCTTGACATGGTTGGACCCCTTAAAGGAGGAACCCACAAGCAAAAATACCTACTGGTCATGGTGGATAAATTCCCCAAATGAATAGAGGCCAAACCTGTTAAGACGGCCGAATCCGGACCGGTGATAGACTTCATATCAGGGGTCATACACCATTACGGCGTCCCCCATAGCATCATCACTGATAACGGCACGAACTTTATGGCCGACGAGGTCAAACTCTGGTGCAAAAACATGGGCATCAAGCTCGACTATGCTTCAGTCTATCACCCTCAAACTAACGGTCAAGTCGAGCGAGCAAATGGTCTAATCATGAGCGGCATCAAACCCAGATTAGTGCGGTCCCTCAAGGAATCTAACACGCACTGGGTAGAGGAGCTCGACTCCGTACCCTGGGGGCTGCGGACCACTCCAAATCGCACCACCGGATTTACACCATTCTTTATGGTATACGGCGCAGAGGCAGTTCTGCCCTGTGACATAATCCATGACTCACCTCGCATGCGCATGTACGAAGAAAGAGAAGCCGAGCTTGATCGGCAGGACAGTTTGGACGCATTGGAGGAGGAGCGGGACGTGGCAAAAGCCCGTTCCGCCTTTTATCAACAACAAAGCTCGAAGATATCAAAGCAGAGAAGTATGGGCCAAAACTTACAACGTTGGCGAGTTAGTTCTACACCTGCCGGACAAAAAAAAGGACAAACTCAAGCCCAAATGGGAAAGGTCCCTTTATCATCGACCAAGTCCTGACCGGTGGTGCGTACCGTCTGCGAGATGCGTCGGATAACCGACTCGAGCCGAACCCATGGAACACAGCCCGTCTCCAAAGATTCTACGCCTAGCGCCGGATTCTGAGTTCGTGTCCTTCCTTCGTCTACATTTTACATATTAGCTGTCTTCTGTTTCTCTCCTTCTCCCTCCTTTTCTATTGCAACCTTTGAAAGCTTGTTCGCGCATCGTTCGCAAACACTTGACGCGCTATCCGCGCTCATTATACCTGGGGGCTTCTTTAACAGAAGTTTATTTATACGGGCTTCATGCCCAACACATGTGTCACACTTCCGCATGTACCTTTTATTCACCATTATATGCATCGATGTGACTTAAGTTTTGACCAAGCTGGGATGCCTGGCTCCTGTGCTTACCCCTACGTTCCCGATTGTTTGGCTAGGCGGTAAAGGGAGCACCTCTGCGATTGTTACTGCTGGGTCAGCCGGATGTGTACCTCAGACTGGGTGAATCCGAAAGCTAGCGTTCTTAAGAGAATATTCGGCCGGTGAACTAACAGACGATTTTTTACCTATTTATTTATCTGCCCCCAGATGTTTTTCTGCTCTTTTTGCAGTCCGGACATGCACTTTAGGGCATACCTCCCAGGGAAAGGAACCCCTAACGGAACTATTCTCCCTGGAAGATGTTTCTTACTAACCATATAACATAACTAGTTGGGCACTTGTCTGATAAAGCACTAATGAACCCTACACTTGGTCTCCACGCATGCCCCGGCTCTTACATAACCGTGAGGGTATTCGGCCACACTCCAGACTATTGGGTCCCGAGTTTGAAGCGAAAAGGTCTGCTATGGCAAACGATCTACAATCCGGCTAGAAGGCGTTTTACATGTCATCTTTAATTACATAGTCAATCCGACTGATTGTATTCCTCTTCAATGCCATCTAATAGGCTGTCTAGTTTACAGTCCTGCTGGGAATACTTTGCATCCAACTCTACTTGGCCATACACTAAGCTCACAGGGATCTCCTTCCCATCGGGCCCCACAGGTCCGACCTCGGCCATGTGGTTTGGGTCGGCCTTCGTATACCGCGTCTTCACCATGGCCCAGGCTTCCTTGGCGCCCTGACGGCAGGCCGATATCTTCCATAATCGGAAGCGCCGCCGCGCTCCCTGAAGCCTCTCTGCAAGCTCTACAAGGCCTTCGGGTGGGGAGAGAGATGGCCACAAGGCCTGGGCGACGCCTTTCATCACCTGCCGAACTCGTTCGTGCAGTTGTAAGAGCTCGGGAAGAAGGTCACCCGTAGAACCGGGTATTTCCTCTGCAGGACGGCCTATGAGCGTACCTACAGATATAACTCTGTTAGTCGACTTCCTCGCCGAACTTTTTTTCAAAAGTTCATTTAAGCACTTACTAAAAATGCCACGTCGAAGCCGCCGATTCTCCTTAACGGAGTCAGACAGCTGGGTACGAACATCCTTTAGTTCCTCACCTAGCTGGGTGTTGGCATCTTGGAGATTGTTTTTCTCTTGCCTCACCCTTGTAAGCACATTCTCGCCGGCCTTTAACCGGCGCATGAGATGTTGCTTCTCCGGATCTATCCCAGTGCTATCTGCAATATCATTGTCAGACCTCTACACACGCCGCACTTCACAAGTTACTTATCTTTTGAAGCATATATTACCAGAGGGGGTCTCTTTGGCTTCCCCCGCTGCGGCTAGTGCGGCCTCAAGTTGGGCCTTGCACTCCTCCAGCTCCTGGGACAGTTGGGTATTCTTTTCTGTAAGATCCTGCATAATAAATGATCCTTAAATGAGTTATTCTAACTATTTCAAGTCTCGGGGGCTACTGGCATATATAACTGTCAAATTTTCTCACCCGTATGTCTTCTACGTACTGCTCCGTGGCTCTGGTTAGACCATTTTGAGCGGCACGAAGGTGCGCATCTCCCGAATTAAAGGCATCCAATGCCTCTAGGGAGAAACACGCATCACGAAGAACTGTCCGGCGATGCCTGTGATTCATGGCACTCTCCACCTCGGAATTGGTGGCAGATAACCTGTCGGCATCCTCTGTCGGAGGAGCATCAAACGCATGCCTCGTGTTCGCCTCCACTTCTAGACCTGGCTTTGGAGCCAGGCGAGCGGAGGATTGATTGGCAACCTCTCCGGATAGAGTCCGGCGAGCGCTCTTTTTCCTGAAAAAGCACGAGCGTCAGTATGTCTCCCAGGAATAAAGCCTGAGAGTAAGGCGGTACGCCATACCGTTGCGCCGGAGTTTCAATCCGGACCGCGCTTCTTTTTAGCCTACTGGGCCGTGCTTCCCCTTGTTGGCTAGCCGCCGCGGGCTCGGCCTTCCGCCTCAAGGGCGCCCCCTGTGAAACGTCATCGATATATGGTGATAAAAAATAAGCACGGATGGGTCATTTCCAAAGTATTGGGACTTTGATCTCAATTACCTGTGAGGCTGGAAGTATTCTGGGGTAATAAGCCGTAATGGCGACCAAGGCATTATCAATGCTCAGTTGGTGAAATACCCCATCAGTCAGCTCCACTGATATGTCCGGATCCTCTTGGGAGGTCGGATCGAGGAACCGTTCCGGATCCTCGGGTTGTGGAGGCGGGTTGTTTATGTCCTTTACGGCCTGGCGTAGTTCCTGCGCCGAAATCACAAAATGAGATACTTGACTATGATAGTATGGGTCGGATAGGCAAAAATAAATGTCCGCTTACCTAACTTGGAGGATTGTACATAGAAAATCTGTCCTGTGGATTGACGCGGAGAAATTCCTCCTCTTCTCCCTTGTACAATGCGGACAAGATCTTCGTCATATCGGCGACCGATCCCGGCCCCTTGCGGCCGCAGCGGGTGGCATTATCCTCCCCGTTGAAATCCCACATGGGGTGGCCTCTATACTGGAGCGGCTGCACCCCCCGCATAATGCATGTGGCCATGACCCCGCTCATGGTCAGTCCGGAATGAGCCACCAACCTTATCCGGCTCATCAGGTAAAGGACGTCCCTGTCATTTTCCTTCTGAGGGCTCCGCGGACGCCAGCTTAGGCGTTTCTTCAAAGGAGAATTATTGAACTCCGGGAGGCCGATCTGAACAGGGTCCGGCAGGGGGACATCTTCTATATAAAACCATTCCGAAGGCCAGTCTTTGGACGCCTTCTTCGGGGTTCCGGATAGATATCTGGTCCCGGCGATGCGCCATAGCTCGGCTCCGCTCACTTGATATATTGACCCCTCTTGAGAACGGGGCACAAGGCAGAACAGCTTCTTCCACAGCGCAAAATGAGCCTCGCGGCCCAAAAACAGCTCGCAAAGGGCCACGAAGCCCGCAATATGCAAAATGGAGGTAGGCGTAAGGTTGTGCAACTGGAGGCCGTAGAACTCCAGGAGCCCCCGGAGAAAAGGATGAATTGGAAATCCGAGCCCTCTTATCAAATAAGAGACAAGGCATACCCACTCTCCTTTGGAGGGGCTGGGGATGCTCTCCGCTTGCATTCCGCCCTTATAGGTGGTGAGTCCGGCTCGAACCGGAACCATGAAGGCTGGAGGAAGAAATCCCTTGGTTTGGAGCGTCACTAACTTGCTGTGCGGGACGGAGCATCTCTCCCAATCTCCAGGCTGGGAGCTGGGAGGCCGAGAGGAGGAGGAGCCGCGTCGACTGTCCATGATGGAATGAATTTCTGTCAAATGCGCTCTGACGAATGCTCCCGAAGGGAGGATGGTGTGATTCGGATCTAGATCCTCGTCTCCTTTATAGGCAGCTCATTTGCGCAGCTAGGTGGGTAAAATGTAAAAATACCCTGGCTTTTCGCATTCGTTCGACAAGTGGGAGATGGCCATTATTTGGCGTGGAGGCCAAGGAGCGCAATATTTACGAGAAGCCGGCCGCTATTCAACAGGTGCACAGGATTTGGAGAAGAACCCGTCTTGCAATGCCGAAGACAATCTACGCGCCAGACTCATTGCCATTGAAGCCTGGTTCGGGGCTACTGAGGGAGTCCCAGATTAGGGGGTGTCCGGATAGCTGAACTATCACCTTTGGCCGGACTCCTGGACTATGAAGATACAAGATTGAAGACTTTGTCCCGTGTCCAGATGGGACTTTCCTTGGCGTGGAAGGCAAGCTTGGCGATACGGGTATGTGGATCTCCTACCATTGTAACCGACTCTGTGTAACCCTAACCCTCTTCGGTGCCTATATAAACCGGAGGGTTTTAGTCCGTAGGACGAACAACAATCATACCATAGGCTAGCTTCTAGGGTTAGCCTCTCTGATCTAGTGGTAGATCTACTCTTGTACTACCCATATCATCAATATCAATCAAGCAGGAGTAGGGTTTTACCTCCATTGAGAGGGCCTGAACCCGGGTAAAAACATCGTGTCCCTTGTCTCCTGTTACCATCCGCCTAGATGCACAGTTCGGGACCCCCTACCCGAGATCCGCCGGTTTTGACACTGACAACGCCCTTCCAATCAGCATGGTAGCGATCAAATTCATCACTCAGCTATTTGATTTCAACTTGCAAGGCAAGGAGCTGTTCAGGAGTGAGAGTGAGGACATTGTCCTTGAGGTAGCATTGTTTCTTGTACTGCACTTTCTTCAAACTTCTGCCTTGATCAAATTTACATTTTTCTTCTTCAATGAAGGCAGTAAGAACATGACTTTGATCAGGAGTGAGGTTCATCTCTAGCAAAGGTGTGTTAGGGTCCTTGTGCCATAGGTCAATGTAGTCGAGGATCAACTTGGGATCCAACATCAGCGGCACATTGCTGCATTTGGCTCTAGCGGCCCTGGCTTGCCTATCTCTGATGATTTCGGCAAGTTCTTCATCATCAGCCTCATCATCATCAGAGGGTACATGGAAGGCGACCTGCTTCTTGTGAGGACTTGGCAAGTGCCTCGTCTAGCAGTGGCCTTTTTCTTCAGCAGAGAGGGACCAGCTGAGGAATTTCGAGCAGCTGAGGAGCTTGCAGATGCTCCTGAGGCAATAGAGAAGCCTTGAGTCCTTTGGCACGTGGCGAGATGCACAGGTGCCGAAGATTTTGTTAGAGCAGCTGAAGACTTTGACGGATGAGCTGAGGACTTTGAAGGAGCAGTCTGAGGAATTTGCCGTGAGGGCCTTGAGGAATCTGTCCTTGATGGCATAGCAGAGAAGCTTGGCCGTGAGGGCATTGAAGGTGAAGCACTAGATTTATGTGCAGGCTTCTTGTGCATTGCCTTCTTTGGCTGACTAGCAGAGGCCTCAGCAGAGGCAGCAGCACCAGCAGAGTCTGTGTTGAATTTCCTCACTGCTTCCTTTGCTTGCTTAGCCAGTTTGGCTTGGCGCTTTGCCCATTCATCAGGATAATCCTCACCGCGCTTGAGGGTGGTGGGATCCGCCAACTGGCCTAGTGCCAATGGAGGTCTTGGGCATGGAGGGTTGAGTGCAAATTTCTCCATATATTTGGGAGTGACATATCTGTACTCCCTCCATTCTCGTGCCCATCTCCTCTCAATCCTCTGTATGCGCACCTTGCATTGATTTTTGTTCTCCTTTCCGAACTTGGCCTCATCAGGTGTGCAGTAGTCTTTGTAAATGTCCTCAGGGATCTCAAAAGCAGTCATGACCTCAGGCTTCTTTCCTCCTTTCTGTGGCTTCTTACCATCTGCCATTTTCTTCAGTTGAGGAATTTGAAAAATCGAATTCTCTGAAGAAGTATGCAACTTTTCTTTGAGGAACACTGCAAATGAGTTAAGTTGATGAGAACCTAGTGATTCAGCAGCGGACATTTGTACCTGTGAACAGAGTATAGTTGCGAGGAATTTGGAGAGGTCATATGCGTTCTCAGAAGGTTTTTCAAAAAGAATAGGTTTTGAGGAATTTGACCAGATGAGTCTTGAGGAATTTCACTAAGCATTCTTTGTCTTAGGTTCCAGAGTTGTGTAGATTGAAAATCCACACAATTGAGGAATCTTGAAGAAAATCATTGCTTAGAGAAACGAATCAAGAGCAGATGACATGTGAGGTGTTTATGTGTGTGAAGAATTGAAGAATAAACACTTTTGAAGATTTTCAGGAAAACTTGAGAATCAAAGCGAGCAGATAAAAGTAACTTTTAATTACCCGAAGTGAAAAACACGACGAACTAGGAAGAACAGAAGTGAAGTTCGTTAGGTCAGATCTTCCACGCCCTAACTCGGCAGAGGAAGACGGCTACGACGGCGGCGGAGTGAAGAAATCCGCAACCGGCTCGAGTACGACGGCCGAGGACGAGGCAGTGAAGCTCTTCCTCACCGGCGACGATGAAGTAGCGGCGGTGCTAGGGTTTTGGGAAGCTCGAGAAAGAGAGAGAGGCAAGCGCGGTGAAAGTGAAAGGAGGAAGAGACAGGGGTATTTATAGAGGGAGTCAAAAAACTGTTCAACCGAGGAAATCGGACGAACATGCCCTTGGACTCTTCTCATTTGCTTGACATGTGTCACCCATGTACTGAGAGGTGGCGATCGTGTAGGATCGGGGGTGAGTAGATAAGTATTGTCGTGAGAAGCAGAACGGTTTGAGCGGCAAAGCCGAAAATTCAGATAAGATAAGTTAAAAGTTCCGTTCGCAATTTCTTCAGCTGTCAAGGACACAGTGAAGAATTTGAACGAGTTTAAAATAAAGCACATATGAGGAATTTGTGAATAGATTGGGTTGAGTTTAGCATAGAGGGGGAAGGGTCCGATCACATTCACTTAGCGAAAGAAATCAACTTGAAGAAATAACAATAAGTGAATGC